>NC_081405.1:474558007-474870507 GCF_030272615.1 Cryptomeria japonica
CTTCAGTAAAACCATGTATTTTGACAAAAGAGAAATCTCCACCCAAAAACCAATCACAATGGGGACTATAGGTAGACATCCAACCAATTGTGAAGTGAGTAACAAAATCTGGGGATTTTTCTACCAAGTTGTGCATAATCGAGGCCAAGAAACAATTGAAAAAAGCATAAGCATCATGTGTGGCGGACAATATGGGGGTCGATGTGGTTACAGGCTTCTTTCTATTGTATTCATCAACTACTAATTGTAGTTAAGAAATCAGACATAAGAATAAAAAACAAACAATTAGGCAACCACAAACCTAAAATGCTAATAAAGATGTTGGGATCCAAGAACACTGAGAGGGGGGGGTGAATCAGTGTTCCTGCCGGAATGAATTATTTTTAACTTTCTAGACCATGCATATATATACCGGTAAACAAATAAACATATAAAAAGAAGTAACTAAACCATCCACATAAATGAACACCATAACACAAAGAATTTATACGTGGAAAACCTCAATGACAAAAAACCATGGTGGGATTTGTGACCCACAATATCAGTTCACTGGCCATATGAAGAGATATTACATATGATAGGGGCCTACACTTGTAGGAAGGCACACTGCCTAGAGCATACTACTCATCACTAAAGAGCCTCACTGACTACAAGCTTTATGCTAAAGTAAATTACTAAAAATGAACTCAAGAATGCATCTGCTATGCCGAATAGAGTTCCGATTCTGGTTCTGCTCTGTACCAGTTCATAAACTCTGAACTGCTACCGGTATCTCTTCTCCTCCAAGAATGTTTTCCAAGATATCTATAGATCATTACATGATATAGCATTCGCATATAAAATGATCTCCATACATATATTTTGCATCATACAGTTCTGCTATATTTTCCTATATCCACACATATCATATTTCTCATTGTTATATAAAAATAACCTAGCGGACTGACCTATATACCTATTACAAATTATATGCCTTATGTCGGCTTACAAAAACTAATATTCAATGTTTGCCTTGACAATAATAATTACAAAATGATTTAAGTAAATCCTCCTTGATGGCGGCTTCCAAAGAAGTATCGATGTCAGTGTCGATGTCGGTGTCGGTGTAGCCCTGAATGCTCTAAAGCCGGTATATGCCTCCTAGTGTCGGTTTATGACTTCCATCACATCTTGTTGCCATCAATGACAATAAAATGAATCCAATGAGTGTCAGTTGCCAACAAAAAAGAGATCCTAATACACTCAATAAAGGAATGAAAGATGAAATTCAAAACAAAGGCAAACCCATATTGCAAAAATCTCCTTCATTGACCTCCATTGTCCTTCTTTCACTTTAAAATGTGATTTTGTGGATCTCACCTACAAGTGCAATTACAAGCAAGATTGTGAGATGAAAATGACGGAATAAAGTCATTCAAAGCATGGTTGTCAAAAATGAGCAATGAGAACTCAATTTATAGGAAAGAGGATTTTGAATCAACGAACGAGATTAATTTGAAGATAGGAAGAATCAATGGCTAGGATCAAACACATAGAAGAGTTTCCATTAGGAAATAGAGAAAAAGCGGAAGAAATCCATAATCAAATTGAGGAAGATAATATGGGGATTTAATAAATAAATAAATTGATTATCCTCATATTTTTCCAAATTAGCAGGTAGAAAAGATAAATATGGGATAATTAAATAAATAAAATTTATTATCTGCATAGAATATAAATATGATAGATTATTAAATTAAATTGATTAATTTACTATTCATATTTAGGAATTAGCTAATCAAATAAATTGAATTTATTTCATTATCAAAAAAGACCCAAAATTTATAATGATTTTGATAAAAGACTGACAAGATTGATAAGACCAATTGACAATGACTTGATAAAGAATTGATAAGATTGATTGATAAAGTGCCACGAAAGACTGATAAAGTGTCACAGAGGACTGATTGAAATTGATTGATAAAGAGGTTGATAATTAATAACTGATTAATTATCAACAAAGAGGGAATTAAGTCTAATTGTCAAGATGAGACCAATTCGAATGATTTAAAAATGATAAAACGCCAATCATAATGATTTAGGACCAAATGCAAATGAAGAAGACTGATTAGGGTTAGACTTGAAATTATCTGAAACCAAATGAATGACACAATGTCAACATATACTGAAGATGAAATGCGACATAGAAGACATGTCAAAAAATAAGTTAGTGACATAGGAGTGATTGCCAATT
The DNA here is from genome assembly GCF_030272615.1 of Cryptomeria japonica. Taxonomy (NCBI): domain Eukaryota; kingdom Viridiplantae; phylum Streptophyta; class Pinopsida; order Cupressales; family Cupressaceae; genus Cryptomeria; species Cryptomeria japonica. Next base: position 474,560,241 of record NC_081405.1, read on the forward strand.
TTGAGTGTCTACATTTTGCCCCTCTTTGAGACAATGCGATTTTGACCATTGTTTCAAAGAATAATTAAAAAGATCATGCCCCAATAGATCGAGAGACAGAGGTGGGATGCCCCCTCAAGAGATAGTTTGTGTATGATAGAAATGAATGATCTCTCAAAAGAAGAGAAGAAATGTTAGAAAGAGAAAATATGATGAAAGAGAAAAATGTTAATAAGAAGGGAATAATGTTAATGGATTGTAGAAAAAGGGGCGATTAATACCAAATGAAGAAATTATCGATTGATCAGATAGAATAGATAGCATGAGAATGATTGATTTGATGAATAGATAGAAGGATTGATGGGAGAGAAGAAATGTGAGCCAGAAGAAATGCAAGTGAGAAGTGAAGAATGATTAGTGTGAGGAAATCTTGCTTTCACAAATGCAAATAGTAGGTGAGAACCTTTATTTGATATGGAAAAATGGATATGACGCACCATGGCAATGAAGGATAGGGCAATAATGCAATCCCTTTGCATAAAACAAACACATTACAGACAACGAATGGTTCAACCATCCTAAGACATTACATGTGTCAAGGTTCGAGGTATGTGTGACATTCACAAAGTGAATGTACTTACCACAGACACCCAAGACATACGTGAAGGAATACAATGGACCACTAAGAGGAGGGGTGAATCAGTGGTGATCAATAAAAACTTTGGCTCCTAAAAGATCTAAGCTTTAATAACAATAATCACAAGACTATGAGCAAAGATATTAAACACTTGAGCACACACACATAAAAGGCATATCCATAACACAAGAATATACGAGGAAAACCCACAATGGGAAAAAACCTCGGTGATGAATGTTGTTGGAGTCTACTGCTCCAATCTAGCCTCACAAGTAAAACTGAGTACAACATTTAGGGCACCAACCCCTATAGTTTATGGGCTACAACCCAAAGGACCACCAACCCCTAGTTCTGAGCACCCACTCAGATGATTACAATGAGTATAGATTACAAATACAAGTTAAGCACCCAATTACAAATGATATTTTGTAACTCTCAAAGACTTTTCTCTTGAGATAGACTAAACTCTCATCTTCTCTCTAACCTTAAGTCTCTATCTCAATTCTTCTTCTCTTCTACTCTATTCTCTTCACTATCTCTACCTTCTTTGCTATTTTGTTTGCTCTAGCTCTGCACTTTTTATCTCAGGTCTCCACCTCTCTTCAATTCATGCTCAGGTCTGCACTACTCATGGCTTAGTTGTTGCACCCTCTTATCTATTCACGCTTCCACTCTCAATAAAACACACTTCTACAAAACTCTACTCCATTCTAAGCTGCTCTCCTCTATGTTTTGTACACATATCAACACCCTATTGTCATTTAGTCACAACACTCCTATCTTGTTCATGAGCCCTCTTGTCTTTTCAAAAATAGTCTTCTATTTCTGCTCAAATTTTCTACCTCTCTATGTGTACAACCCTTAGATCTCTACACTCTGGTCTAACACCCTCATTTTTTGTCTTCTGATTTTCTTTACGACAACCTCCTTCCCTAATCAGCAACATCACACACACACAGACATGCACTCACACTCTGTTCTCTCCTTCCTATTTTTTTTTTGCTCTCTCTCCAACTCACTCTTTTTACCACAATGATTCTTCACCATTCTCTCACTGCGAGCCAACTACCCCAGTCAGATCATATTCACTGCCCTACGATCTGTAAAAATTCCAATATAGCTTACAAAATCGTTCACTTAGTCAGTTTGTGTTTGGCCAGTAGACAACTCAAGTTTCCAGATGCACCAACCTATGTTCATGATCAACTTTGAATCTAAGTCGTAGATCTACAAGATTCAACCAAGAGGACTTGATCATGATCGTCATCGTGGCGGTTCCATGTGCCACATCATCTTTGTGTTCTACTCTGCCTGCTCTGCCACTTGTGCACACAACTCTCCCATCTTAGTTGCCTCAACTACTATTGTCAAATCTCATCAAAATGCCTCTTCATTCGGTCAACTTTGTATTTGCAAGATGAGTTGCCTCATCTACAATTCTCTAATCTCAACTCCTATCCATAAGATCATATTTCCTACATGTTGATCATCTTGAGTTGTGCACCTGTCTTCTACTAGATCGCCATTAATGAATTTGCCATCCTCCTACCCAAATTAGATCACCAACATCGTCTTTAGTACTTCAGCTCTCCTATTCGACCACTTGGATTACACATGTCATCACTATCATCGCCCAAGTCGCTCTGTCAATCCTAATCAGCATCCTTGTAGACCTCTGAGTCTATCATCTTGTAGACATGGCCACAAAGTCGATCACAAACTTCAATTATGTCAAAAAATTACCCTTTCATCTTTCCGACGAGTGTCTTCTGATTCACTTTGTACATGCCACGTCCTCAAGTTAGACTTGGTCAAAGCTTCTGTGGACTATCGATTTGCACGGTGGCATGCTCTGCAAACACATCGAGTTGACAACAAACACCTATGTCGATCTACTCTATCATTTGGATTCCTCTTTCCTCATGTTCATCGTCGTGGTTATCCTGATGTCGCATTGTTCATTTGCTATCAGAATGACTTTAAGTATCGGGCAAACATCTCACTTCTATTTTGCCTTCACAACCTATCCTGATGACTATGTGATGCCTTTGATCCCCTTCGTCGACATGAGTTACTCTAATGAAATCCTCACCTTTGATTTCATATATCGCCATAAGATATCCTGAAGAACAATCTCCATGTTGATAGACCTTATCGACATAGGTATTCCGAAGTTCAAACTCCACGGTGACAAACTTCATCAGCATATGTTATTCTAATGATTTACCCAAGAGGTCTTCTCCACATTTACCTCCATCAAGATAGATATACCAATCTTGAATGTGATCTGATGATGTTTGCATCGACATAGAGTATCTTGATAAGAAGATGTTGGGATAGTTTGGTCTATCAGCATAGTTGAAATTAGTCATTCCACCTTCAATAGCTACTTCAATAGGTAGCTTGCTTTGTTATTCGGTATAGCTATCCTGATCTGACAGAACAAAAAATCCACACAACCCGACATCGGCCTGACTTATGCCGACAACAATTTCCTCCACACAACTTGGTATTGGCATAGTTATTCTGATACAACTTCAAGCAAAAATTTGAGGAGCAACTTCCAAATCGGCTGAGTTATCCCACTATGATCACTGACTAAACTTGGAAGAGCAAAAATGATCATCGGTATTATTTTGATCTCTTCTACAACCTGCAACACTTCTTCTTTGCATCCTCAAGGCATCCCTGCAACACTTATTGACATCAATGACAATAATGCCAACAATACGTGCGCCAAAAATATATGAAACACTCCGCAAATAGAATACAAAACAAAAACGATCATGAGCCATCCTGGCCACTCTAAATCACTCTATGACATCATCAAGTAGCATAGGAACACGATAAAAGATAAATCAAAGAAATATAAGATTCACAAGTTCAGACAAGTCAAAAAAACTTCCTGGTCTTAATTTCCAAAAGTGAGAATGTTGTTTTTAAAGGACAATCATGTTGTCTGGTTTCAAGGAATGCAGTACCCCGTCTAAGATAGGACACAGTCTGGTTTCAAGTATAGAACACCCTATATAAGACCTATGATAATGTTGTCGAAGGACCGATAATATTGATGTTGGTTGATTGATAAGACAATTTGACCAGTTTGATTGCTTGATTGGTTGAGCAGTTCATCTGTTAATGCGTGATTTGCTAAGCGCAATGTTTATCATGTTTTTGTCTGATATCCGCTCAAATGTTTGTCTATGTACAAAAGAGATAATTTATTGACGAGATGAAATGCAAGTGATTGTTTTTGTATTTTGATGTTTTCCATTTTTTTAGGGTTTTTTTGAGTTTTTTTAATTTTTTATGCTTTTTTTAGAACATTTAAAAAAAAAAATTGGATTTTTTTAGGACATTTTGCAACAAAAAAATTTGTATTATTTCAGGACATTTTTAAAAAAAAAATTGTAATTTTTTTAGGACTTTATTTGATTTTTAGGGATTTTTTCAAGACTATTTGATTTTTAGGGATTTTTTCAGGACTTTATTTGATTTTTATGGATTTTTTCAGGACTTTATAAGTTATGTACATGTCATAGCCTCTGAGATGTTCACTATGATAACTTCATCAATTGATCATGACAAGGGATGTGCACCCAAGTGAGGTCTAAAATATCTATAGTAACCATGTCAGAAAACATATGTACAAGGATTGGCAATTAACAAAAAAAGACATTGATGTTGACCAATCACAAGCTTGGAGAAGGACACTGGGTCAAATCAGAATGGATAGGCATGATAGAGCTTTATGCTATATACAGAGAGAATCATGATAGACAACGGAGCGACGAACTTGCTACACGTGGCACCTGTTTGCCAGGTTTTCGCCACGGTACTTGCCCAAAGTGCTTGTTTGCCAGGTTTTCACTAGAGGGCGAATGATTTTTCTTTACTATTTGTGCATTTTATTTTCTTTTTTCTTTTTTTTCTTTTTTGTATTTTCACTTTTTTTGTCATTTTTCAAGATCATATTGAAGAACTGCTAAAAGAAACCTATGTATAATACTTCTTGAGGTGCATGCTATTCATAGGATCTGATAGTGGTTCTCCCTCCATGGTTGCAAGATGATAAGCACTTGAACCATATGTTGTAGTTACGATGAAAGAGCCAACCCAAATAGGTTCAAATTTTCCTTTGATGATCTCAGTAGATTGTGAATTCTTAGGGTTGGCTTTTAGGACCATGTCTCCCACTTCGAAGTGTCGTCCTTTGACTTTCTTGTTATAGGTGCGACATAGACATTTTTGATATGCTTGCAAATGTGTCAAAGTTGTCTAATGCCTTTCATCTAGCATTTCAAGATGATGCAACCTAGAAACTCTGTATGCTTCATCATCTACTAGGTGTTGTGAGGAGACTCGTAGGGATGGAATCTCAACCTCCAAAGGTAAGATAACTTCTGCACCATACACCAAAGAGTAAGGTGTTGCACTAGTAGGGGTATGGATAAAAGTGTGATAGGCCCATAAAGTTGGATTTAACTGCACATGCCTATCTCTGCTAGCATCATTGACCACCTTTCTGAGTATCTTGATAATGGTTTTATTGGATGCCTCAGCTTGGCCATTACTCTGTGGATAATAGGGACTTGAGAAATGATGTTGGATGTGAAACTTCTCACAGAGTTCTCAAACATCTTTATTTTTGAATGGACGACCATTGTCTATGACTATTACAAGAGGGACCCCATATTGGGATATGATATAGTTCAGATTGAATTTAGAAATTTGTGTGCTAGTGATATAAGTCATGGGTATAGCCTCAATTCATTTTGTAAAGTATTATGTGGTCGTTATGATAAACTATACATAATTAGACGTGTGGCACATTCTCCTTCCTTGCACACTCTTCTAGACCCTGAACAACTTGATTATAATCCAACTCTATACTTTTACTTGCTGATAAATGAATTCATGTGAGGCCTTAACTTGGGTAGATTTATGAAACCTTAGATTTCCCTTTATATCTTGAATCCCTGTCACATCTATAAATATGACCATGACACATACTTATCATTGTCTTAACATTTGGCTTGGTTTGCAACATACTAGGAGCATGGACACTCCCGTTAGGCTAGTTAGCAATAGGTCGCAAGTATCTTTCTTAGGAAACATCTCAGACATGCACCTTCAATGCATGATTGGGAGGGCTAGTCACATGTTCATTGCTGCCATAAAATGGGTCTTGGGGGAAGATTTTGTTGGTGCAGAGGATAGATATCACGTCAACACGGACATCTATTTGTGTTTCGTCGCTTCTCTATTGGACATTAGAATAGATGAAAAACCCATCACCCATCTTATTGAGTTGATCTTCCCTGAAACATACTTAGGTGTGTTGGATGAAGTGGTATGTTTCATTGTGCCGCTTTTGGGGCTTCCCATGGCTTCAAACCTGAGGCGCTTCGTTGATATCTTTGAAAGGGTTCAGTGGCATCCATTTGTTTTTGGTTTTAAAACTATGACACAATCTCAACACCGCTATTGTGTTGAACGTGTTGTTGATTTCCTTCTTCACCTACACTTCTTGGTACCATCAGAGGGCACTACTTAGTATTCTAATTTTTGGGATTACATATTCCCAAGAGTTCTGACTCTTGACGAGCCTCCCCAGCTGATAACAGTTGCACTTCTATCTGACTCTGACTCCGACTATGTGGTGGAGGATGAAACCAAAACAAAAGAGTACAAAGAAGATAAGGAGGACAATGATTGATAAACATTGTTGCCTACCATAAAATAGTAAGAAAGGCCTAAGAGCCTCTTTTTCTTATATTTATGTAAAAACAACAATACATAATATAATATGATATTTTGCCTTTATGTCACCACGTCTCTTTTGCTTCTCAAAGATGTACTTGTTATCCTTACTTGTTTCTTCCTAGCTCAAGGCTTTCACTTAAATTTTAAGAGCTCAAATAATTCTAGACTTAGGACAAAAAAAACCTCTGGGAAAATAAAGAATACATTATTTACAATATTTACACAAAGCTAAGCAACTAAGGCTTAATTGAAGAGTTTACTTGATGGATCCCATTGACCAGGATCTCTAATAGTTCACCTTGCATTTTTTCTAGCACAAAAGCATTATATTCCTTACACTCAAGAATGTGGAATGGACCTTCCCACAAACTGTCAAATTTTGCATGTTGACCTAGCTTAGTTGCTTGTTCGTTGTATTTCAAGACAAGGTCTCTGCATTTTAAACCAGGATCTGAACTCTTCTTGTCGAACCACTTATTGATAATTTTAGAGAGAATCAAAAGCCTTTTCCCTCTTCTCCTACAATTCTAGGAGATTTTCCAACCTTACCTCCATGTGTTCATTTTCCTCTAATTCTAGAGACTTCAGAAGCTACAAGGCTAGAATCTCTAGCAAGACTGGGAATCACATTTCCTTTCCATATACAAGTTCGTATGGAGAATTCTTTAGCACTTGCTTAGGGGTCAGTCAATTTTCCCATAGTGCATTCTTCAAGTGATCATGTCATTCTCTCTTATATTCAGCTCAAATTCTTTTAATGAGTCGAATCAATTTTTTTTGTTAGTTGACTCGGCTAAACCATTTCCTTGTGGGTAATAGTTCAAGGAAGTTTTTAGGTAAATACCATGGCTGAGAGCGAACTGGGTAAACTTGGAACCTGTAAATTCTTTGGCATTAACTGATATTATGGTTTTCAGTGGACCAAACCTCGCAACCAACTCCTCTAAGAAGCTCAATATCTCAGTTTTTGTTGCATTCTTTAGCAGAGTCACCTCCGTCCATCTTGTGAAATAATCTATGGTGGTGAGAATCCATTTATGGCCAGCGAAAGATGACAATTTGATCATTCCTATGAAATCCAACTCCCATTGAGAAAAAGGCTCATCCACTACTATAGGCTTGAGAGACATAGTTGGGTTTCTACGTCTTCCAACGTAAAACTCACATTCCTTGCATTCATGGGTAAGAGCATGCACATATTTGAATAATGAAGGCCAATAACACCCTACTTTGGTAATTTTAATAGTGATGGTTTGAGTTGAGAAGTGACCCCCTGTGAGGCTATTGTGAAATTCATGGAGAATTCTCTCAGCTTGTTGCTTGTCCACACAACGGAGTAGAACTCCATCAAAATTCCTTTTGAACAAGACCCGTTCGAGCAATCGGTAATCGCCGCTTTGCAATCTATAAAACCTTTTCTTCTCCAGGGGAAGATCTGGGGGGAAACTTCAAGTTTGCATGAAGGCCTTCCTATCAGTGATCCAACTCCTTTCATCTGGGTCCACGCGTGTCAACACCATTTCATCTTGTGTCACCTATGAAGTCTTAGGCTCTTGAGCTATGTATTCATAGAGGCCTTTCCCATGGATCACCTTGGTAGGTTTGACATTGATGTTATATTCTGGGATCTTAGTAATCTGGTTGGCTCTCTTTTCTATAATTTCTCCTTCCATTATGTACTCATGAACTGTGGAGTGAGCCAGATAAACAGTTGTCTTATTACAGACAGTAAAATGCATGAACTTCTTTAAGCCTTTCACTATTGCAAAACCTTGCCTTTCCATAAAGTTGTACTTGGTCTCATGCTCTTTTAATGTTTTTGAATAAAAGACAATTGGATGTTCTCCCTTGCCCTCTACATCTTTCTGTGTCATCACAACAGTAATACTAAATTTTTTGGCATAAGCATACATTAGGATATCTTTGGACATATCTGGATTAACTAGGAATAAGGTGGATGAAATGACTTTCTTAATCTTTTTGAATGCTTCCTTGGCCTTAGGGGTCCACTTGAAATGCAGATATTTCTTTAGCATAAGAGTGATGGGCCTTACCATCCCAGTAAAGTTAGATATGAAGTGGTTGATGAAATTAATTTTCCCCACAAAAGACCGAATGCCCTTTTTATTTACAGGCAGGGGAAGGTCCTTGATAGCCTTTACATGGTCTAGATCAATTGACACTCCTTCCTTGGACACTACATGTCCTAATAGCTTTCCTTGAGGGACTCTGAAGATACATTTCTTTGGGTTTAAAGAAACCCCAAACTCTAGGCATTTCTGGAATACCAACTCTAGTTGGTGAAAATGATCTTCTTTATGCTTTCAAAACACTGTTAAATCATCTAGGTAAATGAGAATGATCTTGTTAATCAGCTCCCAAAAATCTATGTCCACGGCTCTTTGAAACGTTTATCTAGCATTAAACAATTCAAATGGCTTCTTTTGGTAGGCAAAAGTTCCCCATTTGGTGGTGAATATGGTTTTATGCTGATCCTCCAGTTTGACAAGGATCTGATTATATCCAGAGAAGTTGTCAAGCATAGAGAACATCTTTGACCCTACTATTGTGTGCAAAATTTGTTCCATGGGAGGCAAAGGGTAATTGTCCTTTAAGGATTCTCTAATAAGGTCCTGAAAATCCACACAGAGACGAATGTCTCTATTCTTCTTTTGAACCAGTACTAGGTCAGATTCCCAAGTACTATGCTTGATCGGATAAACGATTCGGGATTCAATTAGTTTTTATAACTCTTGTGACATCAGGGACTCAATTTTCAAATTCAACAGACATTGCTTTTGTCGGATAGGTTTTGCCCCTTGAGTTAGCTCAATAGTGTGTTGTATTACCTCTAGATTGTAACCTTTGAGCTCATCATATGACCATGCAATCAGTCCTACGTATTCATCGCAGAAATGAATCAACCTATCCTTATCATGTTGAGGGACAATTTTTCCCACCTTGAGCTTCCGCCCATCTCTAACTTGGAGTTTGGTAAAATTTCCCTTATCTGCGGTGAATTTCCTTTTGTCATTTCTTGCATCCTTATAATCAAAAAGGGTTTCCAAAGAGATCAAACCTTTCGGGAGTTTATTTGACTTCAACTGGATTAATTGATCGCCATATGCCTCAGCAACCTTGGGTTGTAGTTGATCTACAAATTCACTAGATAGTTGTATGAACATGGCCACATGTTCATCATTTTCAAAGACTTTCCAGTGTACGTCATTGTCTAGTATAGCTGGTCTGAGGATCACCTAAATTAAATGTTTATTCTCTAGCAGTTCAAAGGCTGAGGCCATACAATCAACAACTTCATTCTTCCTCTGGGGGATTCTTTGAATATTGAAAGCGTCAAAGCTCTCGATTAGATCCCAAACTTGATGGCGGTATGAACGCATGCAAACATGCTCTGTAGTTGATATTACTCGAACTTGTTGCACTACTAGCTCATAATCTCCCAAAACTCTTAGTTGTTTGACTCCTAGACGTTCTGCAAGACTCAAAACATGTACTAAGCCTTCGTATTTTGCTTCATTGTTAGAATAGGTAAATTGGAGGCAAAAATACCTTAGAATCTGCTCTCCAGAAGGGGATATTAGGCAAATGCCTACTTCGAACCCGGTTTTGCTTCTCACACCTTCGAAGTGTAGGGTCCAAAGCTTAGAAGTAAGTTATTCCTTTTGCTTTTCTATATCTTGTGGATCTTTTGACACTAGGAATTATCTGATCATCATCAAAGATTACGTATGTCCCATTTTCGGTGGCGTGATAATTCCCATATGGATCTACATCTATGAATTCATTGAGGAAAACTTCTTGCTCTAGGGACCAATCTTTGGTTAGTTCTTCATCTTCTAATAGCTCTATGCACTTCATTTCACGTCCTGAAATGGATGTATGGGTAGCTTCAAAATTGATCATGGCATCGTCAGCTACATGCTCGACATGTAAAATCTTGGACAATATTTTCAACTTGGCCCCATGTTTGGTTCTAATGATAAGGTGAGACCAATCTAAAGAGAGATATCCCCCCACTTTTATGGTAAACTCTCTGGACAAACAAAGACCAAAAATAGGAGGAATGTCAATGACTGCTACCTCTTGAGTTACAGTGATACTAGGACAAGCGAATAAGGTGAGCGGGAGGCTTTTTAATTATACCCATGGTCTGGACTTTGTTACCATCTAATTGCATGACTCCTCTATTCACGGGCTCATATTCTAACTTCAAAACCTTTACTATTTTCTTGGGCATCACAGTGGTGCTAGCACCGGAATCAGTCATTGAATTATGGAGTAACTTATCCCCAACAATAAGAGTTAAGAAGAATGGATTGGGTTTCAGCGTACCTTCCCTTATGTTGGCATGGGCCTCTGGGCTTTCATTGGTTAGCACTGTGGATGTTCATGATTGGCCTCCCAACTCAGGGTCTTTATCTTTTGTGTACATAGAGTTGGCAGGATGCTTTTCTGCTTCACCAAGCACTTCCCATAGGCAATTTTTTTGCTCTGGAATAGCAAGAATATCCCTGGAGACATGTTTGTAGGAGCTCTCTTCAATTGTTCTACTATGTTGATAATTTTAGGTACATGAGCTTTTGTTTCTTTAGCCTTGTATGGTATGAAATATTTGGGTCTTTGGAAATTAGTGATCATCACAGGTTGCTCTTCAGATCTCTCCACACTAACTTTTGGTTGGTGCATCATAGGTTCTCCCGTGAATCGACATTTTGAGTGGAGGTTATAATCGGACTGAACTTGAGGCATTTTTGAAGACGACGCAGGGGCATCGTTTGTGAGTATTGTCTCTTCATCTTCCATCCATGAAAAGAGAGCATGGTCTAGAGCAATTTTGGCTTCTTGCTCCATCGACAAGTCTTGCTTTTGGGCTATAAGTGTAGCATTATCCATCCTTGGAGAAGCATATACATCAGCATCAGGGTTCATTCCTTGACTCCTCTTCTCAACAACCTTCTACTATAAGTTTCCCAATGGACAATTTTGTGGCTTATTGATGTCATTGCGAAGAAAACACCAAGAATTGGTATCATCCACTAAATTATTCTGGTCAGTGATCAACTCCTTGTTGTTAATTGGGAGGTATAGCTTGCAAAGGGGTAGGTATAGGTACAAGATGGTTGTTCGATTGACCTTGATTGGCTCTTACGCTACCTTGATACTGATTTTGCTGGTAAGGGGGTCTCCCTCCTTCATAGTTTTGAAAAGGAGGCCTGGCAAGTGGAGCTTGTTGCCTCTTCCAGTTGATAATCTCATTCGAAAAGGTTCTGAGTGAACTTTTCATATCGTTTACTTTTGCAAATAGAGCAGAAGGCACGAAAGTGCTTGCTTGTTGAGAATTTGGGTAGACATACATAGATTATGGGGCAGATGTGCTTGGAGATGATGACTCAAGCATTTGGGTTTTCAACTTGAGAAATATTGGCAAGGGTGGCCTTAGAGGAAGCTTTCTTGCATCAATTAGATTGTTCTCCATTCAGACCACTAGCTCATAAGTGTTCGAAAGAGTATTACCTCCCAAAGACTGGATCATAACAAATATATCAAAGTTGAAAGCCTTCAGGTAAAACACAAAAGTCATATCTGTAGGAGGGCGAGTAGATATGGGTATTCTTTGCCAAGTCTTTTGGAATCTGGGTTGAAATCTGTCACAACCTCTTGGGGAGCCCTTTTTATTGTTATCAACTACTGCAACAAAGAAGATTTATATCCTTTTTCGGTGAAACATTCAAAGAAATGATCTCCTAATAGATATCAATCTCCTTTCAAATTTGGTGGGAGAGATCTATATCAATCTTGGGCGTTTCCTTTAAAAGAAGCTACACAAAATCTCAATGCCACATTTTATTGTGTGACATTGTGTACAATGCATACATCGGCTACATCTTCCAAATGTTCCCCTAGAGTTTTAGAGTCCTCTCCAATGAATTTTGGCAATGATATTAATGCAGAAGTCAGAATGACATCCCACTGAGTGGGGGGAACAAACGCAATAAGAGGTCTGTCAGTATTCCAAGTGACAAAATTCTTTTGAGGTTGTGCTGCCATTGGTGCAGGAATGAATTGGATTGGGATTTGTGTCCTTCTTGAGTGGTTGTTTGGACAACTACTAGGGGTGGTAATAATAAGCTTGGGTTCGATGCAGTTTGGCTCCTAGTAATGGGTCTATGGCTCATATATCCACTTTTAAAATAAGCAAATAAAGTCCCACCAGGCATGCCAAAAAAAGAAGTGTTGATTACTATAATTACTCCCAGGAAAATAACCTTATGGGAAACTCAGTGATGGGGACCCACACATATTCACTGAGTTACCTCCAGGATTTTAGAAGCCGACTCTTCATTCATTTGGGGGGAGAAAAGGGAAGAAAGAAACATGAAAGAAAAACTATTCTAAAGTGATGCGCTGAATTGATTTTAATGCAATAAGAGGCACAAAGAACTTCACATACATCCCATTCTGAGGCCTATTCAACAATATACATGCCCAAAACAATGATTAAGATATTTTCAATGTGTCCACTAGATAACAAGTGCTAAAACATAGTTTAATCAACATAATCTTAAGTATATATTTCTAAAGTTATGTCATAATTTTAAAGATGCACATAAAACCATTAAAGCATACTAAAAAACAATAATCATAGAGGTCGTAGGCACAATTTGATTATCCCCTCTTCATAAATATAATCACAACTTAAAGGCTCGACTCCTATCTAGAATACTTGTCTATATCTTTTAAAATAAAAGTTTTGAACCCTTTTCAAGGCAAAAATTGCTATTCTTATAGACCCAGAGCTGAGAAAAACAAAAAAAACCTCCCCAAAAGGCATCGATGGCACTTCGCCTTTGTGGCAACATGCAAACACCTGCAAATGAAACTACTCTTGGCTTCTAGTGAAACTACATCCATTGTTCTATTATTCAGATCAAAAGAATCCCCATGATGATTCTCTTGCAACAAACCCTTTTAAAATATCCAGAGTATAGTCCCTAAAAAACCGTTAGCAGGTAATCATGATGCAACTCTTGCTAATTGAAAATGTGAAACCCTTTGGACCATTGTTCCAGAAGACACGTGGCAACATGAGGGAAAGAGGGATGGGCACTGTAAACTGTAATATCATAGCCTCTCGAGGAGCTACCACATATCACGACGTCCTTTTTGGAACACCATGGGCCCCGCCCCTTCGGGTTCAGAAAAAAATGCCACGCGTCAAGAGCGCACAACTTATTAACAAGGTAAAGAAAGGGGCGCTAGGAACATGTGTCATACCAACACGTGGCAGATGCGAGCTAGCCTTTTCAAAACTGGGTGTGGATAAAGTCCACAACTTTTTGGTGACTTTTGGGGAAATCTTGCCTGCGAGATGTCGAGACCCAAAATTGCTAGTTTCAAGCCAGGCTTATGCATATGTAGGATAGAGCTGATCAAGGATCTGCTGCAAAGGGACCCAATCATCATCCGAGAGCTGCTCCTGAGACTCGAGGATTTGATAACTTTGGTCAAGGCAGATAATTTCATGAAAGGGGAGGTCACCGAGATCATTATTAACCAACCCAAGCAAGGTATGGAGTTGGGCCAAAGGATGCAACAATTCTTCCACTTCAGTGGTTGTAGGGGAAGCACTTAGGATTTGAAGAAACATCTTCTCTTGTTGTTGTTTAATCAGATTCATAATTTTCTCAACTCTCAAAACTGAATCATCTAGGAGAAAAGGAGAGGGTAATCCAAGACACAAAATGCCCAAAATGTTCCCTGATGTGTGAGATTGAGGATTTGAGCATGACCAAAGTAGATGCGGCCTATGTTGCCGCTTTATGGCAATATATGAAATCATTAGCCTTCCTAGCCAACTACTTCTGATCGTTAATCTCCACAACCATCAAATCTTCCTTGGAAGTAGTATAGAACCACCTGATTAGTCTCTGATCCTCAGGGACTTTGGGTGCGATAAACTATGTGACATCATCAATGACACTACTTGCCTTAGCACATAAAGATTGAGCATCAACCAAGAATTTCAAGACCGACTACAAGAAAGGGCAGTATTGTTACACTTTCTCCCAGTATGAGATGTATAACTCTTGTATGAAAGTCCAGAGGGGTGACAAAAAGAACACCAACAGGTCTTGATAATGCAACGATCTCCTCCTCATTTTCTCGAATCTCTGCATACAACTCCCTTGTTGGTAACAATAATGAAGGAAAACTAAGAGGGGGGGGTGAATTAGTTTTCACCGGATCTACAAATTCAACCACAAATACAAATTTGATAAACTGGAACAATAACAAAGATAAGAAAATTGACATCACAACACACAACACCAAGATCTTGACATGGAAATCCCAGTTAAGAGAAAAAACACGGTGGGAACCTATGCACAATAAGATGATACTCTGTAGTAGTATGTGTAAATATTACAATGGGGAATGCACATACATTTAGGCACACTTTCTAGAGCTCATTGCTCAAAAAATAATGACTCGAAAGTCTACAACCCTTAGGGAAGTCTCACTGACTTACAACAAGATTTGGACTACAATCCAGAAGGGATGAACTACAATAATGACATCTGCAAATGCTTGATGATAGTTCCGGTTAAGCATAATTGTCTACTCTGCAACACCAATCTCTGCTCAATCACAATGTCGAAGGATGAATCACTTGTTTGCACATACACCACTCTATGATAATACAGGCACAACCACGACACCCAAATTACATGACACTATCACCTATTTATACAATTCATCAACCTTGACAACAAGGTTGGCTAAACCCTCAAGTCACAATTACAAAATTACATCACACGATGCAAAGATCGACCACCAAACCAATATAATGATATACATGAAATAAAATGGACCTAATTCAAATCTCCAAACACGCAACACCACGGGAAATCATGCCAAGATCAATCGCAACATGGTACACCACCAGAAAAACCGCATAACACGAAGAACATCACCGGTTCAACAAAATCACCAAGAGCTCACACAACAATCAATATGGGTCACCAAAACAAATATGACACAATTAGGAAACACCAACAAGAACGTTACAATCATCAGTAGCAGCTGCACCAACACCACTTATCAAATCATCATATGTCAACATCTGAAACTCAATAACACTCAAACATCAGTAACTGTCACAAATAAAGATAACTTGTAGAGAACCAAATCACGAATCATCTGCAATGAAGATACACAAGACCATTCCAAAAAATCTCCCAAAGACTCAGCTCAAGATCTGATCACATCGGAATATACAAGAGGAAATATTGAACTCTGCAAAGCACTAATCAGAAAAACAAACTACAAAACTGGATCATATGATATGATCAATTAAGCTTCCTGGATCACCAAAACCAATACAAAAGAATATAATGACACTATAAATACTCCATACACCAAACCAATATGCAATCACCGGAGTAGGAATACATTGACATCAATGACAACAACATATCCTAGTAACAACAATATCCAACAATCTCTTCCTTTGGTATTGATAGCAACATATGAATGTGAAAAAAAATCAATGTAAAGAAAGAAAACATCTTCAATAGACTCCTCCTAAGATCAAGTAGATAAAATAGTTTTTCACATGCTTCTCCCCCCCTTTGACAGTTTTGCCAAAGATCTCAAAATAGAAAACCAAACTCACTCTCCCCCTTAGATAAACAAATCACGATTCTCTCCATCATAAACAGATAACCAATCCAACAGACTACTCTACCAAAGGAGCAACACCAACTCATCAATCTAGATAAAGAGATAAGATTGTGAAGTCTACCGGATTGATTCAACTCAATGCATCTAGTTCTCATCAGGAGGGGTGGATACCCCTAACTTGTCTCTTAAATAGACAAATGTATCTGCAGGCAAAGATAGTGAAAATATCAACAATTTGTTCCTCTGTAGACACATATTCTAGCTTCACTTCCTCTTCACTGAATTTTTCTCTTGAGTAATGATATTTGATTGACACATGTTTAGTTTTTTAATGTTGCACTAGATTCTTTGACATATTAATAGCACTTGAATTATCACAATATATGACAATAGGCTCATCATAGATAACTCTGTTATTCTTCAACATTTGCTTCATTCAAACTACCCGAGTGCAGCTACCAACAACAACAATGTACTCAGCTTTAGCAGTAGATAAGAGCATTTAATCTTGTTTCTTACTAGCCCATGAAACCAATGTCATACCCAAAAAGAAAGCATCACTAGAGGTACTCTTCTGGTCATCAACATCATTAACCCAATCAACATCAGTGTAAGCACACAACATGAAATCATCATTCCTTAGATACCACAAACTATAATCCACAGTTCCCTTCAAGTATCTGAATATTCTCTTTACAACAATGACATGACTCTCTTTCGGATCAACTTGATATCTAGCAGTCATGCACACAACATGCATAATGTCTGACCTAGTCTAAGTAAGACATATTAGTCCACCAACCATAGAATTGTACAAACTCTGATTAGCTTTCAGAGATTCATTACTCTTAGACAATTTGTAGCTAGTCACCATAGGAGTTCCAACCGGTTTGGAGTCATCCAACCCAAACTTCTTCAACAATTCCTTCACATATTTAGTTTGAGATAATAAAAATACCTTTTCCAGTCTGTAAAATATACAAACCGAAGAAAAATTCCATCTCACCTTTTTCCCTGACATAGATGCTTTGTGTTCCGATGTTATGACTCTTGTGCTCTTATTCCACAATTTTTCTTGTGTTTGGGCCAAGTCAATGTGCTCACTTTCTGAGATCCACTTTAAATCTCAAAGCTCATTCTCTAATTGGGCGTGTCTTATCTGCCATTCCTGTGTGACCTTTTCTCTTTCCTCTATTTCCCTAGAGAGGAGCGCTTGTGCCTCACCCAAGTCTTGGGAGAGCTTCTCTTTATCCTAAATTACATCCTATAGCTAGGTTTGGATCTAAGTTACACTTGAGGAGCTTTCCTGGAGCTGCAAGAATTCATGTTCTTTATCATGGAGTTGTTTTCTCAAATCCTCCTTTCCTACTTGTTCTACTTGTAACTGGGAGGTCACTATGTTTAGTGCACTTTGCAGTTTCTCTTTTTCTGCCCTTTCTTTCTGAACATCGACCTGAAGGCGAGTTATCTCGACACTCCTAGCCTTCTCTTCCTTTTTCATATGATCAAATGTATCTTTAACTTGGCTCAATTCATTTGTGAGTTTCTCTAAGTGCCTACTCCTCTTGAGGAAATCCGATTACTCAACATTTTGCGTCTCTTCCATCATTTCTACCTTGTCTTGTGGGTGAGCTCATTCCAAGTCTATGCCAACAACATGTATTGAATAGTCTGTTGGCTACATTTCTCCCTATGTTTTGATGACGTTAGGAAACATAGTTGCGAACATCAAGTTATGGCTTTCTTCATTGAAATGCGTTTGGATGTTGAGTTGGACTGGCTTTTGAAAATCTTTTGGTTTCTGCTTTGTAACCCTTTGAGCTTGAGCCAACTTGGAAGAGTTCATCTGCCGTATGAAAAAATTAGGAAGAATATCACAAACCCTATGTTTAGGTTAGAAAAATTAGGAGCAATTATTGAGGTGGGTAATATCTCCTTTACTTCTAGATTTACTTAACCAAAGAGGGTTTTCCTAAGGTTATACAACAAATATCATTAAAAAAACTAAATATTAACTTAACATAAAATATATCCATTGCATAATGTACCCCTACATTGGTTGTCAATTCATGTCTATAGGATAGTTTGTAAACCCAAGGTCAAACACCTTGTTAGAGAATATTATCTACCACATAAATTTAAATGAATGTATTCAATAATAATCTCTTGTTATGCTATGTGGATTCAGACATGGGAGTTGGAACACACTAGAAAAGATAAAATTAAAATTATGGTTACATTTATTTTTATTGAGTGTGACAAGATGATGGGAGAAAGAACCAATAGCATATCAATGCCTTTATTTAGCTGGTAAGTAAAGTCTCTAAGTTTATACAAAACATGTAATAGAAGAAACCAAGGTGATATCTTAATCAAGATATCACAAAAGACTAGGTCTTCAAAATGTACAAGTAAGTTAGGCTCTAGTCATATATTACAAAAAAAAGTGTAGATAGTTGTAGAATATTAAATTATTCTACTTAGCATGCTCATATATTTTCTTTATTTTTTGATAAGATGCCTTGAAATTTTTTTGTAAGGATTTTACAATCATTTGGCTAGACAACTAAAAAACACAATTTAGAAACACATACCATACATATTGAGACACTCAATTAGGTCCAATTATACTTGTAGACACTGAAAATTGTCCTATGTCTTCGACGACACATTTCACTAACCTTTTTAGTCTAAACTGAGTAAATAATTTTTATTTATTTAATTATTGTTCTTCTAAACCATTAATTAAATAATCTTTATTAGCTAATTAATATTTGTCATTATCTCTTTCTAATCAATTAATCTTGATCTTAATCGATTAATCCTAACTATTCCTCTTCGATCGAATAATTCTATAATTATTTAATCCCTTTATTCTAAGCTAATTATTATTCTATGATTAAATAATTATTTTAAATTATTTAATTCCCTTTTCCATTTATTCTAATTAAATAAATTTATAATTTATTTAATTACCATGTGTGGGTGAAATAAATAAATATTATTTATTTATTTATGACCCCACTTAGCTCTTCCATCTTCCAATTTTCATTCCCACTTATCTCTTCCACTTGCTAATTTCTATCTCCCTTATCTCTTCAACTTGCTAATCCTCCACTAGTCTTTTCCTCTATTTCATTTTGGCATATTTTTGTTAAAAATGAATATTTCACTTAACTCTTTTCATTTCTATTTCTTCCTCAACATTGGAAATGCGATTTCTTTTTTTAATTCTCACTTAACAAGTCATCTCATTTAATCTCATCCGTTGATTATTTTCAGTCCCAAGTAAATCTTAGCCATCCAATAAATTTCAAATTTTCTATAAATTGGACTCTTTTCTCATTCAATTTCAACCACACTTCGAGTATCCTTATGCTATCAATTTCAATTCCCTTTTGTCAACATCTTTCCATCAATTTCTTTCAATACACTTTCTTTGTAGGTGAGAGCCACATATATTTGAAGGAGAAAGAAGAACAATGGAGGTCAATGGAGGAGACATCTATGTTTTTGATGGTTTGCATTTTTGATGTTTTATTTTCCATTCTTTTATTGATTGAATTAGGATTGGATTTCATTGCATTTTAGGTTTTGTGGTTGCCTCAATTTGTGCTTTTGATGTTTTATTCCAATTTCCTAGTTACATTTTTTGGTGAACTCGACGTGAAAATGCAAAATCTAACAATTCTATGAATTTGTTTGCATGTAGGTTTTAGATGTTGATATATGTTTACATGCAGGTTTTTTTTCACTAATCCATTATTGCATGCATGTTTTTTTGAACTAATTTGTTGTTGCATGCAGGTGTTACGTGTTGATCTATTATTGCATGTAGGTTTTAGGTACTAATTTATTGTTGCATGCAGTTTTCAAGTATTGATTTGTTGTTGCATGCAGGTTTTACATGAGGATCTATTGTTTCATGTGGGCTTTATGGAGTCTAAACAATGTTTTATGCATGGTTTCTTAACAAACAACAATTCTTCACATAATTTAATTAGAGGGTTTTGAATGAACAACAATTCTTCACATAGCCTAATTAGGAGGTTTTAATGAACAACAATTCTTCACATAGCCTAATTAGGAGGTTTGAATGAACAAGAATTCCTCACATAGCTTAATTAGGAGGTAAATCAACAACAATCTCTCATAACAATCTACTAAGGGTTTCAAAATGAATCATCACATAGTCTAATTAGGGGATTGAATGAACAACAAATTCTCATTTCATTTCATAAGGTGTTAAAATGAACCCCATAATCTTCATATAGCTTTTTAAGTAGGGATACAAATTGGACAGTTTATTGATGATTTGTGCAGCATATTGGCTTTCATGGGCAAAATATTTCATTGAAACTACTAATTGATTTGGTGTAGGGCGTGGCCAAAGAATCTTATAAAAAACACAGTGTTTGAATTTTATAGATTAGTGCATACTTCAATTTGCTAAAGGTTAAAAAACTTGCCATGTTTTCTCTTAGATGTTATGCATGTGTTAACCTTTAGAGGGTCTGCCTCCCAAGTAGCCTATAAGGCCGGGTGAGAGGGAATGATCCAAGTGGCAATGGGATAAAGACAAGCTCTTCTGAGCCACTATAAACAAATGCGTTTGTGATGAAAGTTGCAAGCGACAAGTGTTACATGCTGCCATAACAACGTTATGTCTCCTTAGTGCTCATGTGGCATGTAAAAACCTATAGAGCATAACCTCTGCAGGCAAAGATGCCTCCTTTAATGGAGTGGAAAATATTGCTGATTATGGTCACTCGAATGGATGCCTTGACTATAACCCCTTGTGCTTAGAGACCCAAAAAACTTCTACTTTTTGATTTAGGTGTTGTGATACGTGCATGCTGAAGATACCCCTCATGTGCTCTTCAGTTAGAGATAGTAAATTTCTTGGGAAGTGATGACCCGAAAATTTGAAGCTTGGTATGCTCGAAGAAGTGAGTGTTGTGGAGGGGAGTTAGTGATACCAAGTTTCTAACTATTCAGTTGAATGTGGTATTTTATTGCTAGGAGATTCAACAAATATTGTTCTTGCCAACCTTAGGATTTGTTGTTGAATGTGCATGAGTGTCTTCTTTCAAAAGTCAAACAAACATTTTGTCTTCCCTGCTTGTTAAAGTGAATCATAACCAAAGGACATAATCAACATATCAAACATTGGCAAACAAAACAATCTCCACAAGCAACCTTGGTTATCAAACAAAGTCTCCAAACAAAGTTCATACAAAGTCAAGCTCAAACAAGATTCAAACAAAAGTCAAACTTGGTGCAATTTTTTTTCAAAGTATCCATCCAACATTTGAAAAGATTTCATAAGCATGGCTTGTCAAAACATTGGAAATCCTTATTTCAAAATTCATGTCACTTTGGATTAGGTTTTGCATAGTCCAAACCTAGGTCTTAGGACATTCAAATTGCCTTCATAATAGTCCTTTTGCATGATCACAATTCCCTTTGCATCTAGGTTTCAAAATCATTTTTTTAGGTCTTGGTCCTTCATTTCCATTGAATTATCATTATCATACCCAAATTAGGTCTTGTCTTAGGTTGCATTTTGCATATTTCAAGTCATTGGTCCTCACATATCCTTATCAATGCATTGCCATAAACCCTAGTCTTGTCTTATCTTGATTTTGTCATATCATATCATATCCTTAGATCATATCATATCTTGAGACCATATCATATTCATGTCATACTGTAGGTCCTTATCATTATCATTATCAATTTGCATTTAGTCCTCAAAATAAGGTTTGTCAAACTTGCAAAATCAAAACTTTAGATCATACCCTAAGTTGTTGTTAGGGAGTCTTAACCTTGTCTAAAATTTTTCCTTTTATCAACATCATTTTGTCAAACCTAGCTTAGTATCCAAGCGTATAGGTGAGACATTTTCATTTTGTCCTATCGCCATTTTATCCTTTGTCCTTTTGTCAATTAAGGTCTTGACTTCATTTCAGCTTCCCAAGGTTGCATCTTTAGCTTTGCATTCCAAAAGTTTGTCCAAATCTTGAAAACAATAAAAAAATAGGTTGCATTCTTATTCCCTAAGATTTCATTTAGTTGCATCTCATTATAATTCCAAATTTTAAGAAGTCCAAAAATATAGATTGCATTAATCATATCCCAAACTTGCATTTAATTGCATAACATTATCAAACCCCCAAAATTCAAAAGTCCAAAGTAAGGTCACATTTGAACTTAGTTGCACACCATCGCCATTCCAAAAACTCCAAACAAGAAAAACACAAGTTGCATTATTGTCCTCTTAGGTTGCATTTGTCATTCCATTAGGTGCATCTCATTTCATCCTTAAAATCCAAAATCTCAAAAATGTTGCATTGCATAGTGACATGCCTATTGAAACAAGGTTCCAAGTTCCTATGATACAACAAAGTTTAACACATCAACCGATGATTTGTCCAATGAATAACATAATGCAATAAAGTTTTGATCTAAGGCAATCATAATTCTATCCAACCCAACAAGGCAATATTGATCAAACTTTTTTATGGCGAAAGAAGCATTCAAATACGAAAACTAGAGGAGAAACTAGCTTGAGAAATAAAGATCTTGGAACAAAAAGAAAAAAATATTGAAAAGAATAGATCCTAGATGGTGAAAATGTTTTGAAAATTTATAGGTCCAAATCCAAACATTGAGCCAGTCGATGTGAAAGATCTCATCGAATGATCAGACATACCTACTCTCCTCTCACAAATAGAGATGATGAAACAATTTCAAGCAATGAACACAAACTTCAACCAAGTCCCAAATCAAACCTCGTTCAACCATGTCCTAAGGTAGACCTCATTTTATCAAACTCCATTCAATTAAATTTTGGAACAACAACCAAAGATCCAACAACAACAACCAATGGCCTGACATATCAAACCAACAAAGATAATAGTTCAACATACCCAACTAGCACAACCAATGGTCCAACATGTCCAACCAACACAATCAATGGTTTAATTTCAACAATATGCTCAACCAAACACACAATGTCAACAATTTGTTCAACTGATTTTCAAGCATCAACAACAAAATTAGTCAACAAATTTATATCAACAACTACAACCAAACGTTCAAAAACAAAAGGTGAAACTCATACCAGGCCAAATTTCCATCATGTCAAACCAATCCAACCAGAACCCAATTCAAAATCAAAATGTAACACCAAAACAAAATCAAATCCAACTCAAACAAATCCAACATCAAAACCCAACCATGTCAAAACCTTGCAAGGATTCAAATGTGTCTCCAAAGAAAGCTATCTCTATTACAAAGCTCTTAAAGAGAGTCCTAAGTGATTTTTCTGAGAAAGATCAAGATCATATGCTCATGTCTAGCAATGGCTCATCCCCTCATAAACATATTGACTCTCTAGTGGCCTCTATTCCTACACCTTTTGAAGCTTCACAAGAACCTTCCATATCATCCTCTCCAAATGACACATCAAATAATGCATCCTCCCAAGGGTTGTCTATAGTAGAAAAACATGTTAATTTATGTCTTTATACAAATCCCTTGTACTATTTGGAATGTAAGATTTAATTCCAGCAGATGCTTCTCTTTTAGAGAGTCCCATTCAAATCCCATCTCCCTCATGTCAAAGCATTGACCCCTTGCCAAAAGCCGCCATGCATATCTGAAGTCCAACCCCATTCCAAGAGGATGATTTAGAGCACAAAGAAATAAGTCTTGAAACGGATCAAGATCAAGACCCTAAAACTTTTCCATTGCGTACTATATTTGACCAAGATCTCATTTCCTTTGATGATCCCCCCATCCCTACCCAAGAACATGACACCTTTTCAAATTCCATTAACATTCCACTTTTCAAGCAAGATCAAGATATCCCTTCCATTCTTCCAAATTATCCCATTGAAAGTCAAGAGCATGGCACCTTTAAAGAAGAATCAAATGATATTCCTCCCTATCAAGATCAAAGTATCCTTTCAGATTCATGCCTACCACAAGACCCTATAATCCCTTTAAATCCTCCACAAGGTTCCTTTGCTCCTCCATCTCCATGTCCTAATCCTCCATATACAGTTCAAGATGTCATCTCTTTTGATGATACCATTATACCTCCCATTCCATCTCATGAAGATCCTATCATTGATCCTAATCCCCCTCATGATCCTAGTCCACCTCATAATCCTAACATTTTGGCGCAAGATGTTCATGAATCTCCTACACGCACACTGGATTCCTCCACTTTGGTCCATTCTGATCTACTTCATGATCCCATCATTCCTTCCATATCACATCCACCTCATAATGGACTCGCATCTTCTTCTCAAAGAAAATATTATCTTATGGGTCAAAATATTCCTAAAGGCAAAGAGGTAGACCTCCATAAGTAAGAACCCCTCCATATCAAATAAAATGTTAATGGTCATGGCCTCAATACCATTCCTCAAGATGTTGGTATCCCTACCAAACCTAAATCCAAATATATACCTTCCCCTTCATCCTTCCATCTATTTTAGGTCCTTATATCCCTTCATCCCCTATTCAAGGTTAGAAAAGGCCCACATATTTGATAACCTTTCACCCATCCAATATACCTTCACATCATTCCTATTCATCCATACATTACTTTCCCCCTCCAAGCAATTTGGATGTAAAAGTCATAAGTCCATAAATCCACATGTATTCAAGGATCAACATGTCCCATCTAATTGACATGTTAAAAAAAAGAAAAATATGACCCAAAAAGAAAAAGAAATGTCGAAAAGGCCACAAAGGCCCACTGAGCAAAAGAAAGAAAATTCAAAAGTTATATGGGTTCCTAAATTGCTTGTGGAAGCAATGCAAACCAAGGAACCACACAAAAATGGAAAATAAAAAACCATGTGGATTCCTAAGCAACTCATAGAAGCATAATAAGAGAAATCCAAATTAGTATCCAAAATTGCTATCCCTCCATCCAAACCTTCCAAATTTGTTCCTCCATCACCTCCTTCATCCATTTTGTGTCCTTATGTCCCAAAATCCCTTGCTATTCCTCCATCAAAATCTCAAAATTCATAATCCATGTTTCCCCCATCAGTCCATCACCCCTCAAGGTGTGTGCCAATTTTGATCTTGCCAAAATTTCCATCCCCTCAAGCCCAATTCTTCCAATATCCTATCCATTATCCAATACATATTTTCCATCCTTTCATCTCTCTGATCGCATCTTTTGCATAAATCTTGGCCTTAGCCCCATCTCATTTCCATGTCATGATCCTACCAACGTCTTTGAGCATACTTTTAATAGTCATGGTCCATTTTCAAGGCTACTCTTTGAACATCAAGATGCTTGATTCCTTCTTCCACCCCTATCATGTGTCCATTTTTTGCTAAAAAGTCAAAGTACAAAAAAATGAAAAAAGAAAATAAAAAATGACAAAAAAATTGAAAATGAAAAAAATGAAAAATAAAAATAAAAAAGAAAAATGACAATAATAGTAAAGAAAAATCATTCACCCTCTAGTGAAAACCTGGCAAATAGGTGCTTTGGGCAAGTACCGTGGTGAAAACCTAGCAAATAAGTGCCACACGTAGCAAGGTTGTTTCTCCTTCGTCTATCTTGATTCTATCTATACATAGCACAAATATTTATCATGCCTATCCATTTTGATTTGACCTAGTGTCCTTCTCCAGGCTTGTGATTGGCTAACATCAATGTCTTTTTTTTGTTAATTGCCAATCCTTGTACATATGTTTTTTTGTCCTGATCATTAATACACATTTTGGACCTCACTTAGGAGAAAATCCCTTGTCATGATCAATTGACGGAGTTATCATAGTGAATAGCTCGGAGGCTACAACATGTACATAACTTTTAAAGTCTTGAATAAAATCCTTAAAAAATCAAATAAAGTCTTGAAAAAATCCCTAAAAATCAAATAAAGTCCTAAAAAAATCCCTAAAAATCAAATAAACACCTGAAAAAAAAACCCCCAAAAATCAAATCAACTCCTGAAAAAATCAACAAAAAAATTGCAATGTCTCGAAATAATGATAAAAACATTAAAAAAAAATCCTGAAACGATCACAAAAACATTTTAAAATTGTACTCAAATAACACAAAACATTGTAAAATGTCTTGAAAAAAGCACAAAAAAAAAGCTTGAAAAACCCTAAAAATTGGAAAACATGAAAAATAAAAAAACAAACGCTTTTGTTTCATTTCGCCAATAAACTGTCCCTTTTGTACATAGATAGACATCTACACAGACATCAAACAAATGGCACATTAAACATTGCACTTAACAAATCACGTATTAACAGATGAACTTTTCAACCAACCAAGCATTCAAACTGATCGAAATTATCATGTCCATCAAACAATATCAATATCATTATCGGTCTTTTCATCAACATTATCATGGTTCTTATATAGGGTGTGGTACACTTGAGATCAGATTATGTCCTGTCTAAGACAGGTTACTACATTCCCTGGAACCAGACACATGATTATCCTTTAAACACAACATTTTCACTTTTGGCAATGAAGATCAAGATGTTTATTTGACTTGTCTAAAATTTATGAATCTTATTTTTTACTGATTTATGTTTGATCATGTTCCTATGCTACTCGATGTTGTCACTAAGTGATTTAGAGTGGCCGAGATGGCTCATGGTCTTTCTTGTTTTTCGTTTTCTATTTGTGAAGTGTTTCATAAAATTCTAGGGCAAGTATGTTTGAGGATGGTTGAATCATTCCTTGTCTGCAACATGTCTATTTTATGCAAAAGGGATTGCATTATCACCTTGGCTTTTAGTGTCATGGTGCATCGCATCCATTTTTCCATATCAAATAAAGGCTCTCATCTACACTTTGTATTTGTGAAAGCAAGATTTCATCACACTAATCATTCTTCACTTCTCACTTGCATTTCTTCTAGCTAACACTTCTTCTATCCCATCAATCCTTTTATCTATTCATCAAATCAATTATTATCATGCCATCTACTCAATCTGATCAATTGAGACTTTCTTCATTTGATATCAATCAACCCTTTTCTACAATCAATTAACATTCTTCACTTATTACTAACATTTTTCTCTTTCATCTAACATTCTTCTCTTCTTTTGAGAGATCATTCATTTCTTTCATACATGAACAATCTCTTGAGGGGGTATCCTACCTCCATCATGTGGTCTACTGGGGCACGATTTCTCAATTTTTTCTTTGAAACAATGCTCAAACTTGCATTGTCTCAAAGAGGGGCAAAATGTAGACACTGAAAAATTGTCCTAAGTCTTTGACGACACTTTTCACTAACTTTTTTAGTCTAAACTGATCAAATAATTTTTAATTATTTAATTAGTATTAATTTTCTTCTTCTAATTTCCTATAATTAAATAATTCTTAATTATTTAATTATTGTTCTTCTAAACCATTAATAAAATAATCTTTATTATTTAGTTAATATTCATCATTATCTCTTTTTAATCAATTAATCTTGATCTTAATCGATTAATCCTAACTATTCTTCTTCGATTTAATAATTCTCTTATTATTTAATCCCTTTATTCTAAGCTAATTACTCTTCTATGATTAAATAATTATTTTTAATTATTTAATGCCCTTTTCCATTTATTCTAATTAAATAAATTTATAATTTATTTAATTACCACGTGTGGGTGAAATAAATAAATTTAATTTATTCATTTACGACCCCACTTAGCTCTTCCATCTTCCAATTTTCATTCCCACTTATCTCTTCTACTTGCTAATTTCTATATCCCTTATCTCTTCAACTTGCTAATCCTCCACTAGTCTTTTCCTTTATTTCATTTTGGTATATTTTTGTTGAGAATGAATATTTCCAATATTCATTTTCACTTAACTCTTTTCATTTCTATTTCTTCCTCAACATTGGAAATGCAATTTTTTTTAATTTTTATCCTCACTTAATAAGTAATCTCATTTAATCTCATCCATTGATTATTTTCAGTCCCAAGTCAATCTTAGCCATCCAATCAATCTCAAATTTTCTATAAATTGGACTCTTTTCTCATTCAATTTCAACCACACTTCGAGTATCCTTATGCTGTCAATTTCAATTTGCTTTTGTCATCATCTTTCCATCAATTGATTTCAATACACTTGCTTTATAGGTGAGAGCCACATATATTTGAAGAGAAAGAAGAACAATGAAGGTCAATGGAGGAGACATCTATGTTTTTGATGGTTTGCATTTTTGATGTTTTATTTTCCATTCTTCTATTGATTGAATTAGGATTGAATTTCATTGCATTTTAGGTTTTGTGGTTGCCTAATTATGTGCTTTTGATGCTTTATTCCAATTTCCTAGTTACAATACTTTTAATAACTTGACCTATATAGATTTAAATTATTTATTATAAACTTTGGATAAACCCATATCATTACAATACAAAAAATGAAACACCCAAAACTGAAAGTTGAAACACTAGAGCTTCTTATGAATATCATTAATTTTGTTGGTTATGCAACTACTCTTTTCCAAAATAATTTCTTCCTTGTGAAAATAAGAAATAAGACACTTATACCCATTATAGGCCACGAAATAGTGAGAATTGTGCAAACCTACATTAAAATCTAAAAAATGCGTGACCTTAGAAATTCTAGGGGCACCCATAGCCTAATCATCATCATAATAAATGTACTCGATAAAATATTCCTTTATGGGATCTACAAACATCTTCAACCATTCTAAAATTGTTTCTCATCCATTCACTACATGTCCAAACATTTATGGCATGAGGGTTCCCATGCAAGTACAAACAAATCACCTAAAAAAATTATCAAGATAAGCATGGATGGTATCTTAGTTATTTGGCATTAGAAACTTAACATTGGTAATAAATTAGGTTATGGCCAAAGAATCCCTTTCTCCTATAGATATATGCCCTGTAGCATCTTAAATTGTATCCCTACACAATTTCGTCCACACCTAGGCCTCACTTTTGCATTTCAAACTCTCGTGCTCTGATTCTGTTTTGATTCTGCTCACACCCACCTAAACTCAACATCCTCTATACCTTATGTGGGGCCCTTATTCAAGTTTCAATCCTGATTGTTTGGACCTTCAAAATTTGGTAAAATTTTAAGGGCACATGAGGAGAAAATTGATTGCAACATTTTGAAGCACCCTTGTAAATCTTTCCAAGTAGCTCACTTTAAGGGTGAGTATCTTGACACCCATTGATCATCATGATAAATCACCTTGGAATCATGTTCACATGTTATTGCTAAGTGTCCATAACCATTTGTAGCTTCCCAAAATTAGATATGATGAGTTTTTAGGGTACCCATTTTGGGGGTTCTAAGAAGGTTTGTTGTTTGCACATTGTTAAATTTGCCAAAGTAGCCATTTTCAAAGAATTGTATTATTCTACCATTTGATTGTCATGTCAAACTAGTCACTTCCTACAGTTGTATGCATCTCAATGTACCCCTATGTTAGTTTTTAGAGCCCCGAGACTTCATTTGATATTTTACCCAGGTCAAAACCAAGTGGAGATTACTCAGGTTTATTGTGAAAATAATGTTAAATCTGCCAAAGTGGCATCTTGATTTTTATTTCATGACCTGGTGACCTGCACGTCAAGTGGATTGGTCCTCATGATTCTCTATATATTCATATTCTCCCTCGCTTGGTTGCGGCACCCCATCTCTTAATTTTATATTTTTTCAAGGGCTAGATCAAATTGACTTTACAAAGGTCTAATATCAACATTTCTAGAAAAATTTAGAGAAGGCAACTTTGGCTATTAAACTCTTGCACATATGATGGATTCAAGAAAAATCTCTTGGCACACTTATTCAATGTATCTAAATGAATCAATTCTCCCAATGGAAGACTCCTAGAGAAAAGTTTGATATTTTTTAAAGGCAATGGTTTAGCAAGGTTCAAACAAGTTTAGAATGTGCATTTTCAGAAAATGTTCAAGTAGGCAACTTTGAGCATTAATATATTTCACCTTGAGAATCATCATACAAATCCAATTGTCATTTTGATTCTCAATATAACATTCAATGTATGTGTCAGTTTTCCGGACTCAGGGATATGTTTGGTTAGTTTTTGAAGGTAGTTATGAAGGCTACTTGGGTTGTTTTGGCTACAATGCAGAGACGTCAAACGTCAAACGCCAAATTAAATGACAAACTGCTTAAATTTTCTAGGTCCAGAATGTGTGCAAATGTGGTTCTAGAGCAGTTCGAGGGCCAGTAGTCCAAAAATAATATTTTTTTAAAACCGAGCCCACAAGGAGACTCGACATCCATCATGGCACCACATGGTTAGTCAAATTTGATTTTTTAAAATGTGTTTATTATTTAAATCAATTTTTATATAAATAATAACATGTTTAATTTTACCTATCGGTGAAAAGGGGCATTTATTTAAATCATTTAAGTGATTTAAATAGGTGACATCATTTATTAAGCAAAAAGTTGAAATTGAAAAATCATTCAACTCTTTCTAATGTCAAGAGTGTAGGGTAGTTTGGTGGAGCCCACATGAAGTGAAAAGGAAAATTGAAGGAAAAATATTCTAAAATTTGTAGTCTTGTTCTTTTTGTGTGTCTCCATGGATGAAATTAAGCAAGTCAAAAAGTAGCGATGGGTCACGGGGTAATGTTTGGTATCCGCTCCACCCATCGTGAAAATTAGGGTAACAAAAATATGATGTGGGGATGAGGGGTGAGCCCCAATTTTGTAGTATGAGAAATGTTTTAGGGTTTACACTATAGTATATGTTCTTTGTTTGATTTGCAATGAAAGTGGAAGATATTTGAAAGAAGAATGAAGATTATGAATGGGAGTTGGCTGATCTAGGTGATAGTTTACCAAGGTTGAGTTTGAAAACATTAGTGGATCGATTCTAGACAATATCAAGGCCATTCTCATTGTTTCTATTGTGATTGGGGCAATGAAAATACAAAGTGATGCAAGAGCATCCCCGATTCATAGCAATCTTGAATCAACCAAAAACATTTTCTTTCTGTTTTGCTTTTTGTTTGCAGTTTCAACATTTCTTTCTGCGTGTCTCGGTTTTGGCTCACCAGATCCTATGGAGTTGGATTCTACTTGAAGACTTGATCATCTTTCGTAGTTCCAGACAACATCGCATTTGGATCATTTTTTTTAAAGATATCATTATTGGTTTCCTTGACAGTTTCCTGTTACTAGTTGACAGTTCTTGTTACCGGTTTCCTAGACCTATTTTAGTGATCTACCATAACCCCTTTCGAAGCTTGCAGAGCCTTGGGTGTTGATTCTGATGTTCCTTGAAGTGTGGATGAACTTTTCCCATGATCTACATTTCATCCTTGGATTTTTTGGAGGAATCTCTTGGCGGAGGCCGACCTTGATTTTACACGTTAGGTCTTGTTCTTCAGGTTTTGTTCCCTTTTTGGGTTGATCGGATCCTTTGGGTCATATATATAATTGTAATTGTGTATTAAAATGTAATCAATCAAAGAATCAAGTAGCGAGAGTGTGCATAGAAGATAGATCTTAAGATTCAAGGTTTGGGTTGTGACCTATTCTGTATGTTCTACCAGGCCTGTGAGCCGGTTATGTTGTAACCCAATTGTTATCGATTGGTTGTAATCAATTTTCATGAAATAAAACAATCTGTTCCGCATTGCCTCCATCATATCTTTGTGTTTCCATTGTGTTACTCTTGCCGACCGGTCCAGATCAATCTCTTTGAGGTCCCTCATCACTGATGTCTGCTTCAAGTGGTATTAGAGAAGTTTCGTTACTGAGGTTGCATGTCTTGAAGTTTTTGTTGTAGGGTGGTGGATTGTGGATTTGACCTGCAGCTGCAGAGGACTAGTGTGAATGATGGCGCGAAGAGGAACTAGGAATGGTGGGCTCATGGGAATGCATACCCTATTGTGATGGAGATGTTGCAAGGTATAGCAACCCGGTTGGAAGCCATGGAGACAACCTAGAGAAGAGGCCGACATATCAAAGATGTAAGTGAAGATGAAGGAGAAGAAGCCTCGACAGAACAAGTAAACCCATCGGTGGTTGATCCAGATGAGGAAAGGTTTTTGAGGGTTTTGAGTAGGGCAAATACTAAACCTCATTTTACCCCACCAAAATATGATGGGAAGTTAGATTCAGATGAATTGATGGATTGGATTTGGGAGATGGAGAAATATTTCAATTTTGAAAACACTGCAGAAGAGAGGAAGGTGAAATATGCCTGTACCCGGTTGAAAGGTCATGCATCTCTTTGGTGGGAGAATTTGCAAGTTGATAGACAGAGAAGAGGTAAAGAGAAGATTAATACATGGGATCAAATGATTGCTAAGTTGAAATCAAAGTTTATGCTAGCTGATTATCAAGTGAATTTGTTTTGAAAGTTGCAGAATTTGAGACAGAAGGAATCTAGTGTGAAGGAGTACACCGAAGCATTTTACAAGTTGAATATCAGATCCAGACATGTTGATGATGAAGTTGAATAAGTTGCAAGATATTTGAATGGATTGCGAATGTCTATAAAAGATGAACTCAGTTTGATTAAATTGGATAGTGTTGAAGAGGCTTACTAGTATGCCCTAAAGGCAAAAGAGAAGCTAAACAAAAGACATGAGCAGAGACAGAGAGGCAGAGGTGGAAGGTTTACCAGAGGAAGATTTCAAGGAGGAAGAGGATATACCAGAGGTAGAGGAATTTGTATAGATCAGAACAAGGAAAAAGAAGTGAACAAAGAAGGTGATTCATACTGCAAGGATGATAGAAATTTCTACCGGAGGTGAGAACTAGATGGCTACCAGAATGAGAATTTTGGAAGACAAGATAAGAGAATATTTAGAGGAACTTGCTATAAGTATGGAGGAGAAGGACATCATGCATTCGAGTATAAGAAGACAGATAATATTGGAAGAGCAGCAATGGTGGAAGAAAAGCCCACCGGATCAGACAATAAACTAGAAGATGGAGAACTATTGATGATGAGGAGAGCTTCGTGTCATACCGGAGGAGATGGAGAGCCCTTGTAGAGGAAGAATTTGTTCAAGACTAGATGTAACGTATCCAGTAAGTGTTGTAAAGTTGTTATTGATAAAGCTTGTTTAAGAAGAGATGGTGAATATGTTAAATTTGGAGAGACTGAAACACCCTAAGCCTTATCAGATAGCATGTGTAGCATCCTAAAATTGCGACACTTGCAATTTCGACTGCATTTGGGTCTTCACGATGGCGATGCAACACAGAACCTGAATGGAGACCCCGAAACTTGTTCATGACATCAAAAACTGCATTTTTCAGCACCCTGGCCTGATCCTCCTTGCACCCTACTATCCCGGGAGGTGGGACCATGGCGCCCAGTGCCCTGGTCCCTGGCCCTATTTTGGGCCCGATCTCTTATGGGGCTTCGGGTCTTTAAGTTTGCAAATTGGAAAATAATGTTTCCTGGTCGGCCTAAGGTCGGGAAAATCAGTCTATCAACCCTAATTGACAAGTATATAAACTACTTTTCCTCTCCTAGAAAGGGAGGAAGACAGATGTGTGCAAAAGGCGGAAGCGATATTCAAACATTCAAACATTCAAGCATTCAAGCATTCCTTCAATTGAGCATTCCAAGTCTCCATTCAAGGCTAGGTGTTGCATTCAAGACAAGGATTCAACCATTGAAGAGGAGATCACATACAACATACAACATACTACATACATTACACCTTCGCATGTAAGAATACAAACATTCTTACAACAAGGTATCAGTACTTGTTTACATTACAAACATTTACATTTACAACATTCTCATTTCTTGGTTAATTCCAAAACCGGGGTTTGACCTAAAGGCAAACCCCTCATCCCTAACCCCCCAATCGTCCTCTCTTTTCTGTGTGTAGGTTGCAGGTACGCGACTGTAATTGAAGATCTGGAATCCTTGTGCAGAGACGAACAGATCCCCCTTTGTTTCGCGGATTTTTCGGAGGATTGTGTGCACGCCGGGCGCCATCGTCCCGTCAACTTTCGCTCAAATTTGCAGAACAGCACCGTCTCGACATTTTACTGCTAATTCTAGGTCCGCAGCTTCATCCCATATCCCTATCTCTGTTTATAAGCGAATCTTTCCTACTTTACATGCATTCCTAGGTCAATCTTTCTATCTACATTCTTTACAAAAGAGGGTATCCTTGATGTCACAACCCTTGAAACTCATTTAGAATCCAATCTTGCATTGCGTGGGATTGGATCTTGTGGGTTTCAACCCCTCTTTTGAATGTAAAGTCTCTCCTAAGTGAAAACCATCAACCCTAGTGACTCTCCCTTCTCTCTCCTTGGAGTTGGGGAGGGGAGAACAACTAGGGTTCGATTTTTCCGCTTTACAGCATGTATTCAGGATGAACATAAGTTGTTAGTAAGTGAGCAATGTTTGGTGAAATTAAAAAATTGGGAATTATCATGATGAAGTCTTGTGTGATATTATGCCTATGGATATTTGTCATCTTTTGTTGGGTAGACCTTGGCAGTTATGATGGGAGGAAGAATACATACACTATTGTGGCCAATGGGATGAAGCAAACCCTGTTGCCTTTGGAGGAACCTTTGAAGAATGAAGTCTATACAAATGCTAGAATTTGTTTGGTAGATGGAAGGAAATTCCTGGATGGATTGAGACATGAGAATGTGTGTTTTGCCTTAATTCCTAAGAAGACTGAGAAACCAGAACTGGAAGGAGAACAACCAAAAGAGATAAAAGATTTGCTGACAGAATATGAAGATATTATTTCAGATAATGTACCTGATGAATTGCCACTTGTGAGAAGTATTAGTCATTGCATGGACTTGGTCCTCGAAGCTAGTTTGCCTAACAAAGTTGCACACTGGATGACACCGACAAAGAATGAAGAGCTGAATAAACAAGTGCAAGAGCTGTTGAAGAAAGGTTTGATCAGGGAAAGTCTAAGCCCTTGTGCAGTACCAACATTATTATCACCTAAGAAGAATTGAGAGTGGAGAATGTGTACTAATTCCAGAGCAATAAACAAGATCACCGTGAAATACCAGTTTCCTTTGCCTAGGATGGATGACATAATGGACTATTTGAGTGGAGCAAAATACTTTACAAAGATAGATTTTAAGAGTGGATATCATCAGATCAAGATCAGAGAAGGAGATGAGTGGAAGACAACATTTAAGATAAATGAAGGACTATATGAATGGTTGGCGATGCCTTTTGGGTTAATTAATGCACCAAGTACTTTCATGAGGCTGATGAATGAGATATTGAAGAAATTCTTGGGTAAGTTTGTTATTGTGTATTTGAATGACATTCTAATTTTTAGTAAGACAAAAGAGGAACATTTGTTGCATTTGAGACAAGTTTTGCAGAGGTTGAGAGAAGAGAAGTTGTTGATAAATATCAAGAAGTGTACTTTCATGAAGGATGAGTTAGTCTATTTGGGATTTGTGATATCTGAGGATGGTTTGAAGACAAACCCTAAGAAAGTGAAAGCAATTATTGAGTGGCCTACATCATAAAGCATTGGAGAGGTTAAGATCATTTCATGGATTGGCTAGTTTTTACCGGAAGTTTATTAGAAATTTCATTTTAGTTTGTAACCCTATGACTGAGACCATGAGAGGAGATAAGAAGGAATTCAAGTGGACCACCGGAGCAAACAAAAGTTTTGAACAGTTGAAGCAGAAAGTGGCTGAGCAGCCTGTGTTAGCTTTACCAGATTTCAATAAAGTATTTTAAGTGGATTGTGATGCTAGTGGAATAGTAATAGGAGCAGTCTTGCATTAGGATGGGAGAGCGGTATCTTATTTCAGTGAAAAATTGAATGAAGCTTGGAGGAGATATTCAGTGTATGATCAGGAGTTTTATGCCATATTTCAAGCCTTGAAGAAGTGGAGACATTACTTGTTGCCTAAGGAGTTTGTGTTGTATACAGATCATCAAGCTTTGCAGTATTTGAACAGTCAGAGTAAGTTGAATCAGAGACATATGAGATGGCTAGAATTCTTGCAGAGTTACACCTTTGTGTTGAAGCATAGAAGTGGACAATCTAACAAAGTTGTTGATGTATTGAGTAGGACAAGGAATTTACTAACATAGATGAGAGTGATAGTATTAGGATTTGAAGACCTTGTATGATGATGACCCAGATTTTGCAGAACCTTGGAAAGCATGTAGAGAACCAGTTATGGTAGAGAGAAGCAAGTGGTTGGATTACTTCATTCAGGATGGGATGTTATTCAAAGGAGTTCATTTGTGCATACCTAAGAGTTCTATGATAGAGAATCTGATAAATGAGAAACATAGTGGAGGTTTGGCTAGACATTTTGGTATTGACAAAACAATAGCATTAGTGAGTAAGCAGTACTTTTGGCCCCAGATTCATAAGGATGTTAAGAGATATGTGCAAAGTTGTAGATCTTGTCAAGTTTCAAAGGGTAGTAGTCAGAATGTGGGATTGTATAAACCTTTGACAGTACTAGTAAGACCTTGGGAGGATATAAGCATGGATTTTGTACTAGGATTGCCTAAAACACTGAGAGGGAATGATTCTATATTTTTGGTAGTGGATAGATTCTCAAAGATGGCTCATTTCATACCTTGTAAGAAGACATCAGATGCATTACATGTAGCAGACCTATTTTTCAAAGTAGTGAGATTACATGGATTACCTAAGATCATAGTTTTAGACAGAGGCACTAAGTTTGTTGTCTATTTTTGGAGAACACTTTGGAAGAAGATGAAGATAGATTTGAAGTTCAGTTCTACTTTTCATCCATAGACTGATGGATAGATAGAAGCAGTTAACTGGAGTTTGAGAAATTTGTTGAGATGTTTAGTTGGAGATAAAACCTAAAGTTGGGATTTGATTCTTGCACAAGCAGAGTTTGCCTACAACAATTTAGTGGATAGGAGTACCAAAAGAACACCTTTTGAGATTGTTATTGGAGTGCATCCTAGAGGTATATTGGAATTGAGGGATATTAGCAGTGAAGACTGGAGAAGTTCAGAAGAAAAAGACTTTGCAGATCACATGGCAGCCTTGCATATTCAGGTTAAACAACATTTGGAAGATATGAACAACAATCATAAGGAGAAGGCAAATGAGAAGAGGAGACATAAGGAATTTGAAGTTGGTGATGAAGTGATGGTATATCTAAGAAAATAGAGATTCTTGGTTGGAAATTATAACAAATTGTAGACGAAGAAGTTTGGACGTTGCAAGATTTTGAGGAAGTTTGGTTCTGGAAATGCATATGAAGTGGAGTTACTGGATAGTCTGAGTATTTCACCTATTTTTAACATTATAGGTCTTCATGAATATCATGAACCAAAATTTAGTGAGAACAATATTGCAGACTTGGAGAACTAGTTGCCCCGGAAGGAACTGGATTAGATTGAAGATATTTTGGATAGTAGGTTTGGGTGTAGTACTCTGAGCAGTCAGTATCAGGAGTATCTTGTGAAGTGGAACGACAGACCAATTGAAGATTCATCTTGGATTTCTTAGAAAGAGGTAGATTGCCTTGGTTTTCCTTTGACCCCAACAAAGTGAGAGGTTCACTTTTTTAATAACCCCAGATGTCTGATGCAAGATAATCCCCGATTCATAGCAATCTTGCATCAACCAAAAATATTTTCTTTCTGTTTTGCTTTCTGTTTGCAGTTTCAACATTTTTTTCTATGTGTCCTAGTTTTGGCTCACTAGTTCTTGTGGAGTTGGATTCTACTTGAAGACTTGATCATCTTTCTTAGTTCCAGACCGCATCACATTTGGATCATTTTATGGCAAGATATCACTATCAGTTTCCTTGATAGTTTCATGTTACCAGTTGAGAGTTCTTGTTACCGATTGCTTGGACCTATTTTGGTGATCTACTATAACCCTTTCGGAAGCTTACAGAGCCTTGGGTATTGATTCCAATGTTCCTTGGCATGTGAATGACCTTTTCTCGCGATCTAAATTTCATCCTTTGGATTTTCTAGAGGAATCTCTTAGCGGAGGCTGACCTTGTTGATTTTACATGTTAAGTCTTGTTCTTCGGGTTTTGTTCCCTTTTGGGCCGATCGAATCCTTTGGATTGTATATATATTTGTACTTGCACATTAGAATGTAATAAATTGAAGAATCAAGCAGTGAGACTGTGCATAGAAGATGAATCTTAAGATTCAAGGCCCCGATTGTGACCTATTATGTATGTTCTACCAGGCCTGTGAGCCGGTTATGTTGTAACCCGGTTGTTACCGGTTGGTTGTAATCAATTTTTATGAAATAAAACAATCTCTTATGCATTGTTTCCATCACATTTTTGTGTTTCCATTGTGTTACTCTTGCTGACCGGTCCAGATTGATCTCTTTGAGGTCCCTCCTCACCGATGACTGCTTCACAAAGAGATTGATCATGGATCACATTGAGAATGTGGTGGAAAGAAAGGCCATACATCATTTGAACATGTTTCCTCTATGATATGATGAGAAAGCAATATGAATGCAATATTTGATCTTTATTCGAGGAATTTGAAGCTTTGCAAGCCATGACTAGTTGGCAAAATGTATGACTCAAGTGAATAGCAATGACTCTTAGAGAACCTGCACATTGCAACTTGGTGGCTCCAAATTCCTCTAAAAAATTAATGCTACTGCATAGTTTACATCCATTTGCCACATATGTTTGTGTAGCATCCTAAAATTGCGACACTTGCAATTTCAACCGCATTTGGGTCTTCACGATGGCGATGCAACACGGAACCTGAATGGAGACCCCGAAACTTGTTCATGACATCAAAAACTGCATTTTTCAGCACCCTGGCCTGATCCTCCTTGCACCCTGCTGTCCCTGGCCCTATTTTGGGCCCAGTCTCCTATGGGACTTTGGGTCTTGTTGTTTGCAAATTGGAAAATAACATTTCTTGGTCAGCCTAAGGTCAGGAAAATCAGTCTATCAACCCTAATTGGCAAGTATATAAACTACTTTTCCTCTCTCATTTTGGTATGAGAAAAAGAGGGAAAAAGACATGGAAACGATATTCAAACATTCAAGCATTCAAGCATTCAAGCATTCAAACATTCCTTCAAGCAATTGATCATTCTAAGTCTCCATTCAAGGCTAAGTGTTGCATTCAAGACAAGGATTCAACCATTGAAGAGGAGATCACATGCTACAACATACAACATACAACAAACAACAACATCTATACCTTCGCATATAAGGATACAAACATCCTTACAACAAGTTACTAGTACTTGTTTTACATTACAGTCATTTACATTTACAACATTTCTCATTTCTTGGTTAATTCCAAAACCGGGGTTTGACCTAAGGGCAAACCCCTAATCCCTAACCCCCCAATCATCTTCGCTTTTCTGTGTGTAGGTTGCAGGTATGTAGCTGAAATTGAAGATCTAGAATCCTTGTGTAGAGATGAACAGATCCCCCTTCGTTTTGCGGATTTTTCGGAGGACCGTGTGCACGCCGGGCGCCATCGTCCCGTCAACTTTTGCTCAAATTTGCAGGACAACGCCATCTCGACATTTTACTGCTAATTCCAGGTCCGTAGCTTCATATCATATCCCTATCTCAGTTTATAAGCAAATCTTTCTCACTTTCTATGTATTCCTAGCTTAATCATTCTATCTACATTCTTTACAAAAGAGGGTAGCCTTGCTATCACAACCCTTGAAACTCATATAGAATCCAATCTTGCATTGTGTGGGATTGGATCTTGTGGGTTTCAACCCCTCTTTTGAATGTAAAGTCCCTCCTAAGTGAAAACCATCAACCCTAGTGAATCTCCCTCCTCTCTCTTTGGAGTTGGAAGAGGGGAGAGCAACTAGGGTTCGATTTTTCCGCTTTACAGTTTGCACACTAGCAAAGTCAAGTTACAATTGAGCAATTTTGATTTGGTTTTGCCAATACATTGGTGTGCAAAGTAGGATCAAAATATAAAATGCAAAGAATCAATGGAGGGCGCAGATTTAACATACTACTCTAGGGTATGATGAGAGAAAACAAATTGAGAACAATATTTGATCTTATAAGAGGAATTGTATGTTGAGTGATGAGAGACAGTTGTGAAGAAAGTCTTGAAACCTATGAATTAATGATGCCTTTTGAAATGCATTTTGGCATTGTGTGCTATGTTTTCAGTCTTGGTGTACGTAGCAATGTGCAAGAGATAGGGATGCCCGTAGAGCTTATTTATGAGATGACAATTAGAATTGCTAAAGTTGTGTGGGTGTGTTTTATTGGTTCCTACAAATCATGTGTAAGGTTCAAACGATAAGCATATTAATAAAAAAAAAATAAAAAAAAATATTTCTGATTTGTGCGATTTGAAGAATGATCAAAGAGTTACACGATATGGGAATGAGTTAGATCTCAATGTGATGGAAGCCTTATAAGTGTGCTTATGCTATGTTGAAGAGCTTGGAATAGTCATTGCAAATCTATGCAGGGTATTTTTGTTTATGCAAGTAGTTTGATTAAAGCATAATACATATCCACTTGTTCATAGATGCACCATTCTTATGTAATGAATCCTCTTTTACTAGTCAAACAAGGCATCATGTGTCTTGTGTTTGAATCAAGGGTATTATGTATGTTGCCACATCTATAGATAATGACAAGATCACAGGTATAATGGATTTTATAAGGCTCTATTTTAATTATTGCATCAATGGTGAAATTAAAGGAAAATGTTTTCATCTAGATGTAGTATTTGCACCAAGGAAATTTTACCAAAATTAGGGCATACTAAAATTATTTTTCCTCACTAAGGTGAAATATTGAAAGATGCAAGGAAAATGAAAAGAGAATTAGAGGGAAAATTTCATGCACAGTGGGGTATTTGTTTTTACCCTTTGGGTAAATCTTCTAATGAGAAGTTAGATGTAGCAGGGTAAACATAGGGCAAAATTGTTCTCACATGAAACAAAGATATAATGTTGTAATAAAATATTTGATAAGAATTTTTCACATGCAAAACAACAACAAATGTGTGTGTCATAAAAGAGGAATTAATTTTCAAAAGCAGATAAATTACAACATTGAAATTTCTCCACCAAATGTAACCATTTTTTCACAAGATGGGTATATAGAAAATAGAATATGCTAAAAGGAAATATTATATTAGAAATCCAACAAACAATGTTTTAACTACATGTTTAAAATATCTTCACAAAAGACTTCTAAAGTTAGGTAAATTGGAAAGAGACAACAACTTCAGTCACAAGTAAAAGGCATATGTGTGACTATTTTACTAGTAGAGGGAAATTTCATTTCCTATAAATAATAAATTTTCATGAAGTCTTGAAGGAACATAATCATAAGGAAATGCCAAGTGGATCAATATTTTGGAAAGGGAATTTCTTAAGCAAGCAAGGATAAAATGCAGTCCAATTATTATTTTACTCAGATATGTTGGTTCTAAATACAAGGGGAATCATTTTATTAGTGCAAATTGATAAATATTTTCATTAGCTGAAAATATCTTTCACGAGAGCAGAAGAGGACAAAGTTTATTTGTTGCAATAAAGGAATGGAGCTATTGATAAAGATAAATAAAGAATATGAGAGGGAAATAAAGTGAAGATTCTAGAATCAGATTTTAAGATGATGGATGGCTTCAATTGCAAGAACAATCTAGAAGCTTCTCTTTCTTCTATATCTTCTTATTTCTTCCTATTTGTACAATTTTGAATTCCTGATTTCTGAGCAAATAGAATAGAAATTTGTCTAGTTTTAGTGTGGTTTTGGATGCTTTCATAGTGAATACATGTACTGACTCTTTCAACAATGTTAAATAGTATTGTCACAAGGATTCACACCCTAGCTAAGCTTGATGCTCAACAATCCCGTGAAACATGGTAACATCTTCGAGCCTGTGGGCTGCTCATGGTGAAGATGAACCTCCAGATTATGGGCTGGTTCCCTTTAGATATCCTAGAACTACTAATTTTTTTGACTAAGAAAAGGGATAAAGGATGCTCTTAAAACTAACAATAAACTAATGGGTGATGCACCAAATGAATGAAAAGACTTGTCCTGCTACTAGATTCACAAAATTTACTCAACTATTAAGATAAAATAGCTCACAATTTAATTATACATGCTTGCAAAAATGGTTCACATGAAAGGTTTAAGTTTTTTGATGTTGTTTGAAAGAAAACATATGTTGTTCTCATAACTTGCATTCATAAAAAATGGCAACACATTCAAGGACCTGCATTATAGCATGCTACTCTTGAACCAAACATTGAAGAAATTATAAATAAAGGATTTTTTAGCCAGAATCATAATATTCTAATAACAACATTCACATACAACAATTGGGCAACAAGATAATTTGAAAAGGAGCTCAACTTTTTATTCAAAAATCAGGAATTGCTTGCATTACAAGTCTTTAAAAAGCTTACAAAATCACTAAATTTCTCATAAGAGTTTACTTACTGCTACAACAAAGTTAAAAACCTAGAAATAGGAAATAATAGAAGGAGAAAACTGACTAAAATCAGAAAGAAGCTCCAAAATATTTGAATTTTGAATTGCTGGTTGTCTTTGACTTGATTGTTGATTACTCCTGCTCCTCAAAATCAAGTGCTAATTGCTTGTGAATTTGAAATTTCAACTGCTAGGCGAGACGATTTGAATATGCCATAAGAAAGTGGGTTGGAACCGAGGATAAGGAGCTAATTTCACTCCCAAAACTGCCCTTGACTAATAGACAATCCATTGTGGCCCTCAAATCAAGGGTTGGATTTCTATTAAGGCCTCTTAACTTCCCCAAAATGTGGGATTTTGTTTTGGCTGACCTCCTTTTGATTCAACCTGAAATTTGAACTTAGATGCATTAATTATGAGTTTGAATTTGAAATTCAAATGTTGCTTTTAATGTTCCTTATTGTGGATTTAGAATACATGATTGTAACCTTACTTACTGAGAATGTACCTCTGTCTTCTTGTGCCATGTGTATTTATATGATAGACATTGTTCACTATTTCACCTTCAAGGGTAGAGGATTTCTCTTGATATTATTGTCTTTGTGATGGTATTCTGTTTTGATATTCTTTTGCTTGTGACAATCATAAGAATATGACTGTTACCCATTGGTTCACAAACCCCTATAACTAAGATATAAAGACCTTACACTTCTTTACCATTATAATATGATAGTGATCTCACAAGTGCATTCATGGCATCTTTGACCTCTGATATATTCACCACCCATATTCTTATTGAGGACTTATTTTTACTGTTCTTTGGGCTCTTAATCATTAGGACTGATCTCTTTTCATTATCAGTACTTCTTTTTCATTATTCCAAGGTACTATGGTTTATATTTATTTGTGTCTTGATTGATCCTCTCTTACTCTATACCTTTGTATCATATATATTCTCATTGTTCTTCAATATGAGATTTTAATAGTGGACCTCTGTTATGCATATAGACTAACTGTGCTTTGTGATAGTGAATATTCACTATCCCCTCTCTACTCTTCATACTTGTTGGTTGTTCAACCCTTCATAGCCTGCCCATTGAAGTTGATGCTACTTTGTTCATTTCCATTCATTATCCTTTGATGTTCTAGGGTATGTTCAAGTCACAAGGCTTTCAAAGCTTTATGAAACTGTGCTTTTCTGTGACAAGGCTATCATCTTTTTCATTGTTATTG
Source organism: Cryptomeria japonica (assembly GCF_030272615.1). Classification (NCBI taxonomy): domain Eukaryota; kingdom Viridiplantae; phylum Streptophyta; class Pinopsida; order Cupressales; family Cupressaceae; genus Cryptomeria; species Cryptomeria japonica. Next base: position 474,603,986 of record NC_081405.1, read on the forward strand.
TTTTTGCTCAAATTTCCATTAACCCTTGACATTACTTCCTTACTTCACTATGACTGTTATGTTTTGACAGTGATAATGATTCACTATTATTTTTTGTTCATAGGCTACAAACTTTTCCTTCTATGATTTTTCACCTCATGGTACTGACAAGGCTATAATAAGGTTTATTTTACCCAAACCCTCATTCACATACATATTCCATTTTTATTAGGAGATGCTACTAACATTGTGATCATGACTGCTTTGACTGCTATCACAATCCCTTCGATGATATCTCTATGCCTTTGATTTATCATTGACATATCTTCGCTTTGATCCGAGGTCTCTGCACCTATGAGCTTGCAACTATGTTGAATGATGATTGTTCACTCAATTTCCACATGTGTTTTCAAACTATACTCCAATCATTGATTTTTTTATGATAGTGTTCTACTCTTTATTGACAACAAAAATGATGAATAGCTTGTCCTCTTTGTGTCCTTATGCTATTTGAGGCCATAAGTGGTTGCTCTAAGGTGTTTCTCTGTGCTTTATATATCATCTTAGGTTCCAACCTTTAATTGGGTCTGAGACTCTCTTTGTGCACTGTGTATTGGTCGCTAGCCGCAACAACTCTAGTGATTTGGCACTGTGAGTCTATGGTTGTAAAACCCTCATGAAACACTCACCGTCATTTAGGCCTTTTCTCCATAATTACTATCTTCTTATCAAAGACAAAATACTAAAATAAGTCATATATGACTGCTTATTCATAAATAATATTGTTCTATTGTCTTATCTCTGCACATTATGGGTAATGTGTTTGTCCTTTGTGATTGTTGAAAGGCTCCTTACTGCTCTAACATGCCTTAGTCTTGCCTTGGAATGATCTTGCTGGGCTGTTCTATCACCATTTTGGTGACTGTGATCTTACTTCACCTTCCAATTAGGGCTGCTATCTTTTGATAAGGACAAAATCTCCTCAACAAAAAGAGTTGCTCTGTGCTCTTCCATACAATATTACTGTTTATACTACCCTTGACTGTCACATTCATAGATCTACTTTCTTTCACTATTTTCTTAATGGCCTTGGAAAATTTCCATAGCCTGAGTTCTCTGAGTTTGGCTTTGAAGATTATGTTGATTATGGATTGAGGCACCATATCCTTCAAATCACTATGTTATGCATACACATGAACACTCACTTTAGACCTTGTCATACTAAAATAGGTTAGGCCTATCACCATTCTTGTAGATGCTTTGGCTAGGGTGTCTTCATGACTATTCTTAAAGTTGAATATGTCTCTGATCTTCATTGGCTATGATCTCTTCCTTTGTTTTCATGCCATGGTTTTTATGGTATTGAAGTTTGTAACACCAATATATGCTTTTCTTACCATGAATGTGAATAGTCATGGTAATAGTCTTCCATTTCTCTATTATGAAACTCTTGTCTTGAGTTGTGACACTACTAAAAAACTCTCATGACTGCTCATCAATGTCTTTTGTAGGCTTTCATGTCTATGTCTATGATAGAAAATCTTCATGCAGGGAAATGATATTAATATAACCAGACAAGAGATAACTTTCTTATATAAACCTAAGTATAAGCCCTCAACAAAAAACAATATTTCAAACTCCACTTTCAACATATAGACCTTAAAATAAACTTATGAATGCATTCCTTCAGCTTGTGCAAGATTTTCTTATCTAAATTCATCCCAATTTATTTCTCAAGAAAAATTCACATCATATAGGGGTTTTACATAGACCTTTCACAACCTTCGATCATTCTTTTGAATCCTTAGCTATTTGAATTGTCTCTTATCTAATCTTTAATTGCCCGACCTGCAACCTTGAGCCTATTCTCCACATATTAAATTGTTGGTTACTACTTCCTTCAATGCATATAGGACTCTATTCTCCATGATGGAAGTGTAAAAAACTGAAAGAACTCAAAGTAATCATGAAATGAAGCCCTAAATGCACACAAAAATTGATGGCTTTCAACTCCATTTTTCCTCCAAATGTTAAAACTATTGGCATTTTGAGTTTATTGGCATTTTGCATAGAGATTGCATTAATGATATGTTGTCATTGATGTCAATTGAATTGGGAAAAGGTATTCATGTTATTGCTGTTATTGTTGATATTGGCTAGTAACCGGTAAGAAGAGAGTTGTAGATGATATTGTAACCGGTATGTAAAGTTTGTGAGTTGAATCGGTGAACTGGTGTAAAGGGTCAAACCTTTCTATGTAATGTAACTGATAAACCCTATCAGCTATTAAACCCTAACTGATCAAGTTTGTTGGTTTATTATCTGATGAGCAGTAATGATGGAGACACGTGTGATCATTGTATGAGGATAAATTCAAATTGGTTTGGCGCATTTGCTTATTGTCTAGGGAAGGAGCAAAGTGGATTGCATTTAATGCATAGCGTGTGATGAGTTACAAAGTCCAATGGAGTGGTGATCATGGAGCAGTTGGAATTATCTTGAAGAATGTGAAGAGATTGTCATGATTTCTAATGTTCAGGATTGAATCGACTTGTTTGTAATCTCAATGATGAGAATTAGGTTTTTGTTGTGTTATTGACCTAATTGATTTGTATTTAAGGTCGATGAAGTTGTTTGTAAAGGTTATTTGAAAGATTGGTAGAAAACCGGTTGAGTGTGTGGTTGCCCAACCAGTGAATGGATTTGCACTTTGAGTAAAGGCAAATTGAAGCTTAGAAGGATCTGATCAAGCAAATGTAGTGCTACTCAGACAGATCAAGAAAACCTGTTGTGTTCTAACAATTACAACAGAAGTAAAATCCCTTAACTGGGTAAGCTCTAACAAGCTTGGTTACTCATTAAATCCTCTAACAAGGTGGTCCATTAGCTTGGATTCTTAAATCCTCCAGCGAGGTTACTCCTAACAAGGTATTGTGCTTCTAACAAGGCATATTTGTAAATCCCTTAACCGGGCGATTCCTAATCGGAATTAGTTCTTAACAGGACTTATTGTAAAGCTCTAACAGGCTTTAGCTCCTAACAGGGAAAACTTTGAAAGAGTTCAGATAGCTATCCTTGTGAGTCCCATCTCACCGTGGTTTTTACCTATTTGGGTTTTCCACGTATAAACATTTGTGTCAAGTAGTGAATGCTTTTGTGGTTGTGATCTTATTTATTGATTTGGTTAACTTCTGATAAGGCATGTTAAGTAGAAGCATTGAGAGATGAATATGTTGAGTTAAGATTAAGCATTGTTGATGTTTACAAGATTGAAGGTGTTTACTATTAAAAGTTGTCATAACAGTTAAACTGGTTAATGTCAAGTATTCCTAAGAATATTGATCTTGATTGAGATATGTTTACTTTGTTTGACTGAGTTTTGAGCTTGGGAAATTTGTATCAGTTTTTCAATATATTGATTCATCCCCCCCTCTCAGTATTCTACCGGATACTTAATCTTTCATCATACCATCAAAAAATGTTTTTTTGACTTTTCTCAATGTGAAATCACATTGATTTGGAGAGACAAAGATTGTAATTAAAAATGAGGAAAGTTAATGCTTATAACTTGATATAGATGGACCAAAGGTATCTTGACTATTATAAATTTTTTTTTCTAATAATTAAATCCCCTTAAAAATATTGACTAATAATACCAAGGAGGCCTATTTTGACCTAGAGGGTAAAAATAGATAACAATTAGTTCATTATAAATCAATGAAAATGTTGCAGAAATTGTCTCCAGATGTATTTTCTAATTTCATACAAATTGTAATATCAAAGATTTTTTGATTTGTCTTTACAATTTCCTTGTAATTGTGTGACTTTGTATGTTGCTTTCCTTCAAGGAAGGAATTAAAGTTCAATGTGCAGGTTACAACGAATTAGAAAATATGATATGGATTTCTAAGAATGATTATGAACAACAGGATGGGTTACATTAATGTAAAGCATCAATGTCAAAAGGTCTACTAATTTGAAGGTATTTGAGTTTGCATTCATAATATGGATTTGACTCCTACCCCTAAGATTAGATACTGATATGTGATATTTCTAGATCTGATTCAGAAACACTTAAATATTCAAAATCTCTTTTAAATTTCTATTGTAGGATTCAGGTTTAGTATAAGAATGGTTCTCAATTGCTAAGTGAAGGTTGAAATACCAAGATTATAGCTAGAATCAAAGTTAGTAAACATTCCTTGGTATGCTTACATTGGAAAATATCTCCGATAATTTATAATACTTTATTTTATAGGGCACTCAATTATGTAGGCATTGTATAGGTACACCCACCTTGGTCTAACAAAGCTAGAACTGTAGGAGACTTCAGTCTTTTGACTAAATCTCATTTGTTAGCCAAATCCACCTCCAAGTCTGAGCATAAGAGAGTTATTAATCTTTAGGATTCAATGGATCTATTGATTTAGGAACCAACAACTGGCAGGACCAAGACACATTAGGTTCCATGGTCCTCCCAAAAGGGGCCCAAATTTGGACTCTGCAAATGGTCGCATTTTGGGAGCAGGAAAACATTTTCTGTATCTTCTTGCCTCAAAATTTTAGAAATATTTTGTGTAGTTAGGTATAAAAGCAAGCCTAACCCCCTCATTTTGGGATCTCTCACATTGGAATTCAATTGCACTTTAGAAAATTCAAGTGAGCATGTAATCAAGCATCATTAAGGCAATGAAGAAGAGGTCAAAGTTCAAATTTCAAGCATTCATGATGGCATCCTGAAGTAGTCACCGTTGAGGAGGGACCTCAAGGAGATCAGTCCAATCCAGTCAGCAAGAGTAAACACAATGCAAACACACAAATATGATGGAGGAAATATAGAACAAATAGTTTTATTACATGAAAGTTGATTACATCCAACTAGTAACAACCAGGTTACAACATACCGACACATAGGCCTGGTAGAATAGGTCACATCGAGACCTTGAATCGAAAGATCTATCTTCTAGGCATAGTCTAACTCTGATTGATTCTAATTAATCTTTAATTTATTCTCATTGATTACATTCTAAAGCATGATTAGAAATATATATATCGATCCAAAGGATCCAGTCGGCCCAAAAAGGATCAAAACCCGAAGAACAAGACCTAACGTGCAAAATGAATAAGGTCAGCCTCCGCCAAGAGATTCCTTTAAAAAATTCAAAGGACGAAACATAAAAGGTCGGCCACACACCAAGAAACATCGAGATCAACATCCAAGGCTCTGCAAGCTTTGGAATGGATTCTAGCAAATCACCGTAATAGGTCTCAGGCAACTGGTAACAAAGGAACAACCGGTAACAAGAAACTGTCATGGAAACCGGTAGCGATATCTTGTCGGAAAGTGATCCAAATGAGATGTGGTTTGAAAGAAAGAAATATGTTAAAGTCTTCAAGTATAATCCAACTCCACAGGATTTGGTGAGCCAAAACTGAGACACATAGAAAGGAAAACTGAAACTGCAAACAAAAAACAAAACAAAAAAGAAAATGTTTTTGGTTGATACAAGATTGCTGTGAACCAGGGATGCTCCTGCATCACATCCATGATCAAGACTTTTTGAAGATATCCTACATGACATTATCAACCTTGGCATGAAGACTTCAATGCAATATTCATTAAGGTATCAAGTTCCAATTCAAGCATTTCAAATTTAGATGTAGCCTTGTCCTCAAAAGACAAGCTTTACAATTTAGTAAATTCCATTATCAAGTTCTATTTCAATTTAATTCAAGGGTTAATTCAAAACTCAAGGTTTGACCTAAGGCAAACCCCCATCAACAACTACATTTTCCTTCTTTCTGTGTACAGATGATAAATATAGGAGCCATAAACAAATATGTTAGCAGAGGAGACGATGTTGATCAGTTCTAAATTTTGTAGAGGCAAAAATTAGAGGACTAGGTCGCTAATTGCCACACGGTCCCAATAATTTCTAGTGATCTTCTAGGAAGAAATTATAAGCGACATCTTGATTTTGAAATATTCATGTTAGTTTGCATCTGACATTAGGGACCAGGTCACAAATTGCCACATAGTCCCGCACTTTTGGGACAAACTTGCTATAATAGGTGCACTTTTGTTTCTTTTGGTCAGACTTAGCTTTGTGTCTGCATTATATGTCTATAACTTCTTGTTCTTGTTGTTTTATGTCAATTCTCTATCATTTACCCTAGATCTATCTTCCAAACTACACCCTCTTAATTGCATCTTTAACTAAACAAAAGGGAACAAAATTCAATCAATATTCAACCCTCTTATCAACATAGGTGGAGGTTGGATCTATTGAATTCAACCCTCCTTTTAATGTTTTATATGGAAATAAGTGGGTTTCCTAGTTTACATTTGCTTAGCTTACATGAATGCCCTTACTCTATTTCCATACTTTACATTTGGTGAACGTGACATTGAGCTTACATTAAATTGGAATTTTTGGATCTAATTTATATGCAATTAATTAAATCATATTTGCACTCATATGTCATATATGCACTTAATTTACATAAATTATAAGTTTAATTCATAAAAAACCTAATTCATTTTGATAAAGTTGACTTGTGGGTTGCATAATTTCTTATTTACATGTTCAAATATGATTTTAATTCCATATATCATTTTCAGATTTAGAGGGATTTCATAAATACAATTTCTTTGTTCATTGGTTTATCAACCATTTTACAAGAAAATTGCATTGTTTAATCATATATATAGCTGGCATTACCAAAAATAGTGTGACTTTAAATCTTTGCATTCAATATTTCTTTCTTTGTGCATGAGTTTTGTTACCCTTTCACCTACATCTAATATTCTAATGAGAAGAAGTTATAGACTTAGGGCTTCTTGAAGTTTAAATACCATGGATATGGAGCCCAAGTTGACTAACCTATTCCATGCAAGTGTTTGTACTTCTTCTAATCCCATACAAGACATACCTAAAATTCCGGAGACCCATTTACCTCACACTTCTCATGATGAGGATTACTCACTAACTAGATTTATTGGTGACCAATTGGGGAAGCTTGACAATGAGTTGGATAAGCTTCAACAATGGATGGGTCAAGAACACTCGAATAGTGAGGCAATCCCCTTGATTGAAGGGTTGGAGAGAATGGTTTAGAGTGATGAGATCGGTGCAAAAGTGCTACGTGGCATTGCTCATATTGTTGATATCAATATTATGCCAATAAAAAGCTGTACCGAAGCTCTTGGTTCCTCTAATACTACAAATCAAGTTGAGAATTATTTTATTATGACTACATCCTTATCTAATGTGTCTACATATAAATCTTCTATCATGACTACCTCTACATGAAATGTTAATCCTACACATATTAGTCATGGAGACAATATTATTAATCAATACTCCTACATACCTCCTTTTGTTTCCCAACCATCTCCTTGACCAACGTAGCATAATGTTCCACCTCCTTATTCTCAACCTTTGCCTACCTATCACAATATTACACATCCATCACAATCCAGCATGTCCAATTCCAACCCATCCACTGAAGTTGGTATCAACAACCTAGCTCAAAGTGTCTCATCCTTACAATAACAATTGGCTTCTTTAACCCAATCTAAGTTCAATGTCCTGACATATGATGTAGCTATCCCACTATCTAATTATGTAGTTTGTGTAGTTGCTCCTAAGAATGTGTAAATTTTGCAATTGGAGTTATACAATGAAAAATGTGAGCCCTTGACTTATGTGAAAACATTCCAACCCTTGTGTAATGGTTTTTCTCATGATCATAGACTCATGGAAAAAAAGTTTGCTCGCACTTTTAGAGATAAATCTTTGCAATGGTATGTTTCTCTTTGTCTCCTTATTCTATCACTTCTTTTTCACAATTGGCTAATGCATTCATTCAACTCTTTCAAAATAACATTGGTCCTCAAATTACTTTGACTAATTTGATTCATTGTAAGCAAGGAGTTAAAGAAAAAGTGACTGATTTTATTGGTAGATATAAAAAATTGCATTCGCAAATTGCTTATCCTATGCCCAATTGTTATTTTCAAAGAATTTTCATTGCTAATTTATAAAAGGATATTAGAGATAATATTCTATTTTCTAAATTTTCATCTTTCACACAATTGTGTGGGTGCTGTTGATCCCCCAAAAATTAGCTTTTGCCAACTTTTAAGGGTAGTTTGGGAAGCTCACAGGTGTGGGACTAGATGCGACCTGTGAAATGACCTTCGGGATTTTAGAAGCTGACTCTTCAAATTTCAGAGGGTATGAAAAGGGAAGGAGGAAATAAACATAAGAAAACCTAATATAAGGTAATACACCAAAGCTTGTACAACACTTTAAATCCCCTTTAAAAATAATAGGAAATATGTGACCCCAAAATATTGAGCACAAAATACCATAGACTCTTCATTGGTGGAAAGAGAACAAAATGCACAAAGTGACATAGACATAGGACAAAATATTCAGATCTTTCTGTGAGAAACACACGCTAAGGCTTGTAGGGGACATTTCCCTATGGATTTTGCTTACCAAATGGCATAGTATAACTCCAAATCATAAATTACTACAGATGATTGGAAGAGTAAAACACGATTCAATTACCCTTCAATCTATGATAAAAATATAAAAGCCGAAAACCATAACAATTATTAGCTACATTCATTTGAAATGACAAAGAGCTATAGATTCATACATAAACAGAAATAAACATACAATAAAGACAAACTAGGCACAATCCGATATGTTTTTCTTTCTATTAATTGACTGAGCCACAATGCTAAGGTCTAAACTAAATTCATAGCTATTTCTAAGTGTTCTTCTCCACAATTGGTAAAACAATTCCCCCCGTTACAATGTACCCCCAGGCTTATATAGAGAAAACCTCTTATATCTGAAACCGTGATTGTAGTTGAACCATTTTCTGCATACTTGTCATGTGCCCACCATCATCATGGAGGTTGTTGTAGCTTCCATGAGCTCGATCTTTGTATCACTATTTTCTTCCATGCTTGCGACATGGTTTCTAGCTAGAAATTCCCTTTTTTTGTTGCAACCGCTAGATCATGCTGGCTTTTGCTTTTTCTTCATTCATGCCCTCTTGTTTCACCACGTGAAGCCTCTTGCATGTTAGATTCAATGATAGTCCTAAAGACACTGAGGGGGGGGGTGAGTCAGTGTCTAATCGGTTAGCAAAATATTTAAACTTATTTATAACTTTGCAACCCAAAACAGTGTATCGGTAAATAAGAATTATTGCAATAAACACAAATAATAGAGACAACATAGAAACATACCATAACACATGATATTTAATGAGGAAACCCAGTGTGGGAAAAATCTAGTGGGAATTGTGACCCACAATATTTACTTATTGGCCAATGAATAAATACTACTTACAATAAGGGGCTTGCACATGCAGGGAGGCCAACAACCTAGAGCTTAGTGCTCAATGAAAAGTCACACTGACTACAAAATGGATTAATAAATCCAATGCAATATATTGCCTCAAAACAACATCTCTAATGCCAGGTTCAGTACTGGTTTAAGCTCAGACATATACCTTATCCAAAAACCTTCGCTGCCACTAAACAATTATTTTCTACTATACATATCATCTCCTCTCTACTCATCTACTCTCAAAATGACCTATAAGATCTCATACATATATGAGTCTTTTACAATATACCATGTTGACTTACAAAAGATAATTATATTACAATAAACAAAAGTTCATCCCATGTCGGCTAGAGTGCTGGTATGCTTTGTTGCCGATGTAATCTGAATGTCAGTGTAAGTGCCCGTCGGTGTTGGTGTCTACCGGTGTATGAAGTTTGTGATGTCGGGCATGTAGAAACCAATTGCCAGTGAGTTGCCAGTTGGTTGCCATCAATGACAACATCAACTATTCTCATAAGAGTGTAGAATGTCAAAAATATCCCCCTTTGGCATTGATGGCAACACTCATGAGAAAAATCAAAGCTGTTATCCCAAAAGTAAAATCCAAAAAAAAGATGTGCTCCCCTTGAGCAAGTGATCTCCTTTGTACATGCATTTTTCTCTCCACTACTCCCCCTTTGACATCAATGACAAAGGATGTCATAAATAATCAAAAGAGTACAAAAATGCTATCTCAAAGTCTGTAACCGATTGGTTACAATCTGAAAGTTGTCTGCCAAAATCATATTCAAACTCTGCATAAACTTGTTGGTGTCAGTTAGAGTTGCCTCAGTCTGCTAGATCATACTGGTGAGATAGTGCATTTGCTGCTCTGGTGATCGCTCTCCTTGAACTGTTGCCTTAGATAATTCAACTCTCTGAGTAATAAGATTATCCAACCTCAGACCAAGTTTATCCTTTAGTTCCCAGGCATTAGACCTTATTCTTGCCTTCTCTTTCTCAAGTTTTTCCAGCTTCTCCTAAAAAACTGCCATTTCCTGCTCAATAACCGATATAAGTCTAGATGAACCTATTATATTATCTGCAATGTCATCAATTTATTTTTGTGTCTTTTTGATCTCCTCATCATTGTCCTCAGTCAAACAATGAGGTTTACATGCTTCCCTATATAACTCCTTATACTCCAAAATTATAGAATTAAGTACCGGTACAAGTGTATCCAAGTGATCGGTACATTTCTTTATGGTCTTTTTAAAGAATGCATTTTTCTCTTTTTCTACTCTCTCCTTTATGGTATCCTCATTCACCTTATCTATGGTTATTACATTATCAGCAATGAATTTGGACAATGTGTCCAATTTCCCTAAAGAATCATTAATGTGATTTATCTTACAATTAGGTGCAATCATCTTCAGAATAGGTAATGTGTTATAAATTGCCTTAAATTCTAAGGCATTTCAATCAATAATCCTCTTAATTGAATCCAAAAGTACCTCTGTAATATTAGTGGGTCTGAATTCATCTGTAGATGTGCTTGGTTTTGTTGTAGGTTTCTTCTCAACAGATGTCTAACCAATCACCTTCACTATATCCTCTTTACTTCCATCAAATGCATCCACTTTACTTATATTTTCTTCCAGTGGATCTGTCTATGTCTGTACCTCTACCTTTAATGGTTTCTCAGTTTTATTAAGCTTCTTTATAACTACCGATGTTACAGACTCAACATGAACCTCTGCCTCATATTGTTTCTCTGTCACTACCGGTTTCTTAGAAATCTTGTTGTCCTCAACACTATCTGCCTTAACCTTTGTATTTTCTTTGTCCACAATAATGTTTATATCATGACTATCTACATTCATTGTAAAAAGTATCTCTGACTCTGGATTAGTATCATCATGGGTTAAACCTTCAGTAGCTATATCCGATGGATTAGCTGTATGAACCGGTGATGAAGGTGCTAATGGAGGGGTGTCCTGAGTTGGTGGAGGGATGTTGTCTGTTATTTTTATAGAAGGTACACCACTTTAACTTTTCTTTTGTCCTTCTGATATACCTTGAATATCTTTCCATTTTTGGTCTACTTCTCTCCTCTTGCTTTTCCTTCTCTACAAAGAATATGTCCCATTTATCTGCAGTCTCATCTGCAATTTCTTTAACCCTTCCATCCATTAGGCTCACTTGCCAGTGTCCACTAACAAATACTGACCGAATAGCTTCAAAAATAAGCTCATCTATCTCTTCCTTAGAATTTACTGGATGTACAACCAAGAGTGCTTCAACTTTCAACTTCTTCTCCAGTTCCATTACAGATAGCCTTTTGGCTTCCAATCTCATGTATAAATCGTTTGGTAACTCATCAATCACTTCTATCAACACTTTCTTGTAAATATCTAAATGTAAACTAATGCTTTCTTCAATTGTGTTTTTGTCAGAATCATTGGAAGAATTATACCATTTATTTACATTAGACAGATTTCCTTCCTTTGTAATTTCACTCAATAGATCATCTAGTGTGGGGGTAACCGGTGTCTGTTTCTTCTTAGGTGTAAGCTTCTTCTTCGGTTCCCCAACTACTTGCTGCTTCTTCCTTAGTGTTCTGGTTTTCTTAGGAGTAGGAGAAGGTACTAGTGAGGTTTTCCTTTTCCTTTCCACTCTCTTAAACTCAACAGCCTTACCATTGTCAGTATTAGAGGATGTTACAATAGGTGAAACATGTGCTTCAGGTTGCAGTCCTTCAAGCTCACTTGCTGATATACCATTGATATTCATGACATTTTCTTTGATTTCTTTGACCTTCTTAGAGGCATCTCTGATAAACTTTTCTCTTCTGTTTGTCCTTTTCTGCATAGATACATTGTTGTCAATAGTTTCTGCACTACCAAAGAATTTCTCAGATGGTTCCCTTGGTGCATCAATTATATCTTTAGCATATGTTTCCAAAATAGATAGGTCTACCTCATAACCCATGTTAGTAACCCAAATAGTTATAGGATTACTGCTTCCATCCAAGTTTCATCTCGCTTAATGATAAAATAGATTTCCTTGTCATACTTATCAATTATGCTTTGTGGTAGTCTCTCTCTTGCTCTCATCTTAGTTTGAAATGTTTTGAAGTAGTCTGTGATGTTCTTAACACTATTAGTGCCCATAACAGTGAAAGCTTCATGTATCTATTTTCCTACCAGGATGTCATAACCAGAATCCTTGTGACCTATGCCAGGTATCTCTTTGGTAAAGTATAGCATCAAGCATACTAGTAGGCTTCCAAAATGGAAAGTACCTTTCTTGTCTCCCTTAATCTTCTTTAAGTTATCAATTAGTTCATCTTTAAGCCATTCACACACATCAATCTTAGCATTATTATTCACCATCTCATATGCACTATGAATACAAAGGCTAGAAATAGAATTCAGTCTATTTGCATGAGTTTCTTTGTATCCTAGTACCATACTCACATATCTCACATTTATATCCTTAACATCATTCACTCTAAGTGACCTGTTATCAGATGTGGCTCTGGTTAAATCCATAACTCCCTTGTTAGGTATTTCTTGGTTTTATCATGCCTACTACTAGTTGAAGGTAAACCAGTAACTACCTTAATTGCTTCCTTGGTTATCTTGCAAACTGACTCTAACCACATGAACTTTCCATGGACTCTGCTCAATACAAGTCTGTCAACTTCCTTTGGAAATTTGGGAATGTTCAAAATCTCTACAAAACCTAAATTTTCCACAATCTTATGTTTAGGTTTAATCACAACATTTTCATCTGTAATAACCTCATTAAATATTTTCTTCAAATCCCCAGTCCCTAGGTTTTCTATGTTGCAATGTATGTAGATTCTAGGGTCTTCTGCAAATCCTACACCCTTCAGAATTTTTAAAAAAGCTCTAATAGAATCATCCTATTTTGCAATCTCAGGGATAATCTTAAATGCGGGTCTAGGGTGTTTGACATTTTCCACAATGGTAGGGTTCAAAATAAACTCAAGAACAAAAGATGAGGAAGCCATTTCAAAGGACAAATACCTCTTAACTGAAATTCTGAATGCCTAAAAATCACTTCGCAGCTTCGCCTTAGAATGCCCTTGCTCAGTTTCGTGCTCTCTGATTGTTTGAATGCTCGGTGAGTTCGAAATGAGGGTTTTTCGGTGTTATATAATGAAATATCTTTCAACAACCACATTAAATGCTCACCGATTAAGTGAAAACTTAACACATCCGATGGTAAAGAAGAAATGCATATTCTCACCATCAACCAAGGGTAGAATGCATGATTTTCAATTTGCTGCAATACCCCCTAAGGATTATTCCTCAATTAGATGAAGAATCTCTTGCCAGTGGAGGATCACTCTGTTCCATCGGTGCAGAGATAGTTTCATCAGTTCTCTGATCACTCTTCTTAATCCATTGTTTTGAAAATTCTTGCTTTACTTCATCTACCTTTTCTTTGCCCTTCAAACTAGATCCTTTGTTGTTCGTCGATGTATTCTTGTTTCTATAGAATTTTACAATATGTCCAATTTTTTAAACTATGACCAACTTTATTGCATTTGGAACATTGACCGGTGGGTGAGTTTATATTCTAATTATTTCTAAATCTACATTGATTTGCTCTGTGACCATATTTGTTGCAATTGAAACATTTCCCATTAAATTTATAAGCATTAGGTTGTCTTACCAGTTTGTTATGATCTTGATTATTTGAAGTACCAGAACTTTCTCCGATTTCAAATCCAAGTCCATTTGTATCTCCATCAAGTTTCTGTCTTTTAAGCATGTCATCAAGTTCTTCTGAACTTTTCTTGAATTTGTCTTTGTGTTTATTTGCAGTAACCAACTCACTTTCTGGAATTCCAACTTGTCTCACAAGCTCAACTTTATCATGTTGCATGTGAATCAGTTATGTCTTTAGCATATCATTTTCATGACCAAGTCTCAAATTTTCATTTCTAGCATCATTTAGTCTCCTAGTCAAGTCTTCTTCATTCTTCTTCCTATCTTCAATATCCTCACATAGCCTCATAGTCATATCTTGCATTTCTTTCTTCATATACTGTTTTCTTGTCTCAACTTATTTGCAATGTCTCTAAGAGTTTCCTTTTCATCATCACCATTCTACATCTTCTTATGAAGTTCCTTTCTTTTATTTTGTGCTATAACCAAATTTTCTTGAAGTCCTTTAATGAATTCCTTAGTAGTCCTCAGATCATCTTCAAGTTTGACATTCTTCAATTTTTCTGTATCAAAATCTTCAAGAGCTCCTTCCAACTATTTTCTTATGTTCTCCATCTGTACCGGTGTCAGAATCTCCCTCAAGCTGTTAGGATTTTGCAAATAGAGGACCAAACTTTGATGCCAATTGTTAGATTCAATGACAGTCCCAAAGACACTGAGAGGGGGGGGGGGGTGAATCAATGTCTAACTAGTTAGCAGAATATTTAAACTTATTTATAACTTTGCAACCCAAAACAATGTACCGGTAAATAATAATTATTGCAGTAAACACAAATAATAGAGACAACATAGAAACACACCATAACACAAATATATTTAATGAGGAAACTTGATGTGGGAAAAACCTCGGTGGGATTTGTGACCCACAATATTTACTCACTGGCCAATGAATAAAATTCTACTTACAGTAAGGGGTCTACACATGCAGGGAGGCCAACAGCTTAGAGCTCACTGCTCAATGAAGAGTCACATTGACTACAAAATGGATTAATAAATCCAATATAATGTACTTCTCAAAACAACATCTCTAATGCCAGGTTCAGTACCGGTTTAAGCTCAGATAGATACCTTATCCAAAAACCTTTGCTGCCACTAAACAATTATTTTCTACCATACATATCATCTCCTCTCTACTCATCTACTCTCAAAATGACCTATAAGATCTCATACATATATGAGTCTTTTACAATATACCATGTCAACTTACAAAAGATAATTATATTACAATAAACAAAAGTTCATCCCATGTCGGCTGGAGTGCCGGTATGCTTTGTTTTTGATGTAATCTGAATGCCGGTGTAAGTGCCTGCTGGTGCCGGTGTCTGTCGGTGTATGAAGTTTGTGATGCCAGATATGTAGAAACCAATTATCGGTGAGTTGCCAGTTGGTTTCCATCAATGACAACATCAACTATTCTCATAAGCATGTAAAATGCCAACACTGCGGCCTTCTGCGCTTGAAAGAAACAATGACACACTTTTGAAATCTCCCCGAGCTCAAAACATCTTTAGGTTCACGCTTTGTCAACACGTGGCATGCTGACAAAGATTTTAGAGCCTCGCTTCCCTTTTTCCTTAGAGAACCTCACGATGCTGACACGAGTCACTCCCACATGCCTTCAGAAGACCAAGAAGCTGCAGACTTGCTAAAAACAACGTCATGTTGACATGTGGCACGCTCGTACCTACTCTCTATAAATAGCAACAAATTGGTCTTGACTTGGCAGAATTATAACTTCTTGCTCGGTGCTCAAAATCTTAAGCTGCTTACACTATTGGAAAGGTCTTCAAAATCTCTAATTTCAATCCCTTAACACTATGCCTTCGGCTATTGAGTTAATCAAGTTAAAGGACTAGTGAAAATTTTGACCTCAAATTTAGCTCTTAAGGCCTCCGAAAATGCAAAATACTGAAACATAGGAGAAATACTAAAAATTGGATTTTTGTTTTTCCTCACCTTTGATCAGTCCGTATCTCCTTCGAGCTGATTTTGACATTTTTTTTTTTTAATAGGTAAATGGCTACAGAGGGGTAGCACCCTTGTATTAATCAAATTAGGAGAATACAAGGACTGATTCAGTGAGAGTGGTAGGGGGAAAGAACTAGGAAGAAAACCCCCTACCCTAGCTCTATTTCTTATACAAAAAAACCAGCAATGGAGGCTGGATAAGTACAAAGCATCAGTCGACAACCACTGGAAGTAGATAACAGAGGCCTTTAAATAAAAAAGACAATAACCAGAATAGAGAAATCGAGAGAGAGGTGACAACTAGAATCAATGGGAGTCTTCAGAGTCATCATCCACAGGAGCACGAGCCGCATCCAGGATTATAGGGCATTCAGTGCCATAGGTCGAGTGAGCCGCTGATTCTACCTTCTCCCTAGGGAGTCGATAGTCATTTGGGAACCACTCCTTGCCAAGCCCAAACCCCCAGTCATTACCATCAACCAAATCTCCATTCTCTAGAATACCAAATCCTTCTACACTTGCTAACCCTTCATCATGAAGAATTTTTTCCCTCCATTCCAACGTGAGTCCGTTTTGAATGCATGTCATCTTAAGCAGAAATTCAATATTCCTGGTAATGCCAGGTAGCTTGAATAGCTGATTTTCACATGTTTCCATCAATGCCTTGATCATAAAACCCTGAAAGTGTAGATATTATCTACAAATGCTTTATAACTATTAGCTTCAAGTGAGTCGATTTGAATATTCTTATTCAATGGCTTTGATTGATAAGAAAGAGCACTCAAAAATCATTCAACAAGTTTCAAAAACCAAACAAAGGCTTCACCAAAATCAATGATAATTCTTCCAATGACATCGACACATAAGTGGTAGCCACAACATTAGGTGTGGTATCCAAATACTTTAGAAAATAACTAACTCCTCTTTATAAATCATTGCATAGTATAATTATTAGATTAATAAATACTAATGTGTTGCAACTTCCTCCCATAAAACCTATAGATACCTCTAATCCTCAACCAACTTCCTTTGACCATAAAGCCTTTTTCCAATACCATCGTTAAGCTAGTCATGATATAGAAAAGTGTTACAAACCGAAGAATAAGATTCGAGACCTTATTGATAATAATACCATATCCGTGAAAGGTGTGAAGGATAAATGAAACAAGTTTTTAGCATCTCTTAATCAAAATTTGAAAATATTTACCAATCCTTTGCCTTCTCCTTTTTCTAATGTGGTTGAGTCTAAAAAACTTAGATTTACTTCTAATGATCTAGGCATAGAATCTAACAATATTGTGAACAACCTAAACCTGAACCTTACATTACCTTTTGTCATGCCTATGGTGTGTGATACCTACAGCTGCAACACAAACACTCAATAGATCATTACAAGCATGGTTAGCAAATAATAAGCAAATAAGGATGAACCATGACAAAGCGACCTATCGCCTCCTAAGAGATGCGAGTATGGATTTTCTCTCATATCTGGATAAGCAATCCCAGTGACTTGACTACACCTAGATGGAAGATTTGAAATGATAATGATATGCAAAGATGAGATTGATTATGCTATATTGATCCAAGAGACTAATTAAGCTAATGATATGCATGATTAAGCTATGACGATGATGCAATTAAGCTAGAAAAGAGATTGATTAAGCTACACGATTAAACAAATATGCTAGAAAATGATCAAATTAAGCTAATGCAATTGCCTATAACAATAATGCTTAAATGATATGCCTATATTAATAATGCATAAGATGAAAATGAGATAGGATTGCCTATAATAACAATGCATAAGATGAAAATGAGATGAGATCCTTTGTGCTCCAAAATGGGAGATATTTATAGGATTTCCAAGGCCATGGGTGAGGTGGCAGGAATCAATGGTCAAGATTGAGTCTGAAGATATCAAGGGTGAAATTGGAGGAGGTTGGAGAAGAGGTTGGAGGAAGGGACACTTGTCAGCTCTGTGGTGACAAGTGTCAAGGAGCTTTTCTCATAAAAGGGAAAGTGTCCAAGAGAGGAGACATGTGGCCAAAGTGCCATGTGTCTCAAGAAGAAAATATCCACACCATAGGAGGTTAGGATAAGGAGGTTAGAATGTGCAAGATGGGATAGGGTTAGTTAAACCCAAGGTTAGGTGGAATGGGTTAGGTTAAAGGGATGGTTAGAAGTTAGGGGGCATGTGGGTAGTTTGAATTTAAAAATTCAAATAATAGGAAAAGACTAATTAATTCTCAACAACTCATAATTTGATTTTTTTTAATTAATTAGAGGATTAGAAGAATTGATTGAAGTGGGGGGGGGGGAAGATTAATTAATTTGAATTAATTAATCAAAGGAGACTATGGAAATGAACCTATTAAATAAATCCTTTGATTTATTAATAAGTAGATGAAAGGGAGAATTTAATCAAATTGCTTAATGAATTAAATTAAATTAGGAAGGGGGATTAATTAAATAATTGCTTATTTAATTAATTATCTCCAGACCATTTTTAGGTGTATACACCTTTGACTCTAGGGAGACTATTAAGGCATCTGATGGACCATTATACATTACTATAAAGATTAAAGGAAAGCTCTCATATGGAGTTCTCATTGATCCATTATGTATGGTGAATATTATCAGTGAAGAACATCTCTTTACTCAACAATTTCATCAAGAAATAAAAAATCTAATGTTATGATCAAGGTGCATGATGGTTTCACTTGTCCTACTATAGGTTCTATCACTCTTCTAGTTGAGGTTGGTACTAAGTTCTTAGATGTTACATTTTCTATCATCCCTACCTCCGATCAATTTCATGTGAAGTTGGGACATCCTTGGCTCTCTTCCATGCAAGCTATCCCTTCTGCCATCTATAAGTGTTTGAAGTTTCCTCATAATGAGCATATTATCATGATCAATCATATCCTTTAATGACCCATAATAAGATGTGGAAATTTCACCCTTGATTACTTTTGGCCTTAGCAACCCAAACCTTTTAAACCTCAAATAGATATTCTTTTCTTATCTTATAAAAAATGAAAACATGAGATGATATCAGCCTTGAGTATACCTAAATAGCCTTCACCTATGGATATTACTTTTCCTCATCTTGGACAAGGACTTCTTCCTACTCCTTCTACTCCTCCTTTATATGTTTCAGTTCCACCCCCTAATCATATAAAGGAAGGCACCCAAGATCTTGTATCTCTCAAACTAGTGAGGTTTCTTTTGTTCCTCCCCCTACAAGGGAAGAAAATTAACATATATTGATTGATCCTCGACCTTTGCAAGTTTCAAGTTAAACTAAGAGAAATTGTTGTTTGAGAGAATGTCGATATAGAAGATGTGTCAAGGCTTGTGAGGTTGCTTCCCAAACCATATCCTCCCTAAATACACCATGTTTTGACTTAGTCCCAATTTTCCAACCTTCACCTAACACTAGGGAGGAAGTTCAACTAAATCCACCATGCCAAAAGTTAAAAATGTCTAAGAAATATGATAGTTCATTTTCTTTTCATGTTAAAGATACTTTTGCAATTAATTTAGATGATGATATGGATAATGATTTTGATGCTAACAATGTTGATCCTAATAATTATGATGATATGCATGAGATTATTGAAATTAATCATGAGCTATCTTCAAGATTTTCAAAAGCTTTAATCCTAGCTCCTAGTGATCAATAAAGTGACACATCTTTAGAGAATGGTCCTTGTTTGGAACTTGCAATAGATCCATCTACCATACTCATTGTTGCTCCTCTTGCATCTTGTCCACCATTTCTAATTGATATTAATCAAGATTGATAGGAGGATGATTTACTTGAATAGCTTCATCTCTATCATAGATTATTATGTGTGTCTATTTGTAAGTAATGTGCCTCCCCCATGATGTGCTACTTGATATGTCTTTATGTTATGTTAGGCTTTCATTGGATGACCCTTGTTACTTTGTTGCCATAAGGTAATAAAGAGGCTGAATCTATCATGACATTCCTCTATTTGTATTTTAATTCTTCTATATGTCATATCAATGTTATGTCGTACATGTGCTATTGTCTGTAAATGTGCTTTTGTGTTGTTTAATTGGGGATGATGTAAAGTGTTGAGATCTCTTTGTGGTCTCTACCATGTTGACCCAAAAAGACTTATGTTTGTCCATCTTATGTGCTTTTCTTTCATTGTGCTCATAGTTCCACTACCTTTGGGGCATGAGGTCAATTCAATGCAAACATAATTGATATACATGATTTTTTTAAAGAGCATACTAACCCTAGTTATTAGATCCCTTATTTTCTTTCTCATTACGTTTTGTGACCATTGTCCTTGATTTTTCCTTTCTTGGGGGCATATCATTGTGGCAACGTGCTTGTCTTTTGGATACATGTATACTACCTTAAAGCAATTTCTCTCATTGAGGCATACACAATCACTTTAACGTGGGGGAATAAACTCTACTCATTGTTAGAATTGGTGTACACAACACAATACTTGGTGTATACACTTTTGATCACAAATTGTGACATGCTTGGCACATGCCACAATATCCATTTTGTAGTCACTTATTCAAATTATTTTGCAAATTGAGCCTTTTTCTTTGTGATCTTTTGCATTGATTAAAATTTTTCCTTCTCAACATGACTCATAGTAAGCATAAGCCTTACTAGGCCATCATAGTCATGCTTTCTTTTCTCTTCATGTGTTTCTCCTTTTATCTTGATATTAGATTGATAAGATCCTAAGTCCTTGGGGGCTTGGTGTTTCTTGCCTCTTTAATGTCTTGATGAAAGTTTTTCAATGCTACTTTTTACTTTATTGAGAGTATGAATATAGGCTCATACTCCTGCTAAAGTGGGGGATAGATGTAAAATTTTAACCTACCCAATTTCATTTTCACTTAGGCCTCACTTTTGTGTTTTGGCCTCTTGTTTCCTAATTTTGTTTTGATTATGCTCACACCCACCTATATTCAACATCCTTTATACCTGTGAGGGACCTTGTTCAAGTTTAAATCCAAATTGGTAGGACTAGGATTCCCTAGACACCATGGTCCTAGGACCGAGACACCCTAGGTGCCATGGTCCTCCCAAAAGGGGCCCAAATCTGGACCTTGTAAATGTTCATATTTTGAGGGCGAGATTTTTTTTTTTGTTGGCCTGCCTCAAAATTTAAAACACACTTTATGTAGTTAGGTATAAAAGCAATCCCAACCCCCTCATTTTGGGATCTTTCAAGTTGAATTTCAATTGCACTTTTACAAATTTGAGTGAGCAAGTAATCAAGGATTGTCAAGGCATTGAAGGCGAGGTAAAAGTTTAGATTTCAAGAATTCATGATGGCATCCATGATCAAGAATTTTTGAAGACATCCTATACAATGCAAGATTAATCAAGGTATCAGGTTTCAATTCAAGCATTTCAAATTTAGATCTAGCTTTGTCCTAAAAAGACAAGCTTTACAATTTAGTCAATTCCATTATCAAGTTGAATTTCAATTTAATTCAAGGGTTAATTCTAAACCCAGGGTTTGAACTAAGGAAAATCCCCATTTACAACAACATTTTCATTCTTTTTGTGTGTAGGTAACAAATCTAGGAGCCATAAACAAAGATTCTGACAGAGTGGACGATGATGATAAGTTCTAACTTTTGCAAAGGAAAAAATTAGAGGATCAGGTCAGTAATTTCCACATGGTCTCAAAAATTTCTAGTGATCTTTTGGGAACAAATTTTGAGCAACATCCCAATTTCAAAATATTCCTGTCTATTTGTATCTAACATCAGGGACTAGGTCGCTAATTGTCACATGGTCCCACACTTTCTAGCCAAACTTGTTATAGGTGCTCTTCTATTGCTTGTAATTAGACTTAGCTTTGTATCTACATTATGTGTCTCTAACTTTTTTTCATAGTATTTTATGTCAATTTTCTATCATTTACCCTATAGATCTAGCTTCTAAATTATACCCTCTCAATTGCATCTTCAACTAAATTAAAGGGAACATAATCCAATATGTATTTATCCCTCTTATCAATATAAGTGGAGGTTGGATTTTGTTCATTCAACCTTCCTTTTAATGTTTTGTATGAAAATAAGTGGGTTTCTAAGTTTACATTTTCTTATCTTGTGAATTCCCTTACTCCATTTCCATACATTACATACCCATCTACATAAAGAAATATTTCTAGGTACCAGTAGATCTAAGCTAGTGGTTGTTGGGAGTGAAAATGCATTAATCATTTTCTTGGGTCATTTTGTAGGTAGGTAGGGATTTCATTCTCACATGAATGAGTTTCAAAATTGACATAATAGGAAGGAAAAATCTAACATGTAGGCTAGGAATATTATGCCCAAAATATCAACAAGGAAAAGTGTAAAATTAAGGTAAGGCTTAAATGGTACCAAAGTAGGGGTTAATAGAATGTTTGACTCCAAAGGAGTTTGTATATTTTTAGAGTGAAAGATAGCAAGTTTTAGATAGTGAAGGAATCATAGATGGATATGAATGGAACCCGAAGGATGATGAACTTTGAATGTCTCAAGGGTTGATGTTATTACCATGACATCATCACACCAAGATTAGTGATATGATCTTGATGTCAACAATAAGTAGAATTAGATTTTTAGGAAGGGATTCACATGATGTTAAGTTAGGGAACAACCAAAAGTCTGACCTTGACAAGGAACTAATGATGCCAATATGGTGTCTTCCTAATAATAGAAAGATTCAAAATCTTGATAAAAGGGTTTTAGAGAACAAGGGAATATTAGGGATTGTTACCCTAACTCTTGATCTCCCTTTCGAGTGCTAATTTTATTTCTCAATTGGCTTTATCCTTAAGTATTGCTTTAGATTGATTAATTTTCAAAATTTTGAACTTGGTCTTTGTAGTGCCAAAGTTCACCAAAGTGTCAATCACCTGATCCTTCTTTGTTTCCAAGAAGTCATATTGTCAGACAAGTCCCTCCCTTCATAATCGGTTAGTCAGATAATTATGGAACCCTAGTACTTCTTTGCGCATTGTTATCAAGTTCCCAAATTCATTGAAAACCCAACTACTCTTTGAAGATCACATATCACTGGTAGCTAACTACATTAGTTAGCGCTCAAATTTGGCATGTCGGATGATTTTCAAACTTAGAACACCTCTTGCTCAACATGCTTCTCAGTTCAAAAATTTATTAATTGCCTGACTTTATTCGATCTCACATTTTCCTTGAGGTGTAATATTTTAGAGGAGCTAAAAAGTATGACTTTTTTTATAATGGATTAGATAGAGAAAGACATGCAAGGGTGGTGGCACAATTCCAAAAATTAGGTTATATTACTCTACATGGCCAACATTTTATGAGTTTCAAGCCTAATTCGTAAATGAAAAATGGTATATTTCTAAATTCATTATTACTTTCTAAAGTTGGTTGGAGTAACGTATCAATACATGAAGAGAGAAAAAAGGGGGAAAAAGGTTAATTGCATATATTAAAGCATGAAACACAAGAAAAGCATTTAAAACAAATCAATCAATCTTTTATACCATCTTCTCACCTCCTCCGATATAGCGAAAAGTGGAAGTGTGCACACTTGATTCTCCACTTGATTTTCTCCTTTGGATGAGGGATGTGGATTTCTCTCTACTACACAACAAATGACAAGGCTTGGATAATGTGATAGATGTATTGACTTATATGAGACAATATTTGGGCACAATGTGGGTATGATGGATGATTTTATGACTCAAATGGATAGCATAACAATATGCAAAGATGGATTATTATTGTGAAGGGTGGAGACTCCAATTTATAGACTGGAGGGGTCCAACATGGATGACCAAGATTGAAGAGAAATGGAGGGCTAGGATTGAAAGTGAGTGGGAGAGGATTTGAGAGGACAAGTGGGAGATCCAAGAGATTTGTCATAACTGCATTTCTTGTCTCCACACTTCTCACATACATGGGAAAGTTGAAGAACACAAATGGACACTGAGAGGGGGGGTGAATTAGTGTATTGAAAAACTTTAAGTTCAGTGTGCATATTTTAAGGATATAATGCAAACATAAATACACACACACAAGAGCACATCACATAACACCAGATGTATGAGGAAAACCCAATGTGGTAAAAACCTCGGTAAGAATAGCTGCTGGAGTCTACTGCTCCAATCTAGCCTAACAATAAATAACAAATTACAATGTTTAGGTCACCAAACCAAGGAGCACCAACCCCTGATTTTATGAGCACCTACTCAAAGGAGAACCTATCCCTACTCTAAGCACCCACTCAGAGCTTTACAGTGATTGATCAAGTTTACAATGTGAGGATAAAACCTTGTTACAAATGAGTTTTGTAACACTTACAAAATTTTTATATCTTGAGAATGACTTTCTTTGTCTGCTAAATTTTTTCTTCTGTTTCTCCTCCTTCCTCTATCTGGTTATCTTCTTCTCTCTACTACAACATTACTCTACATAATACTCTATTATTGCTTTGTTTTCTCTTGGCAGCAACACAACTTTCTCTCTCTCTCAACAACAACACACCTTTGTTCAACACCTCACACTAGTTACCCATAGATCGATGGAGTTGTCTTTATTTTTACCTCTATCTCTGTCTCTACAACCACACCTGCCAAACTATTGAATCACATTTATAGCTACTCTAGTATTGGATTGACTCTATACACATTAAATTTTTCTCCTAGAACAATCTTGAATATTTTATTCAAGTCAGTTGTCTTGGAGCTCTGCGACTAAAAATATTTTATTCTTTGTCCTAAATAAGATCTTAGATCAGCTGCCTAAATCAAATGCATCATGTCTATCTTCAGATCATTCTCTTTACTTAGATTACTAATTTTAGTAATCTTCCTCTACCCATAACGAACTACAATCCTTCCTCGAGCTACATAGCCTGCCTGTAACTTGGTCACCATTAATGCGTCTTTCATCCTCTCTGAAAAGTTTGACAACTACCACACTGAAATCCACCATCACCAACTTTTGCATATCTGATTCATTCTCTATTCATCAGATAGCCTTATGTCTTCATATTCTTCATCTAGATCAGATGGTCAAGGTCGGTTGACCTCCACGTAGATCATTATGCCTATCGACATGCAAACATCTTCTTATTCAACGCCCAAGTCACTTGATCAATCCTAGTCAATCATCCACGTGGACCTCTGAGTCTATCGACTTGCAGACATGGCCACAAAGTCGATCACAATCTTCAATTTTTTCGGGAAAATACCCTTTCATCACTTCAAGAGGTTTCCTCTAATTCACTCTATACATGCCATGTCATCGGGTCAAACTTAGTCAATGCCCATGTGGACTATCGGGCTGCTCAGATCCATTACACTTCATACTATGGATAACCTTCATTTTATACACCTCGCATGTATGTTCTACTCATGCCGGATAAGCTTATGTCATTCTCAATAAGCCTTCCTCTTTCTTTATTAGCCCACACCACATTAGCATAGTCTCTTAACCCACACGGGATAAGGTTTTCTTCATGGAATGCATTCACTTGTTAGGCTGCGCAACATTTTGTGTGCCTCTTGACCCATGTAGTATAAGGTTTTCCTTATCCAACAAGTCTCTTCTCATCCCTGCTTGGTCATGCGGGATAAGAAGACCCTTCAATTCCTACTTCCCTTTTACTTATCCCATGGGCTTCTTCACATTCAATCTTGGTCATGCGAGATAAGAAGGCCCTTCACTTCCTTTTGTTTTCTTATCCTGCGGGCCCACTGACATTATCCTCGTCTAGTGAGGGATAAGAACCTTCAAGTAATCATCCTTTGATTTCTTATCCAGTGAGACCATTTCTCTCCAGGTTTCACCATGTGGGATAAGGAGTCGCCTTTACTTTTTTTTATCCAGTGCGAACCTTGTGTAGCCTCTTCGTTCATGCGAGATAAGGGAATCCAAAATCTTCCCTTCAGTTTGTTATCCCGCGCAACTTTTCACTATTAGCTAATATGTTGCAGGATAAGAGAAACAGATTGGTTCATCAAACTTAAGTTATCCTATGCGACAAGCACATGAACTTTTCCACAACCCAAGATAAGAAGAAACACCATGTGCACCTCACAAGTGTTATCTCGCGAGGTCAAAACTCTCTCAGGAACGTTGTGGGATAAGAGGATAGCCTGATTGACTTGTCAACAATGTTATCCCATGGGGTCATTTAACCCTCATTCAAACACACCACAAAACCCTCAGATGCATGTGAACTAGACAATTGCTGCCACGTGGAAATCATGACATACCAACCACAACACGTGACTCAATGATTATTGCCTACATGACCAACATGTGAAGGTGATGAAACTGGTCGAAACCCCAACAATGAATCTGGTCGAAACCTAGACGATGAATATGGTTGAAACCCTTGCAGTATAACATGATGTGTTATGCGCGACTCCATTGACATCCTTTTGACATCAATGACAATAATGCCAACAATCTCCCTCTTTGGCATTGATGTCAATACACTTGTAAAATCATTCATAGACCATGTTCATTTACAAACCATTTCTCTGACCATTTCTCTCACTTTGACAACAATGGAAAAGGGTGTTGCTACTAACTGTCAATTGTTCATGAATGCCTCCTTTGATTTTCTATAGCAATGAATGGAACTTCCAATTTTGATCATGACACATATGCAGTACATTAGAAATTTCGTTTACAACTTCTCGACCTCTACTGCCTATAATGAGATGAACCATTATTAATATATAAAATGTTAGACGGTTCAAATAACCAGAAGACAACTGAGAGGGGGGGGGGGTGAATCAGTTGTCACAGATTATCGAAACCATTAGCAATTTAAACTTTAATACCGAAACCCAAAACATTAATACCGGGATAATAGTTAAACCAATTAAGCATAAACAATAATCACATAATAAATACCATCCACATGACACCAAGCTTTGTACGTGGAAAACCCGATAAAGAGAAAAACCAGGGTGGGAAGCCTACCCACAGTTAGATAATACTTTTGCAGTAAGTATGTGAATTACAATTGAGGGGCCTGCACTTACATGAAGGCCAACAACCTAGAGTGCATTTCTCATCACAAAAGGAGCCTCACTGACTACATAGAAATCTAGACTACAATCCGGAGAAGTGTTGAACTGCAAAAGATAACATCTCCTATGCCTGAGTACAGTTCCAGTTAAGCTCAATATTGGAGGACTAAATCCTCTTACATAAAACCAATTCGATCTCCAATGATCGACCAACTCCTTTTCCTGAATGATATTACATTATTCACACATTACATTCCTTGACCATGGCCTCTAACATAATCATGATGATCAAAAAATGAGATCTTACATCTATATATACAAACCCTCGACCATAAAAAATTAGGTCAACCACTAGATAATAAACCAATTATATAATTACAAACCATGTCGGCCTTAGACCAAACAAATAATATCCAACACATAAGACATCCCGGAAATACATCAAGAGGTCCAAGCCACACGTTACATTAAAGCCGGTCCATAACCTAGATCAACTGGGACCCAATATAGGTCCACACACTTCAACAATGATCTCCATCCACCAAGTCTCGAACATGATCACCAACAACATCCTGAAACTCCACCAGAAGCTACACCAACACCACTTATGCAATTCATCAAGGATCTTCATCAAAATCTCTACCGGTGAAACCCTCGCCAGAACCAGAAACCAAGCTTCTAAGCAAGTAGGATAGCATCTGATCACCATACCAAAACCTTATGACCAAATATGAGCATGAGTATCATGAACAAGCCAATTCCATCACCAAACTATACCGGAGCCTACCGGATCATGTCGGATCCAAATCAACCAAAAACCACTCAACCTACGAGGACCATAAGGGTGTCGATAAAGCATCCAAATAGATCATGATGACATCAATGACAAAACATCAATGCAACACAATTAATTCCACCAAATGGCCAACAATCTCCCCCTTTGGCATTGATGGCAACACTAGATGTGAAAAACATCTAAGTACTAAGAAATGACAAACAAGTCTCCCCCAATGGAAGACAACCAACAATCTCCCGCATACAACTCTGAATGTCAATATCTCTCCCTTTACTTTTTTTTCTTATTCATATTTCTCCCCCTATGACTTTTTCTTTTTCTTTCTTTGTCTTTTTCACATCAATATCTCTCCCCCTTTGACATCAATGCCATAAATCTGACAAAAATATCAAAGCAAGAACATAAACCACTGAATCACTGTAAAGACATAAATCGAGCTAACTTCAATAATAGCCAAATTACTCTATTCTTAAATAAACACATAGATCAGTTAATAAGTCTATTTCATTCCAAATTTCCATCCATAGCTTCATTTGATCATTCCATTTAAATCGTAATAAACATGAATTTTCTATAAAAGATAAATATTCTTTATTCCATAAATTGATAAAAGTAGTATCTCAATCATACAATACTTACGCATTTCAAGTTGTCATAAGTTCAATAATAAATAATACAAAGTGTAGATGTATAAAAATGACCATATTCCTAAATGAATATTTTATGTTGATTTCTCTATTTGATTAAATCCAATTTAATTAAATTATCCACATTCCTCTATTTAATTAAATAAATTACTCAATTTATTTAAATTAAATTCACTATATCATTTAATGAATAAATCATTTTATTCAATTAAATCCCCCCCTATCCACTTTTAATTAAATTCAAATTTAATTAAATAGTTATCCTAAATTGAATAAATCTAATTTATTTAATTTTCCCAAATTACAACCAAATTGAATAAATCATTTAATTCAATTAAATCCTATTATCCCTCCACCCACTTGCAAAATCCCAAACCCCTTTCTAATCCCTTCTAGAATCTTCTAATCGCTTCTAATTAGCCTAACCCCTCCTCTAAACTTTGTCACATCCCTAAGCAAAGGGAAGTCACTTCTCAAACCTCAAAGTCTTTGATAACCATTAAAGGTTTTCAACCTTCAACCACTTAAATCCTCAAAGTCTTTGATAGCCATTAAAAGCTTCCAACCTTCAACCACTAAATCCCCCAAAGTCTCCAATAACCATTAATGGTTAACTCCAACCCTCTTACATGGTTAAAACATTTGTTTTAACTCAACCTTCACCCAACCCAAGGGTCTCATCAGGCCTTTAATGCTTTGACCATGATTATCTCTTAATCATTTGCACAAAGGTTTATCCTTGGATTAACTCTTAATCCAGTGGGTAATCTTAACTTAGACTTGACCCTTACCCTCTAGATAACCATGAGGTCTTCTCAGGCCTTTAATGCCTCCAACCCCTTCTCTCAACCCAACCCTATGTTGACATTTGTCACCATTTCATTGGTGCAAATTGTGCACATGGATCCCCAACTTTCAAACTTGGCCCTTGATTAAACCTTTCAACCTTGACCATCCATTGCCCTATTTTTGCTATAAATAGAGCTCTCATTCCTCCATTTTAGATAATCAAATCTTGTAGCATCACACTTATGCTCAAATACATTCAATCTTTCTCATTTCATATATGCTCATCATTTAGCCTCTCTTTAAATCAGGAAGTAGACTAAATATGCATGTTTAGAATAATTTCTTTATCATTTTAGCTCAATCATAGATTAAATATATCATGTTAGGATAGTATTCATACTAATCTCGTCATCTTATCATCTAGTTTATTGAATTCTAGAATCATACCTAGCCTATAACGCATCTCATACTAAAATCTATCAGAGCATCCCTTGTTCTTACATTTGCCATCCCCGAACCATTTTGCTCAGTGATCTGAGAGCAAAACATTGGTTTGAGGGACATTGTGAGATAGAGAACCATGGGACCCTCCTTGGGAAGCTGAGTAATACGTTATTACTCCATAGCTTGCACCAAGAAGTCCTGTGTGTGTGTGTGTGTGGACTAGTATCTAGCATAATTTTCACATATTGAGTTTTATTAGCCCACTTTTCCCGCATACACAAAGTAAAGGGTGAGATGCGTCCGTTGATCTGCAACCCAAGCTATCACCAATGCAGTCTTTAGCATGAAGACGAGAATAAGATTTAGATGCTTTTTTCGCCCAACCTTGAAGCTTACGCTTCCCCGGAATTCTTGGTCAATTGCTTAGCAAAAAAATTCGAAAGGCAAGATGGAATCTGGTGCGTTCCTAGATGATACATGCATTTTCAATTTTCTAATTCTATTAAGAAACAAGCATTCATTATCAATCAAGGATATGGTAGAGAGCTTAAAATAAAAGAATTTCATCTATTTCAATGGTTTATTCAATTTGATTACTTGGGTGAGTATAATGTCATGCACAACAAAAATAGATAGTTGGAAAAGCAACTATTCTCTCTATAATCCACATTCGACACCTGTCTTGGAAGGTAACTTTCCATAAACGCAAGCCTATCTAGCTTTGTTCACATAAATCTAGAATAAATTCATATAGAAGACAATCTTTCGTTTGAATAGAAATTGATAGAATAAATCTTTTATTACAACGAATCCTATCTAATAGGAAACAATCTTTTATGGATAATCAAATATACATCTAAAAGAAAACAATCTTTCCCTTCTATCTTCTAAGCAATTTAAAGACAAGATTAAAATATTAAGAAGGTGTAATACATGTATGCATCTTTACATAGAAATTGAATAAAATGAGCACACATTCTTTTATTCAATTATCAAACATTTAAATAATGTAATCATTAACGTGCATTCCATTTCTTATGGTTTAGAAATCTAAGTTTTATTTCATCTAAAATCTCTATCTTTCCACGTGTCTTGGTTCATTTACCTCTTTTCTCGAACATCATACTAATATGTGACTTTCCATGATTTAAGAACTCAACTCACTGATTTTACTAATTTTCCATAACAACTATCTAACATGATGAAAATTCATAAAGTGCCTATCTATATGGCCTTTCAAATGAGACACCTAATCACCATTTTTTTCATGCAAGGATCAAATTCAAAAGTGTAAGTCTTTTCTACACAAATTCAAAATAAACTTCAATTCTTAATAATTCATTATCCTAGTATTTCATCTTCTTTGAAGTTCAATTTCAGAACTCCTCTTTCTATCCTCTTACTCTGTTCCTAGAGGATTGGGTGATCTAATTTCTAAGAGTTTCACTAAGTTTTATCAACAAACTTTCATAAATATATCATTATTGTATCTATATTTTCATGATCGTAATTTAAACAATTAAAAATGATTCATTTTGCGACTCTAAATCTTCCATTAGAATATTTCATAATTCTAAAACTAGATCAATCTTTATCTCTTAATCTCTTCAACATAACATACTAGATTTGAGCCTACCTCAAGAAACATAATCCAGGTCTATTATGATCCTTGATAACTTCGAATTGTCAGTAATACATCTGGATTCCAATGCTTTCCTTCTCGATGCTCTTCTATCTCACTAGTTCTTATCCTTTGCATATTCTTAGAATTTCTCTAATAATAATAAAATAACTATCACTCAATCGAGAATCCTAACCCCTAAGTTCGATGCTAAATCTAAGATGATCATCATTGATCTTTTACGACATAGTCGTAATCACGTCTAAATCTCCTCTACTCTTCTCTTCCACATTCCATTTTCTAATCCTTCGTTGATCTATCTTTTCCTCTTCCATCTCTATTCTTGCCTCCATGAGTCTATAGTCTCTCCTTGCATGTGAGTGTGTGTGCATATCCCATCTTCCTATCCTACATCTCTATTTATCCTATTTTCTCCTACGATCTCTCCCCATTTAGAGGCTCAATGATGATTGTTGATTTGAAGTCTATTACATTGAGTCTTTGTTTAACTCTCTCTCACATATCCACGTCTAATAGAGATGGCAATTCTAAATGCAATTTCTGCTGTTCTAGTGCATGAGTTAACTACACAACAGTTTCCTATCGTTGATATTCCTATATTCATGGCACCATGTGCCTATTATCTCATTACTTCCTGCGGTTATATGCCACTTCTTCCTGTAGTGTATGTGCCACCGATTGTAGACTTCTAATCTTTATTCAACGTGGACATTATCAGTCGATTCCAACCCATGGAAGGAAACAATTATCTGTAGTTTACTCGCTTGACAGAGGGGATGCCAAGTTAAACTTATTTACAAACACTTAATTGTTTGAGCGAGTTCATTGTTTTCACTGCCAGGTCGATGGCCATTGTTTCCACGTCGCAACCTCTAAGTTCTGCATTTAAATAATGGTCTATGCCTAGTTTATTGCCATGATCTCCATGTTGATGGACATGCGATCCTCGATTTGGGTTAACCGATAGTCTTTGTCTAATTGGCCACCCTAACTGCCATGCGACATAGTCACTATGCTAACACGCCACCTTTCTAACATAAAAATGTAATATGCAACTATATTTCAGTTGCAAAGTAAATATTAAATATTAAACTCTTAACAAATTCTTTAATAACCACTTTCTATAATTAAATATATATTTTGGATTTTCATTAAATAACTTAATTTCATAAATTTGATTATATATACAATAATCACATATGTATTTATAAGAACATGATTGAATTATTAGAACTCATATATATATATATATATATATATGTATGTATTATATATATTTATTTATTTTAATTTCAAATGATTACGTAGATATAAACAAAATTCATGAAGTAATCATATTTCACGATAATTGGATATTTATAACTATATAGATATACATGTATATGATTGAATTGATTTCTCATATACATATATATTTTATACTGTTGTCCAATTTACAAAAGTAAACTCATAAGTATAATTTTTCATACGTTTATATATATCTAAAAAAAAAACATAAAAACCTGAGGTCGATATTCATTTTTGAATCATTTACACATTCAAATTCATCATTTCAATTCGAACAAACACTCAAATAAGGTTATCTAAATCATCCATATTTTCAAGATGAAAATTATAAATCCTAATGTGGTGTGTGAGAGATTCCATCTATTCTAACGAAATACAAGAGCTAAGACAACTCTAACTGAACCATGTTCTCGCCTTCATCATTGTTCACCTATTCTGCATTCACTTGCACTCAATCGCTCATTAGCAATGGCGATCCCAATTTATAATAAAAATTATTACTGATCATTAAATTATATATAAATCATTTTAGTACATTCGATCTTCTATTTTATTTCATTAACTGTTCTATTTTTATTTCATTTCCAATTCATTTGCAAAAAAAAACATTATTTTCCTAATTAAATAATTATGGAAAAATAGGGTTCGTGACATCCTTCCCCTCTTAAAAGAGACATCATATCGATGTCTTTATTATTCTATCAATAAGCACATACTTTCTCAACATCACAAATATTAACCATTCATTGTGGTCTCAATCAAATATAACAATAATAATATCATCTATACTATCCAAATTTACAACATGTAAATCAAAATCAGAGTATTCAAGTATTTCATGCATCAAGCAAATACTACTCTAAGAAAATAAAAGATGAATATGATAGTCAATCATCCTCCCAAATAGCACTATCATCATAATATTGGTCCCACTGGATCCAATACTGAGTGAAATCTCTGCTATGTAGCTTAACGCTACTCCGATCAAGAATTTGGATGTGCTCCACTAGCACCATTCCTGGATCCTATATCCATAAGCAACTAGATTCATACTTCTAGCACATCAAAGGGTCCCACATATCTTGGTACCAACTTTGATGATTTTTCTCTATAAAATAAAGCTCTTATGAGGCTTCTCCCTCAAAAGAATTTCTTCTTCAGTGATAATTATCTGAGAGACTTGTTTCTATTATCATAGCTTTTTCCTATCTGTCGACTATCTCTTCCAATGTATTCTTGATCAATTTCATTTTCTCATTCATTTCTTTTAAGCATATTAGAACCAATGATGATCCTATCTTTATCCTATTCCAACTGACAAATGTTTGTCATTTTTGTCATAAAGCATCGTAATGGGTATCATTCCTTAAAAGCTTATGAAAAGATTTTGTTGTATGCCAACTCAATTCAAAGGCAAATATTTCATCCATTTGTATTTCTAATTCATGCAATACATCAAAATAATTTTCCACAAGCTAATTAACTCTTTCTGTTCGGTCATCTATCTAAAGATGTCATGCCGATATAATCTAGTTCCCAAAGATATATTCAATATTGTCCAATTCCAAAATGTCATCCAAACATTCTTATTTGATATTTCTATTTTTGAAACTTCATGCAATTGATAAGTTGAATGAGTAAATGTCTTCACAAGATTTAATGATTCATGTTTATATATATCCAAGTATGAAATATGCAATCTTTGTCAATCTGTTGACACTATCCAACTATAATATCATGCTTGTTCTTACTGAAAAGCAATTCTTGAATAAATTTCATATTGGTTTTCAACCACCTATACTTAGGTTTGATACAAAAGTCCTATTATATGACAATTCTCAACTTCCACTCGCTAAACATTGTACCACATACTCAACTACCTTTTTCCAAAGTTCTTAGGTTCGTCACATCTTTATCAACAATCTCTAGATTAACTAGATATTTCCAAATGTTTTAAATATGTGCAATATTTACTTCCTCAAGTTTCTACCTCTAAGTGAGTACATCCTTCATTGACGTTCTTAATTACCCTCAAGTTCTTATCTCAATTCTATCAAATATATGATCCAACGTATCTACATTCAAAACCTCAGTAATGTTTTTCTTCCAAGTGATTTTGTAATAAATGTTATCTCAAGTTGTCCTTATAGTATCCATAGTAGATAAAATTTCTTGATCTATGAGAACCCATCACTTGACTTCCTTTTTATTTCCAACTATTCCAACCAACTCAATCTGCTTCATACCTCTTACTTCTATCAACCCATAAGATTTCCAAATTACTATGTATGCTCTTAATCGACAAATAACAAGGCAACCATGACGACATAAAATTTTCTAACTTCATAACATATGTTATACAACTACTAGCACAATCTTACAGTCAATTATCTCAAATATGTTTTTATGCCAAAGACCAGATATCCTTGGATGTTCAAGACTCCAAATCTACTTTTAACAAAAGACATCTTACATGGTCACATGATCTCGAAGGTAAAAATCAAGGAAGTAAGATCTCATATAATTGATGAACTAATTTGAATTTGTCTATCTACTAAATATGTATATAAAAATTTATTTACCTTTGCAAGGTCTATCCTCTTATTCCACACATTAAATTTACTAAAACTAAAAATTACACAAATACATAGTATTATTGCCCTAACTGACACAACACCTATGCTTGATACACTCTCTGCTCTTACTCTCCTGGACATACTATCAGGGGTTCACTATGATCATAATAAGGATGAAATGCAATATGAAACCAAAAGATAATGAAAATTTGAAACATAAGATCAGCCACCATAAAGGTTAAGAGAACAATTGATCATTTTCAATGATAAATTATAAAATGTGCATAATGAAACATTAATTCAAGTGTGACCAAGGGTCACAAAATAGAAAATTGGTAGCTTTGTCCATTTAGAAAAATGAAATAGAAAATATAATCAAGTCAAGAAGTTAAAACTAATCCAAAAATCAATGATCAAATAATTTATCAATAACCAAATAAAGTATCAAACTGAATACATATCAAATGTACTGAGTGACTAGGACTAATCACATATGAAGGAGTGTTACAACACCTTCGGGTATCTTTTCCAGAGTGTGCTAGAGAGAGTATAAAACATAGTACCTACAATTTCATGTTTGAAGATAAGGACACAAACTAGAATACAAAGTCCTATGCAGATTTCATCATATCATCCATAATTCCTATCCATATAGTACCTACCTCATACACTATAGACATAGAATAATATTCTTCACAAGAGATGAGTTAGAATAATTATCAGTCTAATAAATCAAGCATCTCAAGCATCTAGGTTCTAATACAACCATTATTTTTATATCAAATTACAACTTTACTATATAAGTACCCAACTCTTACTCAATAAACTATCATTCAACGAATGTGTCCATTAAGTATGTCATTCTAGGAGATACTCTTTCTCCATCTATCTGGATACCATGTTGATTTTGCAAAAAGAAACTTTACTTATCGATTGTTCATAAATGATATCACCCAAATTTATATCTCTTCTCATGGAGTCAATGGGGTGCATCCTTTTGACTTATATGAACTAAATATAGTTAACTTAGTAGGGAGACACTCATATATATATATTATTCATCTATCTCCTCAATAGGCTAGTCCAACTATTCTTGTCTCCCAACGGAAAGGTAGGTGAGATTTCTGTTACCCTACTCAACTTGCTTAGCTATTTCTTCTTTCTTGGTTTTAGAAGTTGATTCCTTTCTTCTTTCATCCTAGAAGTAGACAACTGCCTTTCTTGACCTTATAATTCTCATCTTGAATATCCTGAATTCATTTCATAGTAAGAAGGAATTATTTCTTCCTTAATCAACCATCCTCCTTCTTCTAGGTCATTGTCATCAATTCACCTTGAAAAGGCTCCATGCTCCTTTATTTGCAAGTTTCATGCGTTAAATATCCAATAGCGAGTTTTTCAAGCACATGACTTCATTCATGAAGCGGGCTCATAGGCCCTAGAGTTATAAACTGCGCTCTGATACCAAAATGTAAAGACGTAAATCGAGCTAACTTCAATAATAGCCGAATTACTCTTTATTCTTAAATAAAAACATAGATCAGTTAATAAGTCTATTTCATTCCAAATTTCCATCCATAGCTTCATTTGATCATTCCATTTAAATCGTAATAAACACAAATTTTCTATAAAAGATAAAGATTCTTTATTCCATAAATTTTATTATATATACAATAATTACATATGTATTTATAAGAACATGGTCGAATTATTAGAACTCATATACATTAAATAATATATCTATATATATATATTTAATTTCAAATGATTACGTAGATATAAACAAAATTCATGAAGTAATCATATTTCATGATAATTGGATATTTATAACTATATAGATATACATGTATATGATTGAATCGATTTCTCATATACATATATATTTTATACTATTGTCCAATTTACAAAAGTAAACTCATAAGTATAATTTTTCATACATTTATACATATTTGAAAAAAACATAAAAACCTAGGGTCAATATTCATTTTTGAATCATTTACACATTCAAATTCATCATTTCAATTTGAACAAATACTCAAATAAGGTTATCTAAATCATCCATATTTTCAAGATGTAAATTATAAATCCTAATGTGGTGTGTGAGAGATTCCATCTATTCTAACGGAATACAAGATCTAAGACAACTCTACCTGAACCATGTTCTCGCCTTCATCATTGTTCACCTGTTCCTGCATTCACTTACACTCAATCGCTCATTAGCAATGATGATCCCAATTTATAATAAAAATTATTACTGATCATTAAATTGTATATAAATCATTTCAGTACATTCGATCTCCTATTTTATTTCATTAACTGTTCTATTTTTATTTCATTTCCAATTCATTTGCGAAAAATAAACATTATTTTCCTAATTAAATAATTATGGAAAAATAGGGTTCATGACAATCACAAAGCTAACTACTCCCCTTGAGCAGTAGCATCCCAAATCAGTGCCGAAATGAATAGTATCTCTAATAATGCATGCCAGACTCATGCCAAACCGCATTAGTCAAGTCTCTACTGGAGGGGCAGAAACTCCCAATTTGTCTCTCAGGTACTCAAATGATTCCTTGGGCAAAGGTTTAGTGAAAATATTTGCAATCTTCTCTTTAGTGTTCACATAAACCAGTCTAACTTCATTTTCTTCCACCTTTTCCTTCAAAAAGTTATACTTGATAGATATGTGCTTTGTTTTAGAATGAATACCAGATTCTTTGATATATCAATAGCAATAGAGTTATCAAAGTGAATAACTACCGGTGGATCACAATCCATCTTTATATCCTTCAACATTTTCTTCATCCATAGAACTTGTGTATAGTTAGTAGCAACAACAACATACTCAACTTCAACAATAGATAAATAAGTACATGATCGTTTCTTGCTGATCCATGAAACCAACTTCTTTCCACGAAAGAAAGCTCCACTGAAAGTACTTTTTCGGTCATCAACATCTCTTGTCCAATTGACATCTGTATATGTGCATAAAGTAAAGTTATCATCCTTAGGGTATCACAAGCCATATTCTGATGTACCTTGCAAGTATCTAAAAATCCTTTTCACCACAATCTCATGATTTTCTCTAAGGTCACTCTGAAATATTGAAACAATACAAACAACATTCATAATGTCAGGCCTAGTCTGAGTCAAATAAAGTAGACCTCCAATTATAGAATTGTATCTTGTAGGATTTACCAGTGCAGAAACATCTTTTCTTGTCAATTTTTCACATGTAACCATAGGAGTACTTACCGGTTTAGAATCTCCCATACCAAATTTCTTCAACAATTCCTTAGCATATTTAGTTTAAAAGATGAAAATACCTTTGTCAGTCTGAGTAATCTACAAACCTAATAAAAATTTCATCTCACCAATCATAGACATCTCAAATTATTTCTCCATATTCTTAGAAAATTCTATCCATAATTTATCTTCACCTCCAAAAATAATGTCATCAACAAATACTTCAATAATTAGTATATCATCATTAGTGATCTTATAATATAAATTATTGTCAGCACTGCCCTTAGTAAAACCAAGCTTCAAAATATATTTATCCAACCTTGCATACCAAGCTCTAGGTGCTTGTTTCAATCCATATAAAGATTTTCTTAACCTACAAACCACATCTGTATCATCTGATAGTGAAAAACCATCAGGTTTCTCAATATAAAATTCCTCATCAAGATCCCCATTCAAAAATGCACATTTAACATCCATCTGATAAACCTTGTAGTTTTTATAAGCAACATAGATAAAGAAATAATCTTACAGCTTCAATCCTAGCTACAGGTGCAAAAGTCTCTCCATAATCAATTCCTTCCTTATGAGAATATCCTTTACAAACCAATCTAGCCTTATTCCTTATAACTTGACCATCCTCATTTAATTTAATCCTAAAAACCCATTTAGTTCCAATAACATTTTTATTTTTAGGTTGGGGAGCCAAGGTCCATGTGTTATTTTTCTCAATCTGATCTAATTTTTCTTCCATAGCTTTCAACCAATATTCATCTTTACATTCCTCAATTACTGATACCGGTTCAACTTGTGAAATTAAACATACCTCATTAGTTTCCAATATTCTTCTTGTCATCACTCCATTGCTCTTATCCCCAATGATTTGATCTTCTGAATGATTCAATCTCACATACCTAGGAGTCTTCTGACTTTTGGTTCCTCTTCGTTGGTCTTCAGTTACTGTAGAATTCTCTGATACTACCAGAGTAACTGGTTCAACACTCTATTCTGGTAAAGGTGCTAGTGGTTCAGATATAATCATTTCCACTGCCGGTTCCTTCTCATTAACTCTGATTTGACTTATATTCAGCTCATCTACTTTGACATTAGCACTCTCCACAATTCTCTGCAATCTCTTGTTATAACATCTATATTCTTTGCTTTCATTAGAGTTGTTTATGGTAAAAATGGTAAAAACATTGAAAGACTAAATAGATTCGGCCACAAAACCCTAGCCTAACAATAACAAAGATCCACCATAACATATGAAGATTACCTAAGACAATGCAAATCAAATGAAATCACAAAGATTATACCATCACATGTCCAATAGGGTTTGAATCTCCAATGATCTTGCTTGATATATTTGCTCTCAGATTTTATGTGTGCACAAGAGCTCAACAAAAAATAGAAATGTGGTTGTAAGTAGGCTTGATCGCATATGAAAGTTCAAATGCTAGAATGTTTGATTAGTTGATTAGATTAATTAGGGTTGATAATGAAGGAAACATCTCCTTATATAGAAGACACTATAAGAAATGGAGGGATAAGATTGAGAGGTGTAAAAGATAAAATGGTCGGCTATGATTAGAGGGTAGGTAGAGGAAATAAGAAAATAATGAGAGGGTAGGTAGTGTAGGAATTAAGAGATGAATGACATGTGTCATGGGTAGAAAAGGTTAATGAATTAATTAAATAAATAAAGATTCATTTAATTAATAGAAGAAGTGGGATCAATTAAATAAATAAAGTATTTATTTAATTTAGGAAAAGGGTAATTTATATAAATAAATGTATTTATTTAAATGAGAAATAAGGCTAGAAGAGGATAAATGAATTAATTAAACAAATAAAGATTTATTTAATTAATTGAAGAATTAGGCTAAAATAATTAAATAAATAAAAATATTTATTTAATTAGACTGGACAATTTTAGGTGTCTACATTTTGCCCCTCTTTGAGACAATGCAACTTGTTGCGTTGTTTCAAAGAAGATTAGATAAACTGATACAAAGTTGCCCCAAGATGGGAATGATATGCCCCCTTGAGAGGTTGGATGAAAATGTTTGAAAAGATTGTAGACAATCTCTCGATAAGAAAGAATGGATAGAACAGACTAATAAGATAGGATAGAGTGACAGAGTCACAGAATAAAGAAGACTGACTCGAGAGACTAGGGCTAGGGTAGTCTATAAGATAGACCACAAGGGAAAGCATCCTCATTGTCATCCACACATCCAAGAGATTAGAGTGTAGAGAGAGCATAGAGAAACAACAGTAAACAGAGATGGCATTGGTTTACAAATTCGATTGCGTTCATTGATTTTAGAGGCCAGCAGATGTAGGAGAGCCGGTAAGTACCACATAACCTCCTTATACTTTGTCGCATTAAATGTTGTCATAAATGCATGTTAGGTAGCACAATAAATGCATTTTAGGTATGTCTAGAAAAAATGTCAAGCGGGGTAAAAACGCTAAGGCGCGTCTGGATTGGCTAGGCACATCTGTGTTTGTGCCAGGCGTGTTTATGAATGTAGCAACGTCTGTGTCAGATGAGAGTGTGTCTGTGTTGTGCAGGCGTGTCTGTGCTGTATGAGTGCGTTTATGTAGTTTGCAAGCACGTTTATGTCATAAATGTGTGTTTGTGTCTTCTAGGCCAAATCGACAGTTCTATGATGAACATACGCTGTCGACTGGACAAGTTGCTGAGAGGATACACTCAAGCAGGTCCTCTAGGGAAGACTAGGATAGCAAATAGGGCTAAGATTGACAACTTTGTGATAGAATATATGTTGCCAATTAGGAAACTACTCAAGAGGATACACTTAAGTAGAGGCCCTAGGATATGATAGATCGAGGCACTTTGTGATGAATAGGGAATGCCAAAACATAGTACTTTGTGATGAACAAGGAGTACTAAAAAGAGCAGCACTTTGTGATGGACAAGGAGTTCAAAAATGTAGTACTTTGTGATGAACAAGGAGTACCACTAGGATAAAAAGCAACACTTTGTGATGAATAGGGAGTTCCACTAGGATAGAGTGCCATAAGCACTAGGATAAAAAGCAACATTTTGTGATGAACAGGGAATGCCACTATGATTGACAGAGTTGATTTGCTTGACTGCAGGAGGACCTACCTATGCTAGAGTCACAAGAGAGATTCCTGTCGACTCAAAGTTTGCAAGCAGAGCTGATAGTCAAGGAGAGAGCCTCAGTTCAGGCTAGGGGCTTGCAACATATTTTGTATGTGCCTGAGTTTCGGCCAAACATGGGATTGCTGACTACACTGGCTATTAGATGGCACTCAGAGACTTGTACTTTTCATTTGGCTATGGGTGAGATGAAAATCACCTTGGAGGATGTATACAGGATACTACAGATACCGATCGATGGGGAGTTAGTTCCTTACAATCAAGACAAAGACATGGATGCATTGAGATGAGTGTTCTAGGATCCAGGATTAGAGATGAGGGCTGGACACGTGGCTTGGGATACCATGACATGGATAGGATTAGCACTACCAACAGTGTTGGCAGGAGTGATCAGTGGGTTCCTTTGTCCGGATAGGGTGACACGAGGATTGGCTGTGGGATGGGGGAGTACATTGGAGACATTGGTGATAAAGAACACCAGGTTTGCATGGGGACCATGTTTGCTGGCACACTTGTACTATGAGTTACATCAGTTTGTATACCATGGATCAGCAAGATTGGGCTGTAGAGCTACATTGTTGCAGGTGTGGGTGTATGAGCATCTGCCAGTGACACAACCGATTCATTTCAGAGGCAGGGGCCATGGGTGTAGTTTTGTGTATTTGTATAATATGATTACATCTCAGCCACGGATTGGGAGATTAGAGTATTGGTACAGGGTCATTGATGATCTCGACAGTGTAGTATGGAGGTTGTACCGAGAGTGTGAGGAGTGGGAGGATGACGCAGTGGAGCTGCCATATGTGTTTAGGAGCAAATATCTGATTGGGTGGATGCCATATGTTCTTGAGAGGCAGTTGGTGGATAGGGTGGGCAGGATACAACGGATGCTATGGGATTCTGAGATGTGTGCGTGGATAGTGAGAGATCAGGCACACTTCGGGCCATTATTGTCTTATGATCAGGTAGTGATGTAGCTGGTAGAGATGATTTCCTTGCCTTGGGATATGTGGCTAGACATAGAGGATGCATGGATGGATGCAAAGTTTTTGCATATTGGGTAGAGCATCCATTTCCACGGCTGACGGATCCAGGGGAGTCGATAGATGGAGATGGCAGAGGTAGAGGCTGATGGAGGAGGTAGGGTGGAGTAGGAGAGAGGAGAGTGGCTTTGAGGAGAGAGGGTGGAGAGGAGAGGTAGGCTCATATAGTGAGGGGCAGAGGTGGATTGCCTTTACAGGTGCCAACAACACAGGTTCCTAGATAGGGACAGGGATAGGGGCAGCCACAGGGACAACCACAGGAGAAGCCATAGGTACAGGGATAGGGTGAGGGGGGAGAGGAGGAGGATGAGTTACTAGCTTTGAGGGAGATCTACTAGGGACAGACATATGAGATCCAAGATCTAGAGCGGGAGACGACGAGGCTTAGGATACAGCTGAGGGATATTAAGCGGGAGAGGGATTAGGCTATTCAGCACTATACAAAGGTTGAGACAACACTGAGGGCAGGGAGGCATGCAACAGAGGACACAAGAGCTGGATAAACTTATGTTTTGGTGTCAGGGGAGGAGATATCTTACTGGAGAGACCTATACTATGGAGTGGTGCCACCAGATCAGTGGGCTAGGAGCTTCTGGAGACCATCACAGACTACGATGACCACTGGACAGAGAGACAAGAGACATGCATCTAGTGGTGGGGTCATGGGTCCTCCACCACCACCAGATAGAGGGGGAAAGAGAGATGATCTTGGGGTGGGTCCTTCTAGGGCTCAGAATTCATCGAGGCCAGTTGGCTCCAAGGGAGGGAGTTCATCACAGCCTTAGAGGGCTCCCTATGTATCCATTTTGTTCCATTTTGTATGATGACACCCTCAGGTGATTGTAGCCATATGATTTTTGACATCATTGTATCATGACACTTATGATTATATATATGAGATTCATCCTTGCTGTAACTATATGCATGTGTACCTATGTGATGAGATGTTTTTATGTGTCTTATGATGTATGTTTCTATGTGATGCTTATGATATGGATGCAAAATATGTACATGAGGAAATGTGATATTTTTGTTCTTTTATGTTTTATATGTTATGAAAATGCAAATGTGAATGTATAAAATGATGACGACTATGATAATGCAAAGGATGAGATGCATGAGGAAAATGTGAAATGTGATAACATGTGTTGTGTGCAAGATGTGATGCAATTGTGATATCTATATGTATGTATGAAATGCTGACATGTGATAATGCAAGTGCAAGCTACATGAAATGCAAATATTTATAGTGTGTAATTATACTCAGTCATGTGATAGCGGACTACACGGACTCGAGAAGGACGATGGAGGTCAATCAAGAAGGGGGATGAAAGATAGAAGA
The DNA here is from genome assembly GCF_030272615.1 of Cryptomeria japonica. NCBI lineage: Eukaryota > Viridiplantae > Streptophyta > Pinopsida > Cupressales > Cupressaceae > Cryptomeria > Cryptomeria japonica. Next base: position 474,648,051 of record NC_081405.1, read on the forward strand.
TATGGAAGTGAAAGAACTTCTTGTGCATTATCATCATTGAGCTTTTATTATGGCAGATAGGTTATGACAATCCAGATATATGTTCGACCCATAAAGTCATTGTACCTGCTTGCATGGAGATAAGACAATTGCAAACAAAGAATTCCCATGTTCATACTAGACTCATAGTGTCCTCATATCCTTAGACAAGTCATAGCATTACTAAGAGACAATCCACAGACAACAAAGAAAAATAGGCGACGATACCCCATCCTTGCCTTTCTAGTCAAAGACATCCTAGAGATAAAATCTCTAGTTAGAGACATCCCAGAAAAGCTAAAAGACGTCACCAAAAAGATAAAATCAAAAGAAAATCAAGACTTGACACCAACATCCACCGTAGTCCTCAAGTTTAGTGTCTCTTTTCACTTGTATAGGTCTATTTGATTGTGGTCACAATGTTTACTTTCACAAAAGGATAGATAGCACTGAACCATAATGTTGTCTGAGTTTGTTGAAAGATTTGATTTATTGAAGCCCATTGTTGTTGTGTCTCATCTAAAACTGACTGAATACATGAAACTGATACTTTATTGCAAAGAAGATGAAACTTTATTGCGGATCGACGATGCATGTGTTTCTTTATTGCGGATTGTGCACGGATAGACTAAAGAAAGATGGAAGAAATTATACTCCTCGGAATGTGTGATGCTCTTAGTTCCACACCCATCACTAGACGTAGGATTTTCCTTAGCCACAGACAGGAGCTGATTTATTATGGATGAAAAGGGGTGAAAAGGGAGGTTTATTATGAATGGCTAACCAATCTTAGGTAGATCATTAACAAGCCATGATGGGAATGGGTAAGTTTATTATGAATGGATAGGTTGTGAGTGTGTGCAAAGTGAAGTGATGAAAGAGAATCCTGAAGGAGGGAGGAGAAATGTCTCTATGCATGGCGCTGGTGACCCAGTTTTCACCATGGTACTTGCCCAGGGCACCATCGAAGTGGTTTTCACCATTGGACGAAATGTTTTTCTTTACTTTTTTTATTTTTCAATTTATTTATTTATTTATTTTTTTAATTTTTTTGTGTCACAAGGTGCCTGTTTGCCAGGTTTTCACCAAGTAACGATTTTTTATGTTTATGATTTTTTTGTATTTTTGATTTTTTCTTGATTTTTTTGTATTTTTGAATTAGGATATTCTGAAGAGCTATGTGTAAAACCTGTGAAGGTGCATGCTGTTTATAGGATCTTCCAAAGGTCCAACATCTGGTGTTGAGAGCTGATACACACTAGATCCATAGACTGCTGTAATCATGTAAGGACCAAGCCAATTTGGTTCAAACTTGCCCTTCTTCTCTCCGTCTTGCTGATTTTTAGGATTTTCTCTGAGAACTAAGTCACCTACCTCAAATGTATGAGGCTTTACCTTATGATTGTAGCTGCATTGTTCCTTGACTGAATTATGTGTATATCGAGTGACTCTCTTCCTTGATAAAGGAACTGAGATAGAATTACTAGTGTGTGGACTACACAGTCCCATATGCGTGTCACCTAAATAAGTTTGGGCATCCTTGATAACAAAGTCCTTCGAGGAAGCTCCATTAAAGGTCCATGATGTATCGCCAGAAGGGAAAGGATGTGCGAAACAAGTGGATGAGTTATGAAGGCTTATGATTGTGAAAATTAGTGAAAGTATCATGACATGATGGAGACTTAGGATCAACAAATATTCTTTTTGACTTGAAATTGTAGAACTTTTGCCCCCAGTTATTTTGATATTAGGGGAGATCAACTCTTGCTCTTTTTCTTTCATGGGATTTTTATCCTTGACTTTGATTTTTGCAGAGTCCAATAGCATTTTATTTTGATTTGGACTACATGACTTCTCTTTATTTTTGACTTTTAGATTTTTATTTTCAAAGCTTGATTTTTGATCCCCAATGAGTAAAGGCTTTTGCAATTCTTGTTGATCCAAGTCTGGGAGAGGAGTGAAAATGGAATAAGTGGATGAAATGGTAAATCTATGTGAGTTGTCAAGAGGGATGGCAACATGCTCAATAGATTCTTTGCTGGAACCACTCTTAGGACTATTGATATCAAGAGTTGCTTACACCACTAGAGGAGATTTGCATTCAAACTTAGTAGCCACAACACTAGGTCGTTCAGACCCAATTCCTTGAAAATTGTTTATAGATTGTTCCTGTCGACTGAATACCTTAGGAGATAGTGGGAGTTGATCAACATGAAAGATATACTCGCCACATCCCATGTCTTTAATCTTGAATTTTTCTTTGAGCTTTGTTTTCTTTGATGTAGAAGGTTTCAAGGATTTTGGATCCGCATATGCTAATGAAGGAATAGCTTCTCGATTGACTGGGATTGTTATTTCTGATTGAGGTAGCAGATTGTTGAAATATATGAATGGATTTGGATCCGCTTTGACTGTCACTTCAACTCCATTGTGTGGAAACTTGATACATCGATGATATGTTGAAGGAACAACTCTCATTTCATGAATCCATGGACATCCCAAGAGTATATTGTATGTGAGATCTAAATCAAGGACTTGAGAAACCACATCCTTTTTAACTGGCCCTACTCTAAAAGGTAATGTGACTGTGCCTTTGGATGAACGCTCTTCATCATCATATGCCTTGCTGGTAATTTTTTTTGTAGCATTCTGAGCTTTTTTTTAATATCGCAATTGTATTATTGTGTTCAAAGTACATATATTGAGACCAACTCCTCCATCTATCAGGACTCATTTTATTTGATGTTTGTGTAGGAAGGCTTCGATGTGTAAAGGTGCATTATGTGGTTGGCTCACAGAGGCGTCATTAGCTTTTGTGAATATAAGGGAGTGTGGAACAAAAAGGTATCCCAGCATGGCTTAAAATTGGTCCACGTTTAGATCAGTGGGGACAGAAGTGTCTCTCAAAGTTTTGTCCAGAATGGCCTTATGTGTAGGGGATATGCGTAAAAGCTCAAGGATGGAGATAAGCACAAGTGTCTTCCCTAATTGTTCTACAAGGTCATACTTAGGTTTGGTTGATGAGGAAGTGGTGTTTTTAGCTAGAGCACCTTGCAAAGTGAATTTACTTCGACGAGTTGTAACATTACATTCAGAGGTAGGTTCAGAAGAAGATCCAATGCCTTTTAGGGCAACTTTGGGTCTTTGGGCAGGATTTTCAGGTGTTTTGTCCTCGATGATAATGGTAGAGACATAATTGTCCATTGAAATGTGATTGATAGTTGAATCATAGTTATAGGATGCTCTGGTATAGTTGGTCTGCTCATCTGTGGCTTTAGCTTTTCCCTTGTCATGTTTTGGGAATGGTTCTTTAAACATCTCATGTTCTTGATTGGATGAGTGTGCTTCGATCTCAATGTCACCTCTATCAATAAGATCTTGTATGATGTTCTTCAAACGATGACAATTTCTTATTTTATGTCCTTTTCTCTTGTGATATTCACAGTACTCATCATCATTCCACCAATTTTGTTTGACCTTTGGCTCATATGGAGGCAAATCTAGAATTGTTATTATTTTGTTTGCCACTAGCTTCTTGAAAGCTGACTCAAATGGTTCTCCCAATGGTGTGTACTTCCTTTGTGATTTAGAAGTTGTTTGAGTATCCATTTGATTGTTTGTAGAGATTGATCTAGGAAAAACAATTTTGGGTCATACTGTATTGGCATCTACAACACCATCATTGACTGTGTTCTTGTTTTTATTCCAAAATCTTGGCTTGTCTTTTCCTTTAAAGTCCTCTTTGTTTTCTTTGAATATTTTGACGATGCCTTGCTCAGTTAGGACCTTCTCTATTGCTAAGCCTTTTTCAATGATGTCTTTGAAGGTGGACAAACAAGCTTTCCTCAAGTCATAACCAATGTCTTTGTTGACATTCTGGGTGAACATCTCTACCATTTGTTTTTGTGGAATTTCACAAGAGCATCTGCTAGCTAAATTCCTCCATCTTTGTAAAAATGATGAAAAAGACTCTCCATTCTTTTTCTTGGTGTTGTACAAAGTAGTGACAAATATGTCTGTCTCTATGTTGTATGATAAATGTTGGATAAATGCCTCTGCTAAGTCACCCCATGACTTAATTCCAGGTGGAAGTTGGGAGAACCATTCCATAGCTTGATCACCTAAGCTTCGTGGCAATAATCTCATCAACTATGTTTCTTCTGCTGCTACCTTAATGTAAGCTGTGAAGAATTGTCATATATGTGCCTTAGGATCCCCTTTTCCTCTATATTTATCAAACTTAGGTGTCACAAAGTGTGTAGGAAATGGAGGAATTGGAATGCTTTTGTCAAATGGATAGGGACATATGTCTCTCATTTTGTAAGTTGGCTTTGGTGTATTTATGTCCTCCATTTTCTTTTGTAAGTCTTTATTTGTTGTTCCAAATTGTTCTTAGGTGGACACCGACTTCGTGGACCATACCCCATGCCTGAGCCACCGGGTGGAGGAAGAGCATGTTGCATATATAGATGGTATTGATCATACATATGTTCATATGGAGGAGGTCTATACTAATGCTGCATATAAGGACCACTTGGTATAGAGTCATGATGAGGAATGGAATGTTTGTTTTGTCCATGTATACCACACTCTACATGCATGTCATGAGTTTGTTCTATTGTGTTGCCCCCAAATTTGACGTGGGGTTTCCTTGTGTCCAAATTTTGAACATGCCTTTGGATATCCAATTGCTTTGGTGGTTGGTCCTTAACATTGGCATGTGATTGAGTATATTTTTCTGCATAAGACTTCCATAATGGTTTGCAAAGGTGAGTATCATATGCTTGACCATGTGTATGGGGGATGTCATGTTTTTGAAACAAAGATGATGGTGATTCAGGCACAAGATGTGGTCTTCTATTGCCTCCACTATTAGGCCTCCTTTGATCCATGTTGAGGTGAGGTTGTTGCAAAGGTCGATGTTCCATTATTTGAGACATGTCAAAATCATGAGGGATCTTGGCTCCACTTTGCGCCATTACTTGTAAGAAATATTGTCTATCTCTTCTCATTATTTCCTCAACCAATCTATTAAAATGGGGATCCATAATGGAGTCTTCCACTTCTGCTGAATGTACGGAAAAGTTGTCCATATTGTCATTGTGTGTATCATTGTTGTTTGTAGTGTCCATGTTCTCAACATTTGGAATGTTTCTATAGGCATCCATGTCAGGTAATGTGGTATGATCATAATTGAAAAAGACATCATTATCATACTCATAGGAACTCATGTTTGTGGACTCTTGAGCCTCTTTAGCTTCTCTCCTAGATTTTTGGGAATGGGTTTCAACCATGAACTAGGTCTTGACCAAGATGTGTGAGACTAGATGAAAATGGAAAAGAGTATGGAAGAACAAGAGTTGGATAGAATGTAAATGAATCTGAAGTGTAATTGCAATGTCCAAAGTGTAAAACCAAGTATATATGTAGTAGAGTAGGTGTGGCTTCCAAAGAGATGATAGTTTCTCTTGATGAGGTAAGTTGACCTTGACTCTAAGTAAGACCAAATGAGACCCAAAGGTGATAGACCTTGATGAGGGACCACTTAGAAAAATGTTGTTGTATGCAGTGTGTTGACAAAGCAAGATAAGGAGAAGCAAGTGACCTTTTGACTCAAGTTTTGATAAATGTGAATGTAATGTAAGGTGTAAAGCAATGATGAACTTTGTGAGACCCAAAGATAGGTTGAATGCTAGATGAAAACCTAGAGAGATAACCTATGAAGCTCAATAAGTCTAAAACTGACTGTTCTTGTTGGTTGGACTGTAAAGTTTTCCAATTCTGGACACAGACGTGCCTGTATACTTCGCAGACGTGATTAAATGATGCAAACATGGTTCTGTCAAACACAGACACGTTTCTAAGATTGTGTAAATGTAATGTTGCTTAAGAGAACACAAAAGCGTTTCTGCCCTTCACAAATGTGGCTAGATGACACAGATGTGATTTTGTCAGACACAGATGTGTTTCCAGAAATTAAGTGCAATTTTTCCAATGTGTGAAGTTGCTTGTTGTGACCAAATCTGAATTTTTGACTATTTTTTCATGACAAGAGGACACAATGTTGATGAGGACTCAATGTTTGCAAGTGTTTAGACTCAAAATGACTCAAAGAAAAGTGTGTTGTTTGATGTAAAAATGTTTTGCATACACTTGAAGACACAAAAGACACAATGTTATAATGTTTGATCTTGAATGTTTGAATGTTCAAAAGAAGACAAGCACAATTCTTATGGCTGGCCAGGACAATAGTTGTTGATCCCACATGGGGTTTCCCCCAAGGCTACGCTATTCAGAGCAGATACTTAGATGCTTGACCCCACTGGCTCCACCCTCGACACTCACTTCTCTGGGGCAGTCAAGCATTAGTCCACATGAAAACTCCCCATGGCAAACTTTGTATCTCTACTAAGAACCGTATGTGTGTGAGCCGCTCCAGGGGTCCGACCTCCTGCCCCAACAACTAGAAGGATTTTGGCTTTCTAAAACAAAAAGGTGCTAGTAAGGGCATCCACTCATGTGACCATACATGTGACACTTTTAGCTTTGTAAATACAAAAAGCTCCCAGCCAGTAGGGGTTACGCCCTACAAATGATCAAAAAAATTTGATCAAACGGGTTTATGGGGAGACATAGTGTCGGTATGAACTAATCAACACAGGTTACCCATGGCTTTCACCATGGATAAAGTTATTTATAGTGGTTCGGAAGAGGTGGGTTTTCCTCGCTACCACTTGGGTCATTCTCTCCTCACTAGTAGTCCTAATGACCACACGAGGAGACAAACCCTCTAGAGATTAAACAAAAAGAACCTATTGCTCAAGACACAAAAGATATTGGTTCAATTTTAGTGCATCAATTGAAGTGTTTGGTAATATATGAAAACAAGACACACAATAAAGATAAAAAACCCTTGCCTTAAATAATACCCCTCTTGCAAGCACACAAGTTAGGTGAATTTTAGATCCAAAAGACTGTGAAATAGGGGCCTTCAACAATGCATTTTTTTGACAAATTCAAAGATCTGATTTTCCATGAGTTTATTTGCATTATTAAAATAACAGAGAACTTGTGAAATTTCAAGACATTTTTAGAAATGTAAGAAAATCCAAAAAAATTGCTAATTTTCTCCAACAATTAATTTTTTATGAAAAGTCATAAAAAATTCATATAAAATGCACAATTGATCCAAAAAATCTAAAATTTTTACTGGACACTCCTGATAGCCTTCGAAACCTGCATAAAAAAATTTCTGCAAAAAATCCAAGCAGGTTGTGAGATATGAGCAAAATAATGCAAAACCCTTATTTTCAAAGATCTGATTTTTTAGGAATTATTTTGCATCAAAATTAAAATCATAAAGAATAAATCCTATGTTTAATTCTGAGAGATTTTCAAAAATGTAAGAAAATCAGAAAAATTCATTCATTTTCTCTCAAAAGTAATTTTATTATGAAAATACATAAAAAATTCATAGAAAATTCAAATATGCTCCAAAAAATCTATTTTTTTTACTGAGAATCTCTAATAATGTTCTTGACTTGAAAAATAAATGTTATGCCAAAATGCAAAGATGTTTGTGATATTTGATCAAAATAATGAAAAACCCTAATTTTTAAAGATCCGATTTTTTAAGAAACATTTTGCATCAAAATTAAAATCACAAAGAATAGATCCTGTGTATAATTCAAAGACATTTCCAAAAATGTAAGAAAATCCAAAAAATTCTCTCATTTGCTCTCAAAATTAATTTTTTATGAAAATTCATAAAATATTCATGGAAAATGAAATGTACTCCACAAATTCTGAATTTTGGATTGAGAGCTCTTAATACTGTCTTCAACATTTCAAAAATTTTGGTGCAAAAATTCTAAGCCGTTTGTGAGATCAGATCAAATCTCTCCAAGATCTTGATTTTGCGTCCAAAACCCTAGTTGCACAAGGTTATTCTCCAAATTGTTTTACAAAACAACAATATAGGGTTAAAAAAACCTGCAAAAAACACAGATCTAACAAAAATTCATATCCCACTGGGTGTGCCAAAATGTTTATGGTAAAAATGGTATCAACAACATTGAAAGACTAAATAGATTCAACCACAAAACCCTAGCCTAACAATAACAAAGATCCACCATAACATATGAAGATTACCTAAGACAATGCAAATCAAATGAAATCACAAAGATTATACCATCACATGTCAAATAGGGTTTGAATCTCCATTCTTCCTATCTCCATTGATCTTGCTTGATATATTTGCTCTCAGATTTTATGTGTGCACAATAGCTCAACAAAGAACGAAAATGTGGTTGTAAGTAGGCTTGATCGCATATGAAAGTTTGAATGCTAGAATGTTTGATTAGTTGATTAGATTAATTAGGGTTGATAATGAAGGAAGCATCTCCTTATATAGAAGACACTATAAGAAATGGAGGGATAAGATTGAGAGGTGTAAAAGATAAAATGGTCGGCTATGATTAGAGGGTAGGTAGAGGAAATAAGAAAATAATGAGAGGGTAGGTAGTGTAGGAATTAAGAGATGAATGACATGCGTCATGGGTAGAAAAGGTTAATGAATTAATTAAATAAATAATTATTTATTTAATTAATAGAAGAAGTGGGATCAATTAAATAAATAAAGTATTTATTTAATTTAGGAAAAGGATAATTTAAATAAATAAATTTATTTATTTAAATGAGAAATAAGGCTAGAAGAGGATTAATAAATTAATTAAACAAATAAAGATTTATTTAATTAATAGAAGAATTAGGCTAAAATAATTAAATAAATATTATTTAATTAGATTGGACAATTTTAGGTGTCTACAAGAATAACCAAGAAATATGCCTTCATCACATCTAGAATCAAATTTCCCAATGATATCATCTCTCCTGATATAACATTTACTACCAAAGATTCTGAAATACTTAATTGTAGGTGTATTGCCAAACCATAATTCATAAGGTGTCTTACCGGTTTCTCCTTTGATATGTATTATGTTGAATGTATAAACCGCCGTGCTCACTATTTCTCTCTAGTAGATATGAGGTAGACTAGCTTCCATCATCGTTGTTCTAGCAGCATCCAATATAGTTATGTTCTTCCTTTTTACAACTCCATTCTGCTGAGGTGTCCAGGGAGCAGAAAATTGTCTTCTTATACCATGCTTCTCACAAAAGTTATTAAACTCACCGGATGTGAAATCTCCGCCATGCTTTGACTTCAAACATTTAATCTTTAATTCTATCCCAGTTTCCAATTTAGCCTTAAATATTTTAAACTTTTCAAATGCTTCAGATTTTTCCTTAAGAAAAGTAACCCACATCATTCTAGAATAATCATCAATGATTAGCATGAAATATCTATCACCTTGAAAACTTTTAACTCTACCAAGGCCACATAAATCACTATGAATAAGATCAAGAACATCATTTGATTTATCTTGTATACTCCTAAAAGAGGTTCTGACCTATTTACCCATTTGACATTCTTTACATACCAGATTATAGGGCTTCATAACCTTAGGTATATCCCTAATTGCCTTAGTTGAACCGATCTTCACAATGCAATCAAAATTCACATGACACAACCTTTTATGCCATAACCAACTCTCATCAATTTGTGTAATCAAACATGTCTTCTCACCAAAGTTCAAATGAAATATATTACCTTTTGTCTATGTACCGGTTGCAATCTCCAAATCAGATTTGTTAATGATTTTGCATTTTCCATCCTTGAACTGTAATTGAAATCCCTTATCTACCAATTGCCCTACACTCAAAATATTATGCCTTAAACATTCAACATAATAAAAATTGTCAGTATTGTTCTTACCATCCAATGACATAGTTCCTTTTCAAAGTCCTTTGATCATACATGCTTTGTCATCTCCAAATCTAACTAGACCGCAATCAAATTATTGCAAAGACAAAACTTCCATTTATCTCCAGTCATATGATGTGAACAACCATTGTCAATTACCAATTCATTCTTGTCTTCAATTTTAACAGCAAGTGACTTCTCTTTAGGTACATTTTCTTCTAGTGCTATATCATCTTCTTTGATAGCCAATAACACCCATTCCTTCCCATTTCCGGAACCCCTAGCATAATCTTCTACTGGTTCATCATCAGAATCAGTAATGCCTTCCTCATCCGCTATGTAGCATGATTTGTCTCTATTTTTTTTGTACTTATACTTGTTCTGATATCCAGGGTTAGGTTTAAATGATCTTCTATCTCTTTCTTCAAATCTTGAATTCCTTTAAGGACATCTAGATGTAAAATGACCAATCTTATTACATGCAAAACATTTAAAAGGTGCTTTTCCTTCATACTTACTTCCTATCGGTCCTTTAGGTACTCTTCTAGGAAATAGTGCTTCAAGTTTCTTAAACTCATCATCTTCTCTCTTTATATGTTCTAATTCCTTTGCATACAAAGATTTCCAGTCTCACTTACTGGTTGTAGATGTAGATACACAAAAAGAAGGTTCAGACTTCACAGCTCCAGAAGGTCCAAATTCTTCAAGCTCAAAAGCAGATAGTTTCCCAACAAAAGTATCTCTGTTGACAGATGTATTAGTCATTGTTCTCAACTCATTAATAGTAGTAGCCTTCATTTTGTAAGCTGATGGTAGGGCTCTCAGGAATTTAGAAACAATTTCATCTTCACTCTGAGTTCCACCACAACATTGAATTCCCATAACAATCTCATTTACCCTTTCCATGAATGTAGCAATCCTTTCATCTTTTTTAATCTTCAAGTTTTCATATCTCACCCGGTAACCATCAAGTTTAACAATCTTCACTATAGGGTCACCTGCATTAAGAGTCTCCAACTTATCCCATATAGCCTTTCCAGATGATTTGTCGGTTAATCCCATTATTTGCTGATCAGAAAGTGCACACAAGAGGGATTATCTTGCTCTACAATCATTCTCAATCTCCTTATCCAGGTTTGCCAGAGGAGGATTGCTAGAGCCTAGATTATAAGGTATGACAACATTCTATGTGATCTCCCAAATCTCCTTGCCAAGACATCTCAGATGAGTCTCCATTCGAATCTTCCACACTATGTAATTTATTCCATCAAGCCTCGAAATATCCCTCTGAAAGATAGCTCTAGAAGAACTGGATGAACTTGAACAATTAGTCGCCATAGGATCTTCCTCAAGTGGTTAAGCTTTCTGGAGAGAGGACCAAAGCTCTGATACCAATTGTTAGATAGTTCAAATAACTAGAAGACAATTGAGAAGGGGGGGGGGGGGGGGGAATCAGTTGTCACAAGACAACTGAGAAGGGGGGGGGGGGTGAATCAGTTGTCACAGATTATTGGAACCATTATCAATTTAAACTTTAATACCATAACTCAAAATATTAATACCAGAATAGTAGTTAAACCAATTAATCATAAACAATAATTATAGAATAAATACCATCCACATGACACCAAGATTTGTACGTGGAAAACTTGGTAAAGTGAAAAACCACAATGGGAAGGCTACCCATAGTCAGATAATACTTCTGCAATAAGTATGTGAATTACAATTGAGGGGCCTACACTTGCAGGAAGTCCAACAACCTAGAGCATATTGCTCATCACAAAAGGAGATTCATTGACTACATAGAAATCCAGACTACAATCCAGAGAAGTGTTGAACTGCAAAAGATAGCATCTCCTATGACTGAGTACAATTCGAGTTAAGCTTAATTCTGGAGGACTAAATCCTCTTACATAAACCCAATTAGATCTCCAATGATCAACCAAATCCTTTTCCTAAATGATATTACATTATTCACACATTAAATTCCTTGACTATGACCTCTAACATAACCATGATGATCTACAATGAGATCTTACATCTATATATACAAACCCTCGACCATAAACAATCGGGTCAGCCACCAGATAATAAACCAATTATATAATTACAAACCATGTCAGCCTTAGACCAAACAAATAATATCCAACACATAAGACATCCCGGAAATACATTGAGAGGTCCAAGCCACACGTTACATTAAATCCGGTCCATAACCTAGATCAACCGGGACCCAATATAGGTCCACACGCTTCAGTAATGATTTCCATCTACCAAGTCTTGAATATGATCACCAACAACATCCTGAAACTCCACTAGAAGCTGCACCAACACCACTTATGCAATTCATCAAGGATCTTCATCAAAAGCTCTGCCGGTGAAACCCTCACCGGAACTAGAAACCAAGCTTCTAAGCAAGCAGGATAGCATCCGATCACCAGACCAAAACCAACTAACCAAATATGAGCATGAGTATCATGAACAAGCCAATTCCATCACTAAACTATACCCGAGCCTATCGGATCATTTTGGATCCAAATAAACCAAAAACCTCTGAATCTATCGAGACCAGAAGGGTGCCGGTAAAGCATCCAAACATCTAGTGTTAGCATCAATGAAACACATAATGAATTCCACCAAATGACCAACATAAAAAGTACTACCAATTCTACTTACAAAAATTCAGATCTCCCCTTGAGACTGTAGATGAGGCTCAAGGTGGTAAGTATAGAAACAATATGCTCCCCTTGAACTATATATCTCAAATCAATGCTTTAAGTGCAGAAGGAGGGTGAGACAACACCCAATTTTTGTTTCAAGTACTCAAAACTATCCTTGGGTAGTGGCTTAGTAAAAATATCATCTATTTGCTCACCAGTACCAACATATTCAACTTTCACTTCTTTCTCTGCAACCTTTTCCCTAAGAAAATGATATTTGATTGTAATGTACTTTGTCCTAGAGTGCATGACAGGGTTCTTTTGTTGGCATTATGTTGTCATTGATGTCAATTGGTATGTAATGGTCATCAGTGAGTAGGTAGTGGTGACCAGTATGTGTGAAGTAAGTAATGATGTCAATCGATATGAAGGATGGAGTGTGTAAATAGATAGAAAATGTATGTTATTGGTACACATGAAGTGTAACATCTATCGGTAAAGGACCACCGACAAGGCAAGGAAAGAAAGTAAGGAAGCAAAGAAGAACAGAGGGATGTGATCACCAGTATACAAAGAGAAGTATAATGCAACCGGTAAATGGACTTAGTGGATAGACCTTCATGTTTGATGGAAGGCCAAGTTGATCCATTGACAAAGAAGAGGTCATCAGGTATTAAGGTCCACCGGTGAAGTTAGATTATACTGGTAAGGTGATTTGAACTGGTAGTAAGTCTTGGTTAGTGAAGGATGTCAAACTGACTTTGCAGTTTGAGCATAGGTGGATGTTGACAAGGATGATAGGTGGAAACCAAGTGGCGAGCATGCAGAGGTTGGTGAAGTACTCATTGACGTAAAAGTTAACAAGTAGGTCAACATTAATGAAGAACCCACAAATCATGGGACAATGACAGAATGTTGCGGATTGAGGGAGACAAAGTGGCTAGGTAATTGAACTAACTTTATAGAACAATCTGATCCCTGTACTCATTGGCTGAAGGAAACAACTGAGCCATTAAAGGTGACTAACAAAGCAATGCCAAAAAACATGTTGCAGACATCTAAAAATAGAAAATGTGCATTGGAAGGAAAGGATATGGCGGTGCTATTTCATATGATGTAGATTATCTTCCAGAAAAGTAGATCTGATCAGATCAGATACAGATTGAGTTGGTAGAGGAAAACCCTAGGACACCACCATTTGAATGTTTCTTTTGGTGGGAACCCTCATATACAAATATGTGAACTCAAGACTGAAGATATTGATGTTGGATGCAAGTTATGAGAGAGAAGAGAGCTTGATAAAGAAAATAGACTATCTATTTGAGAGTTCCCTCACAAAGAGTCAGAGTGTGGAGTTAGCAGGATGAACCGGTGTGAGGCTCTAACCGATAGAGAAAGAGCAACTGGTAAACTATTATAGTCTTAACAGTCAAGCGTACCGGTAAGGAGTGAATGGTTAGGAAAGCATCCAAGTGTGACACTGTGAAGTGCGAGGTTTAGAGAAAGATAAGAAAGGATGGGAGTAACTAGTAAGTGATTAGAGAGAAATATGATAACCGACAGTAGAAGAACAAGTGAAGAAGAGGAGGTTGATAACCGATAGACATCAGTTGATCAGGCATTGTAGAACTCATTTGCAACCAGGTGCTATCATTGCATTAAAATTATATTTCATTATATTACACCAAGTTGGTGCTTGGTGCAGGGGTTGATGCTCCTTGGGTTGGAACCCTAAATCAGTAGGGGTTGGTGCCCTAAATCATTGTAACCTGTTGTTTCATTGTGAGGTTGGATTGGAGCAGCAGACTCCGACAACATTTCTCACTGAGGTTTTTCCCATATTGTGTTTTCCTCATACATCTGGTGTTGTGGGTTATGCATTTGTGTATTTTCCTCTTTTGATATCCTCTCATATCTTACTGGTTTGATTACTTAGTGTTTAGGTTGTTAACTAGTACTCAAAGCTTGGTTTAATAGGAAAAGAATTGTTGGAACCATCGATTCACCCCCCTCTTAGTGGTACATTGTGTTCAACATTTTTGATATATTGATTGGACTTGAGTTGTCACAAATGATGGGAATATGATCCAAAAACTCTACCTGAATGTCCTTAAGAGTTTGCTTCATCCACAAAACATGTGAGCAATATGTGGCAGCAACAATATACTTTGCTTCAGAAGTTGATAGTGAAATAGACTCTTGCTTCTTGCTATGGCATGAAACTAATTTGTCTCCAAGGAAGAAAGCTCCACCACTAGTACTCTTCCTATCATCTACACATCCTTCCCAATCTACATCAGTATAGGATTGCAAACTAAAATCTCCTTTCTTTGGATACCATTAGCCATAAGTAAGTGTGCCTTGTAGATACTTGAAAATTCTTCTCATTGCATTAACATGAGATTGCTTAGGGGCTACTTGAAATCTTCCAACTGTGCATACAACTTGAACTATATCAGGCCTTGAAGTTTTGAGATACAATAGCCTACCAATCATGGATCTATACAAGGTCTGATCCACACTAGGTGACTCATCATCTTTGCTCAACTTGCATCCTGCCACCATGGGGGTGCTAACCAATTTGTTGTCTTCCATCTGAAATTTCTTTAACATGTATTTATATTACTTGGTTTGAAAAATGAATATGCCCTTATTCTATTGTGATATTTGTAAACCAAGAAAATATGACAAGTCTCCAAGCATGGACATTTCAAACTCTAACTGCATCTGATAAGAAAATTATTTGCATAGAACATCTTTGTTACTTCCAAAGATGATGTCATCTACATATACCACTACTATGATCATGTGGTCTTCATCTAACTTGATATATAAATTGCTGTTAACATTTCCTTTTCTGAAAACTTGCTGATGGAGATACTTATCCAACCTAGAGTACCATGCTCTAGGTGCCTGCTTTAGACCATATCATGCTTTCTTCAATCTGTAAATAAAGTTCTCATCTTCATGCAGTTGAAAACCTTCAAGTTTCTCTATGTAGACCTCTTCTTCAATATTGCCATTAAAGAATGTAGATTTGATAGCCATTTGATATATTTGTATCCTTTATATGCTGAGAATGCTAAGAACATCCTTATAGCTTCAAGTCTTGCAACTGGTGCAAAATGTTTCTTCAAAATCTATGCCCTCTACCTAAGCATATCCCTTGCATACTAGCCTTGCCTTGTTTCTTATTACCTTGACTTCTTCATTCATCTTATTCCTATAGACCCATTTAGTCCCAATGAAATTTTTGTCAATAGGTCTAGGAACCAATTCCCATGTTTTGTTCTTTTCTATCTGCTGCAACTCTTCTTCCATTGCCTTCATCCACTCTTCACTCTTGCTAGCTTCATCAAATGTCCTGGGTTCCATCTCTGTCATAAGGTAGAAATTTACTTGCTTAGTGTTCCTAGCTTTCCTTCTAGGTTGCACACCATCATTCTTGTTGCCAATAATTTGATCCTCAAGGTGATTTTTCTGCACATATCTGTTAGAGTCTTTGCTTGATGCTTCTTCTTCTTCTTGTTCACTCTTGGATTGCTCTTCATTTTCAACATATGGTACTTCAATCTGAGTTACTGTAGTTT
Organism: Cryptomeria japonica; assembly: GCF_030272615.1. Taxonomy (NCBI): domain Eukaryota; kingdom Viridiplantae; phylum Streptophyta; class Pinopsida; order Cupressales; family Cupressaceae; genus Cryptomeria; species Cryptomeria japonica. The sequence continues at coordinate 474,664,142 of NC_081405.1, forward strand.
GTTTACCTTTATGTAGATCTTCATCAATTTTCACATGAACACTTTCAACTACCCTTTTTAGAATTTTGTTGAAGCACTTGTAGGCCTTGCTGTGAGTAGAGTAGCTTAAGAAGATACCTTCATCACTTCTTGATTCAAATCTACCAAGTCCATATTGATCTCTTTTGATGAAGCATTTGCTGCCAAACACTTTGAAATACTTGACTAAGGGTCTCCTATCATACCATAGTTCATAAGCTGTCATATTGTTGTTCACTCTCAGTTGAACTCTATTTAATGTGTATACAGTAGTATATATTGCTTCTTTCTAGTATACATCAGGTAGATCATCTTCATTTAACATTGTTCTTGCCATCTCCTTGATTGTTTTGTTCTTCCTTTCCACAACACTATTTTGTTGTGGTGTCCTAGGGGTTGAATATTGTCTTCTAATTCCATGTCTCTCACAGCAGTCTTCAAATTCATTTGATGTAAACTCACCTCCACGATCTAATCTTAAATATTTTAGTTTGTATCTACTTTCCTTCTCAACCATCTTCCTAAAGATTTTGAATCTTCCACAGGCTTGAGACTTGTCTTGCAGGAAGGTGACCCATGTCATCCTAGAGGAATCATCTATAAGAAACATAAAATTTCTCTCTCCATTTAGGTCTCTTATTCTTTTAGGCCCACATAAATGAATATGCATGAGCTCAAGAGGTCTTGTAGTTGAGTACTCCTTTGTCTTAAAACTCTCTTTAGTTTGTTTCCTCTTTGACACTCATCACATAAAGTGCTTGTTGGTTTGATAATCTGAGGTATGTGCCTTGTTGGTTCCCAAAACTATAGATTGTAAATCAAAGGGACTTGCCAAATCCCTAACTGATCCAATCAGCCTTGGCCAACAAACAAGCATGGTCAAAGACCAAATTCCTCTACACTTTAGGCTCCACTAGACCTAGGTGGGTATACCTCAATCTCCAAAGCACAAAGAGATTTCTTTATAGTGAATTTAAACTTAACAGATTAGCTGTTTACAAGAATGGCAAAATATTTCCTGCATCTATGCTTTAATATGTGCTTTTAACTTCGTTCAATCTAAAAACTTGAATATAATTGATAATGAATAAAACCTTATAAAATAATGCTGTTGGAACCTTGAGTGATTATGAAAAAACAATTCTAGTAGAAACTAGTAATATTCTTCTACGGTGAGGACTTTGTGCACACCAAATTTACTCATAGAAAGATAATAACAAACCGATGCCTTATCTGACAATTTACATGTTACTTAATGGACAAATGTTTGTGGTCCTTGGAGACAGTTTGAGAAAACTCACAAGTATGCAAGACTATTAGTGCAATGACTTCAATGTATGTTATAAGAACAACAAAAACAATTATGTTATCTTTACAACAACAAGTGATAAAACACCGCAACAAACCTTATTCAGATTTATCCAAAGGATTTTAACTCATCAACATCATATAACATGAAACGATCTGAAGATAAAAACAACAAATCTTGTATATTAATTTTTTAGAATAATGGGTATACAAAAACTACAGACTCACAGATACTTCATGGTACACTTGCTTACACAAAATGGGTTTTCATTTCTACTGTTGGCATTATAACATACAAGGAGAGATTGTTGGCATTTCAATAAGGATATTGAGAAGGTTGTTGATGATTATGGATATAACTGATTAAGGATGTTTACTATCTTAATATTATTATTTTGTCATTGATGTCAAGAAATTGATTTTCTAATTCAGTATGATGTTGCCATATCTTAAGAAGTATGATTTGATGAGTATAAAGATGTTGGTAAAAGACACAGAAAGATTGTGATGAATAATTGGAGAAATAAGTTATTGAATGGGCAACTATTACCGAGTTAGACAATGATGAGATCATGATGTTTAGATTGTTTTGATATCCTACATATGTTGTTGATTGTAAGGTTAATACTATACTATGTTACCAAGCAAGGAGCCTAGTTGGTAAACCCTAAGGTTATCGCTATCAGTTAATGAAGGTGGAATGTCTACCGAGTGAAGTTTAGTATTTACCAAGTTGCAACCGAGCTGTAACATAATGCATTAAATGATTAAAAGCGTTATTTAATGAAGGAAGCTGATGAGCTGGAATTGATTAAATGATTGGTATGCTGTGCATGAAGTTTGTTAAAGAATCTATGGCAATGGAAGATCGGCAGAAAGATCTACAACTCAGATTGAACTGCAATACCTTGGCACAAGTTCCAAGAAATGTATGCAAGTTCCAAGGCGAGGTAAAACATTTTCAGATTGAAAGATACATTGAACTTGGTCAAGTTTGAAGATCTGATGGCTATGATTGATCATGGGATATGTGATCAAGGAGATTAAGCGGTTAGCAAATTGTTTATAAATAAGGAATTGTTGATAAACAATGTAATGCGAGCAAGTGTAAGCATAGGGATGCTACATAGTGATTACCGAGCAGAGAAGCTTGAAGACCTATTTGATTAACATAGTATAGAGCCCAGTAGAGGGACAAGATAAGTCCTATGACTAGGTTGTATTGAGCAAATAAGAATCCGCTTTAGCATTTTAGATGCAAAGTTGCAGATATATTTTTATTACTGTTATTTTGTGAAATGACAGAAAATCTCTTAACCGAGTGGACTTAACAGTCTTATTTGTAAAACCCTCTAGCAAGGTGACATTCTGATTGAGTGTTTGAAACCCTTTAACAAGGTCACCTCTAACAAGGTGAAGATCCTAACAGATCTAAGGGAAATCCCTTAACCGGGTCACATCTAGCAATGTGTTTGTAATCTTTAACAGGATTTGCTTTTAATCGAGCATACTCTAGAAGAGTATATTTATTAGTGGGTCCAAAATCCCACTGTGGTTTTTCCCTATTTGGTTTTCCATGTTAAATCTGGTGTTATGAGTGTTGTTATGATTATGAGTTCTTAAGGTTGCATGTTTTACAATTTTGATTACATATATCTGTTTAAGCTACCGAGGTTGAATCTGTTGAATATATTGAAGATTAAGTTTGTATGATTCACCCCCCGCTCTCATCTTGTCAGCTTGGCATCTGTACTTAACAATTAGTATCAAAACTATCATCTACAGACCTATTTTACATAACACCACTTGTTCCAATAGACAATCTGGAAAATAATAGTTCTTTGTACATTCTCTCCCTCAGTCTTGATTTCCCTTTTATAATTTTAAGAGAGTGTTTCAGACCGTTACATCCTTTTGAAGCAAGGAATTATTTAATTACCCTAAATTACAAAACATGCACTTTGATTCTTAATTTATATTTGTAGAGTAAATTTCAAATAAATTAAAATATTTTGTCCTTTTAATCTTCATACTTCAAATAATATTGTCCATGTCCTGGCAACTTCCTTCTCATAAGCGATACCCTTCTGAAATGATTTTATTTTTCTCAAAATAATTATTCCCTTTCATTAACAAAAGCCTTCACATTATAATCACCTTCATGTAATTGTTTTCATCATTGGGATAAAATATTATTACCTCAATAATATTCCACCTTGGAATAAGATTCTTATTTTAATTCGGCAAAGTAAACATTCCTCTTTTGTTCATGTTCTCATTGGGCCCCACTCCTCTTTATCTTATTTCTCATTATATTGTTCATTTCTTATCGGGGTAACATATACTATAGGGATAATATTTTAATTCTATTCTGATAGTACAAAGTTATGTCGATAAGCTTTCTTTTCCTCTTACATCAATTAACATATTCTTTCCACTTTACCATAAAAATATTTATGCTTGTCATGCAAAGTTATTTACCCTTTCACAATGAAATGGAAAAACATCACCCATCTTTTCACTAATTAAGTTATTATTCCTGCTCTATTTCAACTTTATGAGGTTTCCCTATAATAGTTATACTTTCCATATGAAATCATCTAACCCTAAGTGAAAACACTTTACTCATCTTCACTCTTTTGTAAGGTAATTTCTCATGAAGATTTCACCTTCCATTTTTAGTTTTCATATTTACTTAACTTGTCAAACTAATTAAAAATGATTCATCTTTATTTACTATTTCCCTTCAAGTCTTGTAAATTTTTTAAGCAAATACTTTGGGTAGAAAAATTCTATCTTTCTCAAATCTTTGAAAACTATTACCTCTTATATCTTTAATATTTTCCTCCATCTTCAATTCAGAGGTTTTATCAAATTGTTATTTGAAAATTCTTTGTGCTGAAAACTAGTTTTGATAAAATGTCCATAACTTTTTTGTTTCTTAACGAAATTAAGAATTTCATAATGTTCTGGAAAAATGGAACTGAGGAGCAACTAACCAGAAAAACCATTCTGACAAATTTATTTTCATGAATGAGCAGCTCTTATCACAATATGATGGTTTTTTTCAAAATCATACACATTTTGCATATAGTGTAATCACAACAATCCATGAGATCACATTTCATTGAAATATTACTTCTGCATTTCACACGTCATGTATATTTCGACATTTTGCATCCATATCTGTCAATTGTATTTGATTTGAAGGTTCCAAAAAAGATTTTTTTAACGAATTCATTTGCTGCCTATCCTACAATCATTGCATTCCATGGGATCAAATTCGAGGCATGTTCAAAGGCAATTGGCATGCCATGAGACAAAGCACCGTGTCTATGATTCCATATTTTGTATCCTCGCAACAACAACATTAAATAATTATCCTCGATTATGCTTTGAATTCATTGTTTCAAAATGTTTGAATTTTATAGGAAAGGTGTTAGATTTCAATCATTTATATGTCGATTGCATTTTCTTGAAATTTTGTAAATGCTTTCATCAAATTTGTTTCAAGCATATTCCTGCAATAACTGTGCTTCATAGATTGCCACTTCTCTGAGGCATTCCACTTTGTAAAGAATATTTAACTTTCTGCCTACTATAAGTCTTGACTTATTTTTTTAATCTAGCTCTGATAATGAATTATCATACCAGAATAAATAAAGTAAAAAATCATCTGCATTCTTAATACTTATGCTAGGCTCTACCCTCGTGGGAGCCACATTTACTCCCACATATTATTGGCATTCTACACACTAGTGAGAAATGATGGTTTTTTCATTGATGGCAACTTATCGGCAACCTTGTGGACATCTTCAGGAACTGGCTCCAGTAGGCATCAACATCGACATACACTTCACTGGTAGCAACAACAATATATACCGGCACCCCAATCGACAAGATTTCGTTTATTATATTTAATTGTAAATATCTTTTGTAAAGCCGACATGGCATAGTGTAATAAGACTCATATATGTATGAGATCTTGAAAATAATTTTGATATAGAAGAAAGGATGGATACATGGTAGAAGTGATGAGCGAATATTTTGTATAAGGTTTATGGTTATCGTATGAGCTTAAACCGGTACTGAACCTGACATAGCAAAAACTGAATTGTAGCAGTACATTATATTGGATTTTCATATTCCATTTGTAAGTCAGTGAGACTTCCTTTTTGTGATTGAGCAGTGAGCTCTAGGCAGTTGGCCTTCTTGCATGTGTAGGCCCCTCTTGTAAGTAATATCCATTCATTGGCCAATGAGTGAATATTGTGGGTCACAAATCCCACTGAGGTTTTTCCCATACCGGGTTTCCTCGTTAAACATCTTGTGTTATGGTGTGCTTTCTATATTGTCTTTACTATTCATATTTACTACATTAATTCTTGTTTACCAGTACACTGTTTTGGAATGGAAAATACTTAATAAGGTTAACAAATCTGTTAACTGGTAAGATACTGATTCACCCCTCCCTCTCAGTATCTTTGGGACTATCATCAATCCTAACAATTGGTATCAGAGCCTGGTCCTCTATTTTCAAAATTCTAACAGCTTGAGGAAGATTCTCACACCGGTATAGATGGAGAACTTAAGAAAGCAATGAGAAGGAGCTCTTGTGGACTATGATGTAGAGAAGTTGAAGAATATCAAACTTGAAGATGATCTGAGGACTGCACAGGAATTCATTCAAGGACTTCAAGAGAATCTCACTCTTGCTAGAAATAAGAGAAAATAACTTCATGGGAAGATGCAAAGTAATGATGATGAAATGGAAACTCTTATTGATCTTGTAAACAAGATGAGGCAAGAAAACATGACTTTGAGGAATGAAATGCAAGACATGACTATGAGATTTTATAAAGACATTGAAGACAAAAAGAAGAATGAAGATGACTTGAATAGGAGACTCAATGATGCTGAAAATGAAAATCTAAGGCTTAGTCATGAAAATAATATGTTAAAGACAGATCTGATTCACATGGAACATGATAAAACTGAACTTATGAGACAAAAGGGAGTTCTGGAAAATGAGTTGGCTACTGCAAATCAACATAAAGAGAAATTCAAGAAAAGTTCAGAAGAACTTGATGGTATGCTGAAAAGTCAGAAACCTAATGGAGACACTAATGGACTTGGATTTGAAGTTGGTGAAAGTTCCAGTACTGCAAACAATCATGATCACAGTAAACCGGTAAGACAATGTAATGCTTACAAATTTAATGGTAAATGCTTCAATTGTAACAAGTATGGTCATAGAGAAAATCAATGTAGATCTAGAAACAATCAGAATATTAATGCACCCACCGGTCAATGTTCCAAATGTAACAAAATTGGTCACAATTCAGAAAAATGCAAAATGAATGTAAGATGTTATGTTTGTGGAAGATTTGGGCACTTATCTAATCAATGCATAACACAAACTAGCATAGGATATGGAAAGGCTATTCAGAAAAACAATGTGACTTGTTATGCTTGTAACAAGATTGGACATATTGCAAAATTTTGTAGAAGCAAGACTTCACTGACAAATAATAAAGGATCCAGTTTGAAAGGCAAAGAGAAGGTTGATGAGGTAAAGAATTTTCAAGACAATGGATTAGAAAGACAAATCAGAATGTTGATGAGACTATTCCTTCACCGGTAGAACAAAGTATTACTCCACCGGTAGGAGATTCTTCATCCAACTGAGAACTAACCCTTTGGGGGTATTGCAACAAGTTGAAAATCATGCAAGTTTACCCTCAGTTGATGGTGAGAAGATGGATTTCCTCCTTATCGGCAAATGTGTTAAGTTTCACTTAACCGATGAACATTTAATGCGGTTGTTGGAGGAAAAGATATTATAAATCAGTGATTTTCCCTTTTTTTCAATTCACTGAGCATTCAAACTTTCAGAGAGTGTGAAAATCCAAGCGAGGGCATCCAAGGCAAAGAAGTGAAGAAAGTTCTTTCAAGCACTGAAACCATTATTAGGCAGATTAAGGTATTTATCAATGGCTTCCTCCTCTGCTCCGGAATTTATTGCAAACCCTACTATTGTGGAAGTAGTTAAATGCACTAGACTCATTTTTAAGATTATCCCCGAGATAGCAAAATAAGATGATTCGCTAGGAGCTTTTTCAAAAATTCGAAAAGGTGTTGCATATGCTGAATATCCTAGAATCTATATTCATTGCCATATTGAGGAATTAGGTTTCAGAAGAAATATTGAAAATATTTAAAACTATTATTTGTGATGAAAATGGAAATGTAAAACCCGAACACAAGATAATTGAAACTTTAGGTTTTGTAAAAATCTTGGACATCCCTGATTTTTCTAAGGAGGTAGTAAGGATTGTCCTTAGCAGAGTTCATGGAGAATTCTTTTGGCTTGATTTTGTTTGCAAAATCACTAAGGAAGCAGTTAGGGTAGTGACTGGTTTACCCTCCATTGGTAGCAGGCTAGATAAGACTAAGAAGGTTTCTAATAACATAGTGATGACATTAATAGGAGCAACCTATGATAGCAGATCCCTGAGAGTAAATAATGTTAAAGATGAGAATGTCAGATTTATAAGCATGATCCTAGGTTACAAAACCACACATGCAAATCAACTCAACTCTATTTCCAGTCTTTGTATTAAAAGTGCATATGATATGGTCAACAATGATGCAAAGATAGATGTATGTGAGTGGTTAAAGGATGAGTTGATAGACAGCCTGAAAAAGATAAAAGGTGATAAGAAAGGTACTTTTTGTTTTGGAAATCTTCTGGTATGTCTGATGTTGTATCTTACAAAAGAGGTTCCCGGTATTGGTAAAAAAGACTTTGGTTATGATATATAGGTAGGCAAACAATTGCTAGATATCTTCACTGGTATGGGCACTGATAAGAATAACAATATAACATAGTACTTTAAAAAATTCAAAGCAAAAATGAAAACAAGAGAGAGATTACCACAAAGTATTGTAGATAAATATGAGAAAGAAATATGTTTTGTAATCAAGAAGGATGAGATATGGATGGAGGAAGTTCTTCCTAGAACTGCATGGGTAACAAAAATGGGGTATGAGGCAGATGTAAATATCATTGAAACTTATGCCAAATCCCTATTAGAAGCCCCTAGAGAACTGAAAGAAAAGGTTTTTGGAAGTACAGAAACAATAGAAAGTGGTGTACAAACATTGAAAGAAAGAAAGAGAAGAGAGAAATACACAAGGAGTGCATCTAAGCAAGTTAAGGAAATAAAATAAAACATCATGAACATAATTGGAATAAAAGAAAGTGATCTAGAAGGATTACAACTGGAGGCACATCTCTCACCAGTTGGTACATCCTTTGACAATGAAATTCCTGCTGAGTTTAAGTGAGTTGATAGGAAGAGAAAACCATCACCAGTACCCTCTCCTCCTCCCAAGTAAATAAGAACAACAAGGCAGAAACAATAGGTAGTGAGACCACTGACAAAGAAGTTGACACCAAAGAAGAAAAAGAAACAACAGGTTATACCACCATTGGACAACTTACTGAATGAAATAACTGATGATGACAACTTATCCAATGTGAGAAAACTATACAATACATTTATTGATGCAGAGAAAGAAAGTAAAGAGAATAGAATCATCCTACATCTTGACATATATAAGAAAGTGTTAATAGAAGTTGTAGATGATTTACCAAGTGAATTGTACAGGAGGTTGGATGCAAAAAGGATTGTAGTTATGGAGCTTGACAAGAAACTAAAGATTGAAAAACTACTAGCTATACATTCGGTCAACTCTATAGAGGAAATTGATGAATTAATTAATGAAGCTAATAGATTAGTTTTTGCAAGTGGACACTGACATGTGAGCCTAATGGCTGATAGGGTAAATGAAATTACAGAAGAAACAATAGACAAATGGGATATTTTCTTTGTTGAGAAGGAAAAATAGGAAGAGCTGAGCAGACCAAAGAAAAATTTCAAAGTTTTTCAAAAGGATAGAGACACGGGGAAAGGCAAGGTAGGTGGACTACCAAACATTAAAGTAATTGATAACCTACCACCACCTTCGGTTACTCCACCAGTACAGACTGATAGTACACCGACTACTAAGAATGTGGATACACCACATGAGGATACAAACCCCGAGTCTAAAATTTTGTACACTATGAACATAGACACTCAAGAGGTTAACATTGTAGTTGATAAGGAAAGCATAGAGGAAAAGAAAGATGTTTCTACTAGAAATCGATAGATAATATTGGGGTACACGCAGAGCAAGCTGAGCATTCAGTGGAAACACTGGACAGTGGAATGGTTACTTGTAGTGTAGATGCTGGCACAATAAAACTGGCAAAGATTCCAATAGTGGATAACATAGAGATACCGACAGTAGATAGTACAAAGAAACCAATTGAGAAACTGATTGAGTCATAGGGACACATTGAGATAGTGAAACCGGTAATCATAGAGAAACCAAAACCTTTTCTAGTGGAAATGCAAACACAGACTGACCCACCAGAGGTCGAGACAAGCAAAGCGGTTACTCCCACCGAAAGCACTGAGATTGTAAAGGTAGTTGGGAAGACATCCAGTACTTCACTGACAGAATTTAGACCCACCAATGTGATTGAAGTACTTTTGGATTCAATAAAGAAAATATCAGAATATAATGCATTGGCCTATAAGGCAATTGATGACATAATTCCCATTCTTAAGTTGATTACACCAAAATGCAATTTAGATCAAGTAAAGGATTCTTTAGGTCAGTTAGACACATTGTCTAAACATATTACTGGTAATATACTGATAGTTGATCAAATAAATGAGGAAACATTCAAGGAGAAAATGGAAAAGGAAAAAGGAAAATTCTTTGAGGAAACAATAAAGAAGTGCACATAACATATTGATACTCTTCTACCAAAACTAAGCACAACAATTATGGAGTTTAAGGAACTGTACAAAGATACTTGCAGGACAAATCTGTTGACAATTGACATTGATAAGAAATCATCAAAGTTCAAAAGGAGATTAATGACATAGCTGATATTATCATTGGTTCATCTAAACCTATATCAGTTATTGAATAGGAAATTGCTGGATTTGAAGAAAAATTGGAGAAGAAAGAGAAAGAGAAGGAAAGGATAAAGGCAAAAGCTAGAGAGCTAAACTGCAAACTCAGTCCTAAGTTAGATAATCTTATCTCTCTACGGAAAGAAATATTTGAGGCACTAATTCAAGGTCAAAAGAAACCAAAAGAATAAATGCATCATCTCACCGGTACAATTCAAAGAACTAAGGCAGCTATGAAGGACAGTAACAGGTTTATTCAGAGCTTGAATTTGGTCTTAGCAGACTTATTCTAGATTGTAACCAACCGGTTACAAAGTCCCAGCTGAAAACTGCACTCATTTGACAACCTTTATCATTGATGTCAAAGGGGGAGTAGTAGGACAGAGAAAAATGGTCATCAGAGGAGTTCATCTGCTCAGGGGGAGCACACATTTTTGGTAAAATTTTGGACTTTATTTTTGGATACAGTTTTTGGATTTTTCTCATGAGTGTTGCCATCAATGCCGAAGGGGGAAATTGTTGGCATTCTACACTCTAGTGAGAAATGATGGTGTTGTCATTGATGACAAATTACTGACAACCTTGTGGATATCTTTAGGAATCGGCACCAGCAAGCATCGACACTGGCAGACACTTCACCGACAACGGCAACAATGTATACTGACACCCCAGCCGACAAGATTTTGTTTATTGTATTTAATTGTAAGTAATATACATTCATTGGCCAGTGAGTGAATATTGTGGGTCACAAATCCCATCAAGGTTTTTCCCACACCGGGTTTCCTCATTAAACATCTTGTGTTATGGTGTGCTTTCTATGTTGTCTTTACTATTCATATTTACTGCATTAATTCTTGTTTACCGGTACACTTTTTTGGAATGCAAAATACTTAATAAGGTTAAAGAATTTGTTAACTGGTAAGATACTAATTCACCCCCCCCTCTCAGCATCTTTGGGACTATCATCAATCCTAACACATATAGTAAACATTTGGTTTCGATAATTTGAAATATATTAATTTGACTTATCAATTTTCATAAAGAAGATGTCTTTCATTAATGAACTTGTAATAGTACTAACCTCATTTGATGATCAAATAAACCATTTTTCTCGAATCAAAGCTCCACACCTTGCTTTAGACTCAGAAAAATATCAAATGGATTGCTGAGGGCTTGGGGATTTTCATAGGAGTTCATAATCATACTAAAAATTGCATTGATCAATTGGTTTGGCCCAAGGGTGATCTGGGCGAGGAATATTAATTTTAATAGAAGGATACTTTAGTGAGTTTTGCAATGTGCGAGTGATTGAAATGAAGAAATTAGAAATGGAATTGACTTTGGAAAAAAAGCAGATGGTATCCTAGGATCTTGCAAATTGGTATGGGGATACTTTATTAATAGGAGAATTGACTGGGACAATCAGTTTAGCATGAAGGCTTACTGATACAATGATATTGAATCCTGAAAAATGCCTACTTAGAAAGGTTATGAAACTCAGGCATATGTACACCCTAAATTTTGTCACTTCAAATCTGACCTTTGGAAGCTAAATATGGGTAATCATGTTTATTTATAAGTGGTAAACCTAATTGCAAGGTCAAATATCTCATCAAGATCAAGATCTATGAGTGCATTTTTAGGGGATTTCATTGAATTTTCACATTTAGGAACCCCTAAATTTCCCAAAATTTTAGGGTTCCAATAGTGGCTCTATCTGGGGATGTATGCCCCCTACGGGCATAGCAAGAATTTAGTTTTCTCTAGTAGAGTAGACCATTTCCTTTCACCTCCCTTATGTAGATTATGTTAAAACTGCATTTGGTGACCCCTAGGTCCCAAAACATGAACACTCATTTTTCCTGGATCAAACACCTAGTTCTCATCATGCAAAAATATTCCAATTTGGCACATATAATCAACCAATCCAATTTCATCGTAAAGCTTATCAATTGTCATATTTCCATGTTTATTATATATGTTGTAATATCTTTTATTTTTGTCTTGATATTCCATGCTAAAAGAATCATAACAATCTCCTTTTGTTTTCACCGCACATGGCATCAAACTTTTATAAATCGTTATATTATTTGATTTATAAAGTTTTATCTTTTGAGACTTTCTAATATTTTTAAATATCACATTATCTATCCTTACTTTATGGACACGCTCCAAATCATCCATGGTATATTTCTTTTTACCCCTCCTTCTTGAATTTACCATATGGGAAATCAAATTCCTCTGAACCATCATGCTTTTATCCTTATAAGGGTTTTACCTTTGAAATACTCCTATATTTGGAAATACATCAATATTCATCCCTATTTTATAGTTTTTCTCCATTTCTCTCGAGAGATGTTGGCTTTCAACCTTTATTTCCTTGTTGTGATTAGGTGAAATCATACTAACAATATGAACATCAGAATTGGGAGAAAAAAATTTCTCCTTTGTTATTCCCTTATGTGATTGATATAAACCTAAAGTCAAAAATTCATACTTAGGCTTACTTTTGAATTGTACCTTTTGTTGGAGAGATAGATTATTTGGAAACCCTAAAATTTTCTCATGAACATTTTCTTTTATTTTTGAAAAATTTATATCACCAATTTTATTTGTCTTAGTGTGCTTTGGAGAATACAACTTTTCTGATCCATAACAATGCTCCCAATTATCCTCATTTTTATTTATGTCATTGCTCAATAAGATCTCCTGATCATTTGGAGATATTTCTTGTTCTTCATATAGTGGATTTGAAAACACATAGAGATCTTTGTTGGACATAATTTGGTAGTATGTCATTTCATCATTTATATCTGCATTATTATAAAGATGATTTGTAAAAAAATTTAAAGTGATCTTGCTAGTTATATGACTCTTCAATTTTTTGGTCATCATATTGATGAATAATGATGAGCAGTAAATACCTAATAGGTACTGAGAGGGGGGGGGGGTGAATTAGTACAACCAAAAATTTCTCCTACAACTTAAACTGCAAAGACTGCACTAACTGACAAACATCATCATCAACCTAAATCAAGACAATACCGGTAAAACACAGTAAGACTGTAAAAGACATAAACTGGTAACACTTAGAACTTCTCAAAACCTAATATGTCATTTCAAATTCACCCATATGCTTAAGCAGGTAATACATCAGAAATATTATGACCATTATATCAACATGCTTTACTGCTTAACAGAAAACACTAAATCATCACATGAAAAAGCATCACACATAACACACTGATTTTTCACGTGGAAACCCAAATGGGAAAAACCACGATGGGAATGAATACCCACAAGTTGTTCTTGAACTCTTCTGAAGTCCACTCTGTTAGGAGCCTAGTCTGGTTAAAGACTTTACAACAGGTTCTGCTAGGAACCGATCCTGCTAGGGATTACCCGATTAGAGGTTAAAACCCTATTAAAGGTTACCTCGCAAGAGGATTTGAAGAACTCAATTATTTTGAGTCACCTTGTTAAAGGATTTACAAAAATCCTATTAAAGCTACCCGGTAAAGGGATTTTCCAACTGCTGAAATGATCAGAAGTCAACAGGTAATACACTGATTTGATAACAACACTCAATGCCAAGGCTGATCCACTTCAGTTCCTTTACATCTACAATCACACTCTACAGATCTCTACTCACTTCTCTGGTCTGGTGAGAATCACTTCACATACATTCATTTGCCAACAACTTCAAATGAAAAACATCATCCACCTTATAGATAACAATTAGGTCGGTGGCCAAAACCTAAAACCCTAAGCATCTAGGTTAACAATACAGTCAGTCCAATCCTAACCATTTAATCACATTACATAGGATAAAACAATCTTGAACAAATTTCAAGACATTCTGAATTGTCCATTCTTCACCACTTCTGGAAGCTGATAACCCATCACGTGCTCTCCATCATTTACTAAGATTTTGCACATTCCCGAGGTAGATAGAATCAATCTCTTCATGCAAGATACTCAAGGAAATCCTTCACGCGCACAAGGCTGACTTGGCAATGCGATCTAATCTTCATTTCAATGCTAACTCATCACAGGATGTCGTCGGTCAAATCGCACAGACTTGGAATGCATCAACCAGAAACCTTGAAGCCGAGACTACCAATCGGTAGTCATATCAAGTGAAACCCCGATACAAACTTTGCATATACCGGTTCACTTGCTTCAACATTCCGGTTCACACTTCATCATACCGGTTCACTTATATTGATTCACACTTCATCATACCAGTTCACTCATACTGATTCACACTTCATCATACCAGTTCACTTATACTGATTCACACTTCATCATACCAGTTCACACTTCAGCATATTGACATCAGTGACAACATAAACTATCATCATGTCATCAAACCTTGAACATATGCCAACAATCTCCCCCTTTGGAATTGATGGAAATACACAAAGATATCTCTTCATCTTCTTCCATATTATATGCCTTCAATATTGCAGATATCTTCTCTACTTCACATCTTCTCCCCCTTTGACAATAATGCCAAAGTGGAGGCACAAGCTTCCATGTTCCACTATGCTGCTCCCCCTGAGGAGTAGCATCCTTCAACACATTAATACTGAAAAGATTTGACAATGCAATACCTGATTGATGTGGAGCACATACCTTTAGTACACCTCTTAAAGGGGCAACACCCCTATTTCACCTCTTAAATAGGTAAATGTAGCCTTTAGTAGAGGCTTGGTGAATATATCTGCTAACCGCTCCTTACTGGAAACATGTTCCAATACAACCTCTTTGTTCTAAACTTTCTCCCTCAATAAATTATACTCGAGCTCGAAGTGCTTGGTTCTAGCATGCAATACCGGATTCTTGGAGATATTAATGGTACTTGTGCTATCACAAAAGATACTTACTGGTTTAGATACAGGGACTTTGAAACCACTTAATACATGCTTCATCCAAATTGTCTGAGTACAGTTCATAAATGCTGCTGCATATTCTGCTTCTGTTGTGGATTGAGAGATACAACTCTGCTTCTGCTGTGGATTGAGAGATACTAGTCTACCACCAAGAAAGAATGCACCATCGATTGTTCTCTTTCGGTCGTCCACATTACTAGCCCAATCGACATCGGTAAACACTTTGAGATTGAAATCATTATTGTATGGATACCACAATCCATAATCTATAGTTCCCTTCAGATATCTAAGAATCAACTTGACTGCTATCAAGTGGGATTCTCTTGGACTTTTATGAAAACGTGCAACAATGCCCGTTACATGTGCAATATCAGGTCTGCTGTGTACTACATAGTGTAATTTACCAATCATTGACCGGTATTCCTTCTCATTCACCAACACCGAATCATCTTCTTTAGATAATTTACAATCGGTCATCATCAGTGTACCAACAGGTTTGCTGTCTTCCATGCCAAAGGTCTTCAAAACCTCTTTGATATACTTGGATTGAGTGATAAAGATACCATCTTTCATTTGTTGAATCTATAGTCCAATGAAGAACATGATCTCTTGGATTAGTGACATCTCGAATTTCTTTTTCATTTCATTTGCCAATGTATGGCTCATCTTATCATCTCCACCAAAAATTATGTCATCAACAAACACTTCATAGATTAGAATCTGATCTCCTTTTGACTTTAGATAGATATTGCTATCTTCACTTCTTTCAAATCCAATCTTCACAAGATGGGAGTGTAAACATTCATACCATGCTCTAGGTACTTGTTTCAATCCATACAAGGCTTCATGTTGCCTACACACCATATCATTGTCTTCTGATGGGGAAAACCCATCTAGTTGCTCTATATACACTTCTTCTTCAAGTATTCCATTCAGGAATGCAAATTTTACATCCATCTAATACACTTTGAATCCCTTGAAGGCTACATATGCAAGTAGCATTCAAACTCCTTCCACTCTAGCTATTGGAGCAAAGGTTTCTCTATAGTCTTCTCCTTCTTCTTGAGCATATCCCTTACATACCAATCTTGCTTTGTTTCTTGCCACTGTCCCATCTTCATTGAACTTGTTTTTGAAAACCCATTTGGTGCCAATAACATTTTTGTGCTCAGGTCTGGGTACCAAAGTTCATGTACCATTATTTTCTATTTGGTCAAGTTTTTCTTCCATAGCCTTAATCCAGTCTTCATCTTTGTGTGCCTCTTTAAATGTTTTGGGCTCAAATTTAGAAATCATGCAAGAATTCTCCCTAACCTTTCTTCTTGTAAGTATTCCTTCATCCTTATCCCCTATGATTTTATTTGGATCATGATGTAGCTTTACATACCTAGGAACGATCTTAGCTGATTCCTCTAGCTTTTCCTCTTCATCCTCATCTTCATCTTTATGTATCGCAACATCTATTGGTGTAGGAGCACTGTTGCTTGTACTTGGTTGTTTTGCAACCAGTTCCTAGAAGGTTACACCCGGTTCATCTACCGCTCGCTCACTGCTGGTTTCCTTAGGTTTCTCAAAGGTTTCATCAACTCTAACATTGATACTTTCAACAATTTTCTGAGTCCTATTGTTAAAACACTTGAGAGCTTTTCTCTTGGTGGAATACCCTAGGAATATTCCCTCATCACATTTTGCATCAAACTTGCTATGGTGTTCACTTCTTTTGATATAACACTTGCTACCAAATACTCTAAAGTAGCTTACTGCTGGAGTCTTACCAGTCCAATACTCATAAGGAGTTTTATCCTTACCTTTCTTGATGAGTACTCGGTTCATAGTGTAGACTACAGTGCTCACCACTTCTCTCCAAAAAGTGTGAGAAACCTTCCCTTGAATCAACATCATTCTGGCTGCTTCAACTACAGTTCGATTGTTCCTTTCTACTAGGCCATTCTGCTATGGAGTTCGGGGGGTAGACAGTTGCCTCTTGATGCCATTTTCTTCATAGTACTTATTGAATTCACCAAAAGTGAACTCACCTCCTTGGTTGGTTCTAAGGCATTTGATCCTCTTACCGCTTTCCTTTTCAACTAGTGCTCTGAAGGCTTTAAACTTTCCAAAAGGTTCAGACTTGTCTTTCAAGGATGTGACCCACATCATTCTTTAGCAATCATCATTGAGAATCATAAATTACCTATCTCCCTGAACACTCCTAGTTTTCATAGGACCACACAAATCAGTATGCACAAGATCAAGTAAATTATCTACTGTGAAAGATTTACCTTTGAAGGTTGAGGAAGACATTTTCCCCAGTTGACATTCTCTGCACAAAGGATTCTCCGGTTTGTTCAGCACAGACAATCCTCTAACTGCCTTTACTAGCCTTCATAATATTATCAAAATTTACATGGCAGAGTCTTCTATGCCATATCCAACTATCTTAGCCATTAGACGTTGACCGATATTTGTATTTAATTGAAATAAGTTACCTCTGGTTTGCATACCGGTGGCCATCAGTTCACCACTCTTTCCTTTTATTTTGCACACTCCATCTTTGAATTCCAGAGTGAGTCCTTTATCATTCAGCTGGGCAACACTCAAAAGGTTATGTCTGAGACCTTCTACCCAATACACATTATCAGCACTGCTTTTTCCATTTAGAGAGATGGACCATTTGCCTTTTACCATACATGGTGCATCATTACCAAATCAGACTACACCTCGATTGTACTCTTTTAGTGACAGAAAATTTTTCCGGTCACCAGTCATGTGGTGAGAACATCCACTATCAATAATCCACTCATTAGAATTATGAAAGTGGGAGACACAAGCCTTTTTGTTAGACACATCTTCCTTAATGGCTACAAACACTATTTCTTTGCTTTCTTCATCTTCTGGTTCATCATCAGTGACACCTTCATCGATTGCAACAAGACAATTTCTCCTATTTCCTCCTTTGAAATTTTTAAACTTCTCCGGTTTGTCCTTATTATCAATATTAGGATAGTTGACAACAATGTGTCCTATCCTATTGCAAGAAAAACATTTCAAAGGGAGCTTACCTCTGTATTTTCCATTTCCCTTAGGAAGTGCCTTGGCAAGGAGAGCTTCAAATTTCATCAGGATCTCCTCATCATCCATATCTCTATTTTGTCTAGGTTCATAGCTAGTACCAGCTTCTTTTCCCTTTCTAGATAGTGCAACAGATGCTCTAAAGGCTAATTCAGTCTTCTAAACACTGCCATCATAACTTTTTAGCTCATAGTTGACAATATTAGGATAGTTGACAACAATATTAGGATAGTTGACAACAATGTGTCCTATCCTATTGCAAGAAAAACATTTCAAAGGGAGCTTACCTCTGTATTTTCCATTTCCCTTAGGAAGTGCCTTGGCAAGGAGAGCTTCAAATTTCATCAGGATCTCCTCATCATCCATATCTCTATTTTGTCTAGGTTCATAGCTAGTACCAGCTTCTTTTCCCTTTCTAGATAGTGCAACAGATGCTCTAAAGGCTAATTCAGTCTTCTAAACACTGCCATCATAACTTTTTAGCTCATATGTGGTCAACTTAGCAATGATGGAGTCTAGGGATACCTTTGTCTTGTCAATAGATCTCAACTCTTGAATAGCGGCAACCCTTATTCCATAGACCGGTAACAAGGATCTCAAAACCTTGCTAACAATGGTGGGATCATCCATTGTACCCCTTGCACTCTTGATGTCTCCAACAACAATTTTAATTCTTATCCCATATTGTTGAATGGTCTCTCCTTCAACCATCCACATGTCTTCAAATTTTCCTCTAAGGCTTTCTTCCTTAGCTTGCTTCACATTCTCATCACCACCATAGATAGTCTCCAGAGTATCCCATACATCTTTGGGATTGTATTTGTCCTGAGCATCTATAAACTCAATATCAGATAGACTGCTGATAAGAGCTTCCATGATTTGCCCATTCTCCTGAATTTCTCTTCTTTGATCATCGGTGAGAGTATCGGTAGGGACAACATAAGTATTCTCAAAATAGTTCTAGTGTTGAGCACCCATGATTTTAATGTAGATCTTCATTTTGTCCTTCCATATCTTAAAGTTATCTCTGTTGAACTTAGGACCTTCCCTCCTCATCATTAGAATAGGATCTTTTCCTCAAGCGGTTAATCTGATAGCACCGAGGACCTGGAGGGAAATCTGATACCAATTGATGAATAATGATGAATAGTAAATACCTAACAGGTACTGAGAGGGGGGGTGAATCAGTACATCAAAAAATTTCTCCTACAACTTAAACTACAAAGACTACACTAACTGACAAACAACATCATCAACCTAAATCAAGACAATACCGGTAAAACACAGTAAGACTGTAAAAGACATAAACCAGTAACACTTAGAACTTATCGAAACCTAATATCTCATTTCAACTTCACCCATATGCTTAAGCAGGTAATGCATCAGAAATATAATGACCATTAAATCAACATGCTTTACCGCTTAGCAGAAAACACTAAATCATCACATGAAAAAGCATCACACATAAGACACTGATTTTTCACATGGAAACCCAACTGGAAAAACCACGGTGGGGATGAATATCCACAAGTTGTTCTTGAACTCTTTTGAAGTCCGCTCTATTAGGAGCCTACTCCGGTTAAAGACTTTACAATAGGTTCTGCTAGGAACCGATCCTGTTAGGGATCACTCGGTTAAGGGATGGCTAAATACCCAGTTAGAGGTTAAAACCTTGTTAAAGGTTACCTCACAAGAGGATTTGAAGAACTCAATGATTTTGAGTCACCCTGTTAAAGGATTTACAAAAATCCTATTAAAGCTACTCGGTAAAGGGATTTTCCAACTGCTGAAATGGTTAGAAGTCAACAGGTAGTACACTAATCTGATAACAACACTCAATGCCAAGGCATATCCACTTCAGTTCCTTTACATCTGCAATCACTTTCTAAAAATCTCTACTCACTTCTTTGGTCTGGCAAGAATCACTTCACATACATTCATTTGCCAACAACTTCAAATGAAAAACATCACCAACCTTATAGATAACAATTAGGTTGGTGGCCAAAACCTAAAACCCTAAGCATCTAGGTTAACAATATAGTCGGTCCAATCCTGACTGTTTAATCACATTACATAGGATAAAACAATCTTGAACAAATCTCAAGATGTTCTGCATTGTCCGTTCTTCACTGCTTCTAGAAGCTGATAACCCATCACACGCTCTCCACCGTTTACTAAGATTTTACACATTCCCGAGGTAGATAGAATCAATCTCTTCATGCAAGATCCTCAAGGAAATCCTTCATGCGCACAAGGATGACATGGAAACATGATCTAATCTTCATTTCAATGCTAACTCATCACAGGATGTCATCGGTCAAATCGCACAGACTTGGAATGCATCAACCAGAAATCGTGAAGCTGAGATTACCAACCCGTAGTCATATCAAGTGAAACCCTGATACAAACTTTGCATATACTGGTTCACTTGCTTCAACATACTGGTTCACACTTCATCATACCGGTTCACTTATACCGATTCACACTTTATCATACCGGTTCACACTTCAACATATTGACATCAATGACAACATACACTATCATCATGTTATCAAACTCTGCACATATGCCAACACATATGTGTTCTCACTGTCATTAATGTATTTATCAAAGGAATAGGAGGATTCATCACAACCATCCTCTATCATGCCATCACACAATTGATTTAAAAAAGATTTGAGCCTATTTCCAGGTGCATGTGCACATTCTATTAGTTGTCAATGACACGCCTCTTTTTCCTTTGTTGCATTTCTCTGATACTCTCTATCCAGAAGATCTTAAATTTGTTCACTACTGAGAGATTCCTCATTTTGATGTTGCATGTTGTCTATTTCCATACAGGTCTCATCAACAATGGATTCTTCTTCAATCTGATCCAAACTTCCCTCTTCATTAGGGTTTTGTATTCCCTCTGTAGATTTCATCCTGCATCCATTATCTTCTGCAACTATTTCATCATGTAGATCCCTGAGCAAACTATACAACTGAGAGTCATACCCTAACTTATATATTTTATTTTATCTCATTAAATGGAGGCTTGACATCTGAAGGTATCTCCTGATAAATATTGAATATCCTCATGAAGAAATCTACTATAGATTCATCTTCTTGTTTTTTTATATTTAAAAATTCATCCAAGGGAGACACACAAAATTCTGTTTCCATAGTGTATTCTTGGTCTTCCTCTAGCTCATAGCACATGCTTCCTTGTTCACCTACATCATGGAACACATCAACGAACCATTTCTCTAACTCCCTCCATGATGAGATGCTCTATGTAGGGAGTGATTCATAGGCTTCTCTTGCATTATCCTTTAATGTCCTGACGAATAATTTCATCACATAATATTCTGCATAAATCCCATAATCCTTTACGAATGTATAAAATGAACCCAAATGATTAAGTGCTAATTCATCATATTCCCCATGGAATTTTGGTACAAGTTGTGAAATCTTAAGGAACAAATTTTTTAGGATACATTAAAAGCTTCTGAGATCCAATGGCTTGATGCCATCTGGAATAAATAGTTATCTTTGAAACATTCTAAAACAAAATTGCTATTTCTTTCAAAAAGGAAAATTTTCATCTCCTTCTAGATCTTCTCCCTTAGTAGAGTCACCAAATGAGATAGATCTTGTTATGTAGAATAGAGTCACCACCTCCTTTGGAGGAAGCTATTACTTATTGATTTCTTGGGTTCTTCCTTCCAGTAGAGCACACCTTAACACAAATTATGGAGTTGAAATTCTATAGACAACTCCCTAGCAGAACCGCCAATCTGTTGGTTCCCAAAACTACAAATTGTAAATCAAAGGGACTTTCCAAATCCCTAACTGATCCAATCAGCCTTGGCCAATGAACAGGAATGGTCAAAGACCAAATTCCTCTGCACTTTAGGCTCCACTAGACCTAGGTGGGTATACCTCAATCTCCAAAGCACAAAGAGATTTCTTTATAGTGAATTTAAACTTAATAGATTAGTTGTTTACAAGAATGGCAAAATATTTCCTACAACTATGCTTTAATATGTGTTTTTAACTTGGTTCAATCTGAAAACTTGAATATAATTGATAATGAATAAAAGCTTATAAAATAATGTTGTTGGAACCTTGAGTGATTATGAAAAAACAATGCTAGTAGAAACTAGTAATATGCTTCTCTGGTGAGGACTTTGTGCACACCAAATTTACTCATAGAAAACTAATAACATACCAATGCCTTATTTGACAATTTACATGTTACTTAATGGACAAATGTTTGTGGTCCTTGGAGACAGTTTGAGAAAACTCACAAGTATGCAAGACTATCACTGCAATAACTTCAATGTATGTTATAAGAACAACAAAAACAATTATGTTATCTTTACAACAATAAGTGATAAAACACTGCAACAAACCTTATTCATATTTATCCAAAGGATTTTAACTCATCAACATCATATAACATGAAATGATCTGAAGATAAAAACAACAAATCTTGTATATTAATTTTTTAGAATAACGGGTATACAAAAACTACGGACTCACATATACTTCATGGTACACTTGCTTGCACAAAATGGGTTTTTATTTCTACATACCTGTTTTATATAACACCACTGGTTCCAATAGACAATCTGGAAAATAATAGTTCTTGTTACATTCTCTCCCTCAGTCCCGATTTCCCTTTTATAATTTTAAGAGCGTTTCAAACCGTTACATCCTTTTGAAGCAAGAAATTATTTAATTACCCTAAATTACAAAACATGCACTTTGATTCTTAATTTATATTTGTAGAGTAAATTTCAAATAAATTAAAATATTTTGTCCTTTTAATCTTCATACTTCAAATAATATTGTCCATGTCCTGGCAACTTCCTACTCATGAGCGATACCCTTCTGAAATGATTTTATTTTTCTCAAAATAATTATTCCCTTTCATTAACAAAAGCCTTCGCATTATAATCACCTTCATGTAATTGTTTTCATCACTGGGATAAAATATTATTAGCTCAATAATCTTCCACCTTGGAATACGATTCTTATTTTTAGCTCAACAAAGTAAACATTCGTCTTTTCTTCATGTTCTCATCGGGCCCCACTCCTCTTTATCTTATTTCTCATTATATTATTCATTTCTTATCGGGGTAACATATACTATAGGGATAATATTTTAATTCTATTCCGATAGTACAAAGTTATGTCGATAAGCTTTCTTTTCCTCTTACATCAATTAACATATTCTTTCCACTTTACCATAAAAATATTTATGCTTGTCCTACAAAGTTATTTACCCTTTCATAATGAAATGGAAAAACATCACCCATCTTTTCACTAATTAAGTTATTATTCCCACTCCATTTCAGCTTCATGGGGTTTCCCTATAATATTTATGCTTTCCATATGAAATCATCTAACCCTAAGTGAAAACACTTTACTCATCTTCACTCTTTTGTAAGGTAATTTCTCATGAATATTTCACCTTCCATTTATAGTTTTCATATTTACTTGTTAAACTAATTAAAAATTATTCATCTTTATTTACTATTTCCCTTCAAGTCTTGTAAAAATTTTAAGCAAATACTTTGGGTAGAAAAATTCTATCTTTCTCAAATCTTTGAAAACTATTATCTCTTATATCTTTAATATTTTCCTCCATCTTCAATTCAGAGGTTTTATCAAATTGTTATTTGAAAATTCTTTGTGTTGAAAACTAGTTTTGATAAAATGTCCACAACTTTTTTGTTTCTTAATGAAATTAAGAATTTCAAAATATTCTGGAAAGATGGAACTGAGGAGCAACTAACCAAAAAACCATTTTGACAAATTTATTTTCATGAATGAGTAGATCTTATCACAATATGACGTGTTTTTTTTTAAAATCATACACATTTTGCATATAGTGTAATCACAACAATCCATGAGATCACATTTCTTTGAAATATTACTTATGCATTTCACACGTCATGTATATTTTGACATTTTGCATCCATAGTTGTCAATTCTATTCGATTTGAAAGTTCCAAAAATATTTTTTTAACGAATTCATTCACTCCCTATTGTACAATCATTGCATTCCATGGGATCAAATTCGAGGCATGTTCAAAGGCAATTGGCATGCCATGAGACCAAGCACCGTGTCTATGCTTCCGCATTTCGTATCCTCACAATGACAACATTAAATAATTATCCTCGATTATGATTTGAATTCATTGTTTCAAAATGTTTGAATTTTATAGTAAAGGTGTTAGATTTCAATCCTTTATATGTCGACTGCATTTTCTTGAAATTTTGTAAAGGCTTTCATCAAATATGTTTCAAGCTTATTCTTGCAATAATTGTGCTTCATGGATTCCCACTTCTGTGAGGCATTCCACTTTGTAAAGAATATTTAACTTTCTGCCTACTATAGTCTTGACTTATTTTTTAAATCTAGCTCTGATAATGAATTATTATACCAAAATAAATAAAGTTAAAAATCACCTGCATTCTTAATACTATATGCTGGGCTCTACCCTCGTGGGAGCAACATTTACTCCCATATATAGTAAACATTTGGTTTCAATGATGTCAAATATATTAATTTGAATTATCAATTTTCATAAAGAAGATGTCTTTCATTAATGAAATTGTAATAATACTAACCTCATCTGATGATCAAATAAACCATTTTTCTTGAATCAACGCTCCACACCTTGCTCTGACTTATTTTTCCAAATAATTCACATGAGAGTTGGCTATCATGTAGACATTTAATCAGAGATTGCAAAGTAGCTGATGGCTCCGAGAAATTCCTTCCGAGGTGAAAGATATTGACTTTCGAGGTGAGCACCATAATTGATTTCAACCTTGTGCAAGTCTTAGATTTGCATAAATTGTGTTTGGTTTTAGACTCAGAAAAATATCAAATGGATTGCTGAGGGCTTGGGGATTTGCACAGGAGTTCATAATCATACTAAAAGTTGCATGGATCAAATATTTGGCCCAAGGGTGATTTGGGTGAGGAATATTAATTTTAACAGAAGGCTCTTTTAGTGAGTTTTGCAATGTGCGAGTGATTGAAATGAAGAAATTAGAAATGGAATTGAATTTGGAAAAATAGCAGATGGTATCCTAGGATCTTGTAAACTGGTATGGGGATACTTTATTAATAAGAGAATTGACTGGGACAATCAGTTTAGCATGAAGGCTTACTGATACAATGATATTGAATCTTGAAAATGCCTACTCAGAAAGGTTATGAAACTTAGGCGTATGTACACCCTAAATTTTGTCACTTCAAATCGGACCTTTGGAAGCTAAATATGGGTAATCATGTTTATTTATAAGTGGTAAACCTTATTGCAAGGTCAAATAGCTGATCAAGATCAAGATCTTTGAGTGCATTTTTAGCGGATTTCACTGAATTTTCACATTTAGGAACCCCTAAATTTCCCAAAATTTTAGGGTTCCAACATGCCTAACATACCCTCTTTTGCTCACTTTAACAAGATTATGAAAATTAATGTGACCAAGTCTTTTGTGCCACAACCAACTTTTATCAACTTGTCCCATCATACATTGGGACTCAAAGCATTCTTTCAAGTTGTACACTTTTCCATCTATCCTTTTGCCTTTAGCAACAAGTTTGCCAGTGCTTTCCTTTTTGATTTCACACCCTCTTGAGTCAAAAGTGAACATGTATCCTTTGTCACACATTTGACTTACACTCAACAAATTATGTTTTAGACCTTCCACATAATATACATCACGAGCTTTTAATTTTCCATCAATATTTAGTATGCCCTTTCCTTTTATCTTGATTTAAGAGTTGTCTCCAAACCTTACAAAACCACCATTCTAATCTTCCAATTTGATGAATTTCTTCTTATCACCAGTAATGTGGTTGGAACGCCCACTGTCAACTACCCACAAGTTTTTCCTTTTAGCATGTAGGGCGGTTTGAACAATCAAACAAGACTCAACCTTATCTTTATCCTTTTCTGCCCAAACTTGTTTGGTTTCTTTTTTCTTTTCTGTTGTCCCATTTTATTCTAGTTTTGCATTAGGTTCAGATGTTGACATTGTCTTCTTTTGCTTAGCTATCCTAAGCTTACAATTTTTTGCAATGTGGCCCAAGTTTTGACAATGATAGAATTTTACATTTACATTGAATGAAACATTTGAAAAACTATTGTATGATTGAGATACATTTCTCCTACATTCATAACTCCTATGATCATACCCATTACAATGATAAAAAATAATATTCATATCCCTCAGAGCAGAAAATTGATTTCTACTTTCAAAACTAGGAGGAGACCTATGCATAAACTTACAATCAACAATTATATGACCATAAGTATTACATTTATAGCAGTAGCCATGGAATTGAGGTACATACCAATCATTACTGAAGTTATTTCTCATTGGTCTCCTTGGAGCAACATAACTCGATCTTCTTGATTTCACCCTTCGTGTGTCCTTGACCTTTATGAAGCCTCTATTATCAACATTGGCTTTTCTTTTAAGATCAACATGCTAGTTCCTTGATTGATTCTTTATAGAAGAAACATATGTCTTCTTCTTATTGGGCTTGCTGACTGTGAAGGTTTGTTTGACTTCACTTTCACTTGAAGAGGTGAAGAGTTTCTCCTTGTCTGATTAATCTTTACTATTAGAACATTGACTAGCCTCAAATCCAACACCCTCTGTGTCTTTGAAGTGATTTTGTTTGCTCAAAATTTTATCCAAAGCATCAGTGCTACCCTCATACTTGATTCTCTCCTTGACTTCATCTTTGTACTTTTCAAGTTCCTTTCTGATATTCACAATTTCTTACTCCATCTTTTGATATTATTTCTCTTTGTTTTCTAAATCTGATTTAGTCACTCCATACATTATTTTAGCTTCATCCAATTGCTATTTGATTCTTCAATATTCTTGTTTAGTAAGTCATGCTCCCTTATGACAGACTTCTTGTATTTCTTGAACTCTTTTCTTACTTTGTTGAGTTCTTCAAGAGAACAAACTAATTCTCCTTCAAGGTCAACCACATCATCTGCATCTTCTTCCTCATTGTCATCTATGTAATGCCCCTCTAGGAAACCCCGAAGGGATAAGGCTAAAACACTCAAATGGAGTGCAAATATATATTTTTTAAAACTTTAATACACAACATTAAGAAATGTTGGAGTTATCTAACGCTTAGATAACATAGTGGAAGACTAAACGAACCTAAGGAGTTTCCCAACGTGATTACGTAACTTAACACCTAACTCAACTCACGACATTTGAACCAATTAAGAAGGATATCTTAATTACATGCTATTACTTGAACATGGATATAATTTGTTCAGTGAATTAACATTATTGAAATTTGGAAGCGTTCATCTATTATGGTTGAAGATAAGGCTAACATGAGGAAATTTACCCATAGAAGTTAAAACATAGATAACTTGTAAATTCATCTATTAAGGTTAAAATATGGTTAACTTGACAAGTCCATCCATTTTAATTACAATATAGCTAACATAACGAAGCTCATTTATTAAGGTTAAAATATAAACAACCAATTGAGTTCATCCATTATAGTTAGAGTGTAGCTATTAAGATGAAGTTCATTTATTAAGGTTAAAATGCAGATAACCAATTGAGTTCATCCATTATAGTTAGAATGTAGCTATTAAGATGAAGTTCATTTATTAAGGTTGAAATTTAGATAACCAATTGAGTTCATCCATTATAGTTAGAATGTAGCTATTAAGATGAAGTTCATTTAT
Organism: Cryptomeria japonica; assembly: GCF_030272615.1. Classification (NCBI taxonomy): domain Eukaryota; kingdom Viridiplantae; phylum Streptophyta; class Pinopsida; order Cupressales; family Cupressaceae; genus Cryptomeria; species Cryptomeria japonica. The sequence goes on from NC_081405.1 coordinate 474,692,207, forward strand.
TAGGAGTAAAATGTAAATAAATAATTGAGCTCATCCAATTTAGTTAAAATATAGCTATTATGATGAAGTTCATTTATTAAGATTAAAATGTAAATAACTAAATGAAGTTCATCGATTAGAATTAGAATTTAGGTAATATGACGAGTTCATCCAATAATTGTTATCCATTCATTACATTCAATTATACATTAAACCCATACGATGCATCTTGTTCCAAAACACTCTATAATATCATCATAACTAATGAGGTCCTTTCATGCATACTTATTTTCATTAACATTACTAGAGTACATTCCTTCATGATCCATTTATTTCATTTAAAAGATGACTACATACATGCATTATGATAATTCTCATCTAACCCAATTGTACATTCTATCAAATTGACATTTATACATGCTAACACTAACCATGAAACACAAGAACAAAAGTATCGCATAACACCAAAATGATCTCAGAGCTCACCCCTAGAGGGCTACATTTCTGGGTCTGCTCAACCGCAAGACCGCTCTGATAATTAATTAAGTTATAGTTACATAGGGTTCATGTCATTTACATTCCTGCCTTATAGGCGAGCACAACCAATATACAAATGACCACTTCGGTCAATAAATCCTAAATGATCCCTACATAGAAACAGATCCAATTGAGCATATTAAAAGATGACACAAAGGTCCAATGTTTGACGGTGCTCTAACTAGGAGCCTAACCAATTATGGCCAACCTCAAAACAACTAGATGACAAGGTCCAAACAAACATATCCAGGTCTTGCCATTACTTTAAACAAAAGCAAATACAACAATTAGAACTTATGACAGCAATAACCAAAAAAAAATACAATCTTTTCCCATATTGATTTAAACATTTAAAGGTTGATCAAGTTTTCTAAATGATCTAAGTTGTTTTTAGTTTTCTACCTAATCGAGATCCAGGTCATTCTTGGTTTTCTACTCACTACATTCATATGCATCAAGACATAACATAAATACATCCCTACTAGTTTTTTCAACCAAATTCACATGAATGTAAAGCATTAATCATCTAAATATGTTATTTAATCCTTAGATAAACATCATTGACATACTGGTTTAGAACAATAATCTAGTCCCCTTTCTAGCAACACAAATTTCACCCTTTATAAAAAGGAAATATACATTAAAAGAAAATAAAGAAATGGGAAAACCTTTCTAATGAAATAAAATCCCCTTGCATATATTTAAAACAATTTCACCATCCAAAAATATTAAATAGCACATATATATCCCAATATATACCTAATTTAAAAAATGAGAGAGAGCTCTGCAACCAAGGTACATGAATGGTCCTTAGCCGCAGGTCGGCTCTCTATCCGGGGGCTCCCAGACCTAGTGGGAGTCCTCCACATTAACTCTATCTATGCCTCCATTAATGGAGAGAAAAACTGATGGTAAAGAGATTAATACCCGCAAAACCCCTGTCAATGGCATGAAAACATTCAGTGAAGCTGTTCAAGGGTGTCGCATGACCTTTCCAGATGAGGTGAGGTTCGAACCAAAGACAAACCAAGATGCATCAGCAAATCCCGAAGAAGGTGAGGTTGCCTTGGCCTTGAGAGTCATCATTAAACCTAACTCCTCTATGACTGAATGCATTTCTAAATAAATTGCTAGGCTTAGGGATTCCGGGACTTTTTTAGCAGCTCTTGATGTAGATAAAATGCCATCTCGACAATATCTTAATAAATGGTTTCATGATACCTGGTTTGTTAAGTTTGGAATTCAGTTTTCGTTCTGTAGAATGTTACAAAAAGGTTTATTTCTTATTTTCTTTAATGATAAAGAGATGCAAAAAAAGGTTATTGAAAAACAATTTTGGAGTATAGGCAACGCCTATTTTAGGGCCGTTCCTTGGACTCCACTTGTTTGTAATGAAGAAATAATGGCACTCTCCAACCCTAAATGGGTAGTTATTAAAAATGTCCCCCCATTTTTGTGGAATTGTATTGCTAAAATCACAGAATCACTTGGAAAGGTTATTAAAATTGACTCCTCGGCCTCTCTGCTAACTCACATGGATGCAAGGGTTCTCATTGCATTCAACCCTTGAGTAATCCTCCCCTTGGGTATTGACATTTGTATAGAAAACCAACTCTTCTCATGTCCCCTAGAATACTTAGGAGGGATAAATGCATGTCATAGATGTAGAAGAAGTGGACATTATTTGAAAAATTGCCCTCTGATGGTGAAGAAAAATGGTACCTCCCTCAAGAAGACTTCTAGTAGTAACCGCCTTCACCTGGAGTCAGAAGAATCTATTAAGATTGATCCTATTCCCTCTGCATCTCCACCCCTTGACCCCTCCCCCTAACCTAGGGTTATTGAATCTCTACCCTCATCTAATCCTTCTCCCCCCCTGTCTCAACCCCAAACCCTCCCCTGCACATCCACTTCACCTCCCTTAATTGTAGAAGCTATTCTCAAATATCAGTTGGCATTAAAAGAAGCTAATCTGACTATTAGTGAACCTAATGTGCTAGAAATAGATAAGAACAAAATCTCCATTCATACTGGTGAACCTAGGAAGCAAAATACTCAGCAAATTGTCCTTGAAAAGATGAAGATGGATGTAGATCATAGAAAATAACTTGAATTAGCATTAATTAATCAAAAAATGGAAATTGAATCATGTACCATACCATTCCTCCAAGAGTTGATTGGAGGGGAAGATGGTGGGACTCATGTTGCCACCAGTGCTACCGAGAAGGTTAGTCACTCCCCTCATGGACCTAAAGTTAATATGATTGCCCCCATAGAGGATATGAGCGTCCCTCATATAGAAAGTTTTACATAGGAGAATAAGGTAGGAGGTGAGGTAGAATCCAACAATCAGACTAAAATAACCTCTGATAACACTGATGGGGAGGTGGAGCCTACCATTTCTCCTTCTGACCAACCCCTTGAGAAAGGGCATGGTACTAATCCTGGGTTACAGTCCGCTGAATCAGTGAATAACAATATTGTGAAGGAAAATACATTTTCCCCTGATCCTAGAACCTTTAAGGTTGGAGCCAATGATGGGGGAGAAGATCTAACTGGTAATAAAACAAAAAAAAAGGAGGAAAAGATCTCCTAAAGTTGGTAAAGACAATTCAGCTAGGAAAGAATCCTTAGGACCTGATCAGCTCTCAGAACTCAGGAAAAAAAGAGGGAGACCACTATCAACTGTGGCCTTTGATGCCAACCACCTCTCTAAATCTGAGGAATGGCCCAAATGTTTTGAAGGGTTTAAAGCCCTAGGGGACAATTCTGAAGCAACTCCTTAATGATGAAAACCATCTCATGGAACATCAGGGGATTAGAGGTCCCTGACAAGAAATATGTGGTCAAAGGATTCCTAAACATGCACAAGGAAATTGATTTCCTTATGCTCCAAGAACTAAAATCAGTAGGATTTTCTCTAGAAATCGAGCTAAAATCCATCTGGAGGGAAGCCACCCCTTTCTTCACCAAACACCCTAAGGGTAAGGGTGGAGCTGCAATATTGCTAAGTCCTAAATGGAAGAACGAGATTCTCAAATGGGGACAATCCCCCTGTGATAGGGCAGTATGGGTTATAATACAAAATGATAATGAGACATTTGGTCTCTACTCAATATATGCTTCTAATGACTACCGAGAAAGGGGGGAGATATGGGAATGGATTGCAAAATTAGAAGACATCCCTTGGCTCTTGGGAGGTGACTTTAATATGGTACTCAATGCACAAGATAAACAAGGAGGGAACAAGGTGGAATGGAAAGGAGTGGAGAGGATCCATTGGGAGAGGATGGTCAACAAATTGAGGTTGATTGACCTAATATTAGGTAAAAAAGGAGAACACAATTCAATCCGGTACACCTGGTGTAACCACCAACAATACAATAAGAGAGTGTACTGCAGGCTAGATAGGTTCTACTTCAGCAGGGACTATTTTAAAATTATCAAAAATGAGGTGGGTGTTCAGTATGCTGTCATACCATATACACTATCTGATCACCACCCCATTATGATTGGGCTAAAGATAACTAATAGTAAAATGGTCCTACCAAGCCCTAACTTGAATTTTAGATTGAACACTAGCTTGCTAAAGGATGGTGATCTTAAGTGTGCAATATACCTGGTCAGAATGTATAACAAATCTGGAAACAACAAGTTGTCAAACATTGAAAGGTGGAACCAAAATATTGCAACCTGGACCTCACTTTGTCAGGTGGTAGGTAAAAACAAAGCCAAGGATGCCAGAGAAATTGAGATGCAATTGCACAATGCATTACAAGTGGCAGAATCTGAACTACAAGGGGATCCAGAAAGTGCAACACTCGTCAACTCATCAGGGCCAAAAATGATCTTAGAAGGCTACAAAACTAGAAAATTAAAGGTTGGAGAGCAAGAGCTAAGCTTAACTGGGTAGATGCTGGGGATTGAGGATACAAGTTCTTCTTCCTAATGCTCAAAATGAAACAAGCAAGAGAGAATCTAGACTTCATATGGGAAGACAATAAAAACCTCTCTGAACCAAAGGAAATTATATAATGTTTTGCTCAGTACTACAAACAATTATTTTCTACAGAACCAATTAGGAAGGAGCACGACAATGCAAGGAAATTAATCATGTCTTTAGTCCCCAAACTCCTTGATAAAGAGGATAGCAGGATTCTTGAAGGTTCTATTTCCAAGGAAGAAATCAAAGAAGCTATAGATGTCCTCAGTAATGACAAGTCCCCTAGACCTGATGGATTCCCAATAGAATTTTACAAGGATAATGTTGAATAGATTGTGGATGATCTCCATGAGCTATATTCAGAGGCTATTCATAAGGGATCCCTAGGAGAAAATATAAACCAAGGTCTAATCAAAATCATTCCCAAAGAGGGTGATAGAACCCTTGTTAAAAACTGGAGATCCATTACACTATTAAATGTATCATATAAGATATTAGCAAAGTTGACAGCAAGCAGATTGGAAAATATTCTACCTAAGATCATCAGTACTACACAAACAGGGTTTGTCAAAGGACACTATATATTAGAGAACTTAATCACATGTTGGGAATCACTCCATTGGGCTAAAGAAACAGGTCAGAATGGAGCCATGTTACTCATTGACTTCGAGAAAGCTTATGACAAAATATAATGGGAATATATTATTCAGATGCTTCAGACTCTAGGATTCCCCCCTGGGTTCTGTAAACTAGTCAAAACACTATTATGTGATGCTAATCCCTCAATTGAAGTAAATGGAATGAGATCCCCCAAATTTGCACTTTCCAGATCAATAAGGCAAGGTTGCCCCCTTGCTCCTACCCTATTTGTCATAGCTGCTCATGCAATGTTCTATTTACTCAAAGACTCCTCTGTCACTCCTCCTGTCAGGGGCATATCCTTACCTAATAAAAAGGAAATATGTAATGTCCAATTTGCTGATGATATTGCAATTCTAATTAAACTTGATGAAGAGAACCTTACTGCTTTGTTGGAAAATATAAATGTTTTCTGCCTTGCCTCTGGAAGTAAGATTGCTATGCACAAATCTAACTTACTTGGCTGGGATGACAACCCCCTGGACTGGCTCACAAAATTCTCTCTCAATTGGTTGGGTCCTTCTCATAAGGTTAAATATCTAGGCATCCCCTTCTCCGTTCTTCTAAATCTAAAAGAAATGTGGGAATGGGTAAGGAATAAGATAGAGAAGAAACTCTCCAAATGGAATAGGAACTATTTATCTTTGGCTGGAAGATTTCAGGTCTGTCAAAAGATCTTGGCATCATATAACATCTATTTCTCTATTACCTGGCTCTTCAAGAACTATCAATTTCACCATATCCAAAAATAGATAAGGGAATTCCTTTGGTCTAATGGGAAAGGCACCAGGAAGCAACATGCAATGAAATGGGAGTGGTGTACTATGCATAAATTGTATGGTGGGATGGGGCTAAAAGATCTTAGAACTCAAGGGATAGCCCTCGCATCCAAATGGATTCTCTAAGCCATAGATGGTGAGGAGCCATAGAAAGTCCTAATAAGAAACAATATATCATCCTCAATTCCAAAAAAAGCTAAGAAGTGGAAAGGCCTCCCCATGATAGACCTTCTTCTTGGATAGATATATGTAGCCCCAGCTGGATCGGGGGTCTTTAAGTCCCTATGGAAGGCCTGGGAATAGGTGAAGCATTTGGTGGAGTACAATCTGAAGGGATATAAACATGACCAGTTCACTAGTGATAGATCTATCTGGTGGAATCTAATTTATCATGGAAAACCATTGGCAGCTCTTCAAGGTTGCTCTTCTCTTAAATGGAACAATATGGGAATCGGGCACTTTGAATAGATTCTGGAGAATGGCCAATTGAGAACATGGGAGGATTTGCAACTTGCCTTCTCTATTCTGGTATCCCAGAGTAGAACCTATAACATCCTTAAGTCTGCCTTAACCAACGCTCTTCCCCAACCTCACCTTTCTCACCCCCTCTTCTCCTTCTCTGCTATTAGCTGGGTTGATGGCACACCTCTTTCCTCTCTTAAAGACAAAAAAATTTATGCATCCCTCACTGAGGCAGATACCATTTTTCTTCACCTAAATAATTGTTGGGAGCTAAATTGGGAACTTGGGATATGGAAAGACATATTAGGTAGATTCTGGATGACTCCAAACGATCCAAAAAAATAGTTCTTTGGCTGGAGACTGCTATTAAATAAACTCCCTATTAAGGATAAGGAAGGTAACCACTTAAACTACAAAATTTGTAGAACCTCGGAGACTATGAAACATATCTTTTTTGATTGTCATTTTGCAAAGGAAATCTAGAACTTGTTCAGTCTAAATCTGGATGCTAATTGTGTTGAAATCATTAATGTTGTTTTAGGCTATATTAAGGGCTGTAGGAAAACTGCAAATATCTTCTGGTCTTGTTTATCTTTAGAAGTTTTTTGGCTCATTTGGAAATACCGTAATGATGATGTCTTTAATAACAACACGAGGCACCTCACTGAGTCTCTTAGGAGACTCATTTTTCATACTGTCTCAATGCAGGTCACTGTGGTTATAAAGCTAGATTCAGATAAGTTTGACAAATGGATAAAGGAAGGTGCTACCACTGTCTACATTAGAGAGCTATCCCATGGCTTCACATGGGAGAGAGATGAGCCAGGAAAGGTGGCATTTGAGCAAGCACTCATGGCCTTCATGAGATAGATTGACCGCAGACATCTACATATGGAAATTTCTCGGGAGGAAGGTGACCTGATTCACCAGAGCACCTCACACCCTGATAGGCAAGACATTCTTGATGGCCGTATGGAAGTATGGCAAGATGGAGATATGGGCTGGGTGGCTTGGATCCCACCAGTGGGAGTCAACTCTTCTTGAGACTCTGAAATTTCTTTCATATAGGCTGTTACGACTCTTTAGTTTGATCTTTTTGCTCTTATAATATGATGTAATTGTGGTGTTACTCGTGGATTATAAATTTTTTGTTGATGACTGCACCCTCCTATGGTACCTTGATGTGGTTATTCTCAGATAGTTCTGGTGATATGTAATGACCTTTTGATATTTAATCCAAAAAAATATATATATATATATATACCTAACTTAATAAAAATTAACAACTGAACAACAATTGTTTATTCATTGGGAATATACGATATAAAGGGACCAATAATTAATATATAATTAATAATATATATTAATATTTGAATTATCTAAATTAATATATATCTAAAATATACATTAATCCATAATTAATAATTAATATGTAATAATAATATATATTAATTAGAATTTAATAATAATAAAATATATTAATTTTAAATTTAATATATTTATATTATTATTATTTTTTTGTTAAAACTACAAATTTTTTTATAAATTTAAATTACATGGAGGGCGGAAAACCCTAGGGCAACCGTGGGCCCACCTCCCATCCACAGGAGTGGGGGCGGCTGTGCCCTAGCCGTCGGGCTTGCGGCCACCACGGTGGACGCAGACCCTCGACCTCCACATAGTGGAGCCAAGGTCTCTGCGACCGTCATGGGGGTCGCAGACCCTTCGGTCTCCACCTTGTGGAGCAGGGTAGCTGTGGCCACTCACGTGGACGCAACTTCTCTACCTCTACACAATGGATGCAGGGGCTCTAGGGAGACGGAAAGGGGAGGGGCATGGGTTGAGCTTCGGCTCCCCCCCAAAAAACTGCAATTTTTTTCTTTTCTCCCCCCTTTTTTTTGTTTTACAATTTCGATTTAAATCCTTTTTAAAAAAATAGAAATAAATGATATTTCAGAAAAACATAAACCCCCATTTCCTTCATTCACAATTTCAATACTGTTGTTTATATTTTATTTCATTTTTCTAGATTGTTCAAAAAAAAAAAAAACAACAACAATATGAGAAATTTTTCCTAGCAAGACCATGATTTTCCAAATACTCAATAATCTTCAAATAGGCAAGATTTGCTCAACCACAAAACCATTTAAATAATCTTGACCCAAAACAACCAATATTCAAAAAACTAAAACTTATATTTTATGAGAATTCATGGAGGTTTACAACAAGAAATTTTTAAGAACAACCATTTTTTGAAGAGACAAAACCCAATATCCCAAGAAATCAAGAGATGCATTCAAATCCTACCTCATTTTGCATTCCTGGCAAGATTTTGAAGACGAGCCCAACCTGTAGCTGTAGAAAAATCCATCCTTCCAAAATCCCCAATTTCTCCATCCAAAAATATATTTCTTTCCAAAAAAAAAATCAACCACCACCAAAATATTTTTCCAACCTAGGTTAAAAGAATGAAATTTTGACCTAGTTTTCTAATTTCGAATTTAAACACTTTTTAAATAAAAAATAAAAATAATCATTCTTTTCAACTATTCAAATAATCTAACTTGCTTTTCTAATTAAAATTAAAAATGCTTCTCTCTCATTAAATTTTAATTTTCTCAATATTAACTAAGCTCACATTTATATTTCACAATATTGATGAGGATAAAATATTTTAATTAAATTAAATTCCCAAAATCAATCTTTCACACTATACCAAATATACATATAAATTAAATTTGCTTTTCTAATAAAAATTGATTTTCTTAAATAATAAAAATTAACCTTTCTTTTTCCAAAATGCAAAAGAGATTAAATTATTTCTATTTCCAATAACTTTAAATCTTTCCTTTTTAAAACGCATAAACTAGTTAAATTCGTTATTCAAAATTAACCATTAAATTAAACTCGCTACAAACATAAATAAAGCGATATTTTTAATTAATGATTAATCACATAAAAGAAACTTATATTTTTTAATTCCTCAATTACAAATGCATATATGAACACATTAAATCAAATTAAATACTTAAACTTGCTACAAACATACATAAAGCGATCTTTTTAATTAATGATTAATCACATAAAAGAAACTTATTTACTTTAAATTTTTCAATTACCAATGCGCAAATGAACAAATTAAATTGAATTAAATACTTAGGATAAAATACTCCATTTTATCACATGCAAGGCACACAACCCAAGAAAGCCAACCAATCACATGACACACAAACCCAAACAAAAAGGGAAACCGATGGACCACACACGACGCTCACTTGATCATGGCTAAGGGAAGATGAGGGTTTTACGACCACCCAATCCAAATTCTAAGGATGAAAGAGGTATACTCAACCCTGCGAATCCTAATGGAGATGAACCTCACACCTAGGCGGTACTGTACTTGCAATCTCCTGCAACCATGAGTCACACACATAGACATATATTCAATGAAGGCATTAGCTTGAGATTTATAACAAGAATTAGGGAAACAATTAAACTTACACAAGAATCGATGCGAAAACACAATAACAGGTACGCACAATATTCATATTATCTAATCTACAACATTACATAATGGTTAATCAACCATCCAAGAATGCCACATAGAAAAAGTCAACCAAGGTCAAACCGATTTTACAAAGCTGACTAGGGTAGGGGCACTACAATCTATATTTTTTAGATTGACCACCATTAAGGATCTCTTGAGCCATGAAGACACTAGTTTGTTTTTCATCTTCACTGTATTCCTCAGCTGACTCACTTTCTGTTACAAGTGTGGTTGTCGTTGCACCAAAAGATCAACCTATAAATGCCCGATACAACCACTAGACTTATAGAATCCACAAGAGGCAGTTAAGCCATGCCACAAACCCGAGTGCTGCATTGCACAACACAAGGAGACCAAGGGCACACACCTTGTAACATTCCCCTCCAACGCAAGCAAGGGGTTTGAACTTGTGAACAAGCTCTGATACCACTTGTTACAAGTGTGGTTGCCGTTGCACCAAAAGATCGATCTATTAATGCCCGATACAACCATTAGACTTATAGAATTCATAGGAGGTAGTTAAGCCATGTCACAAACCCGAGCTCTGCATTGCACAACACAAGGAGACCAAGGGCGCACACCTTGCAACACTTTCATCATCATAGAGATCACTATCAACTGAGTAAAGAACCTTCTTTTGAAAATTTCTTCTTCTTGATTTGTAAAACCTTTTACCCTTATCCTTGACACTTTCCACATTATTATCTTCCTTCTTCTTATAGGGACACTTAGCCGCAAAATGTCCTATTTTACCATAATCAAAGCATTTGGAAGACAACTTTCCTTTATACTTGGTAACCCTTTCTTGAGCTTTCTAACAAAGTTAGCTTTAGTAGCATCAGAGTCATTTTCATCTTCATTTGTAGCTTGTTCTTTTCCTTTTTGTGTGGTATTGAAGGCATCTTCTCTCTTTGAAGGTTCAACACTTATTGTTCTCATCTCATAGGTAGATAGAGAGCCAAATAGTTCATCCTCAGAGAAAGTTTTTAAGTCTTTAGCTTCCTCAATAGCTGAGACTTTTGCATCATACTTTTAGGTTAATGATTTTAGAACCTTTTTGACAGTAACTTCATCTTTGACTTTTTCTCTGAGTCCTCTTATAGCACTCACAGTCTCATCCACTCTTTGTATATAATCTGCTATCTTCTCTTCTTCTTTCATTTTTAGATTTTCAAACTAAGCTCTTAGATTTTGCATTTTGGCTTCTTTCACTTTGGTATCTCCTTCATATAACCTCTGCAGCTTGTCCCAAGTTTCTTTTGCTGATGTGCAATGCATGACTTTAACAAACTCTCTATCTAATAGACCACTTAAGATTGCATTCTTAGCTTTAGCATTATTCTCATATTCCCTTTTAGCACCAAAGTCGATAGGAGGAACTTGAGGAACAATATATCCATTTTTTACTAACATCCAAACATCAAACCCAAGGGAAGATAGGTAGGTTTCCATTCTTCTACTCCAGAAGGCATAGTTAGTGTCATCAAAGATAGGTGCTTTAGAGGAGAATTCATTCCTAGCCATTGTGTTCACAAAGCAAGATCTACCCAATCTAGAGAAAGCTTCTACTACAAGGAAACCTGGGGCTTTGATACCAATTGAAGAACACAAATGGACACTGAGAGGGGGGGGGGGGGGTGAATCAATGTATTTCAAAACTTTTAAGTTTAGTGTGCAGATTTTAAGGATATAATGCAAACATAAATACACACACACAAGAGCACATCACATAACACTAGATGTACAAGGAAAAACCAATGTGGGAAAAACCTTGGTGAGAATAGTTGCTGGAGTCTAGTGCTCCAATCTAGCCTCACAGTAAATAACAGTTGATAGTGTTTAGGGCACCAACCCAAGGAGAAAAAACCCCTGAAACTTCAGGGCACCAACCCAAGGAGCACCAACCCCTGATTTTATGAGCACCTACTCAAAGGAGCACCTACCCCTACTCTGAGCACCCACTCAGAGAATTATAGTGATTGATCAAGTTTACAATGCAATGATAAAGCCTTGTTATAAATGAGTTTTGTAACACTTACAAAATTTTCATATCTCTAGAATAACTTTCTTTGCCTGCTGAAGTTTTAGTTCTGTTTCTCCTCCTTCCTTTGTTTGGTTATCTTCTTCTGTCTACTACAACATTACTCTACAAAATACTCAGTCCTTGCTCTATTTTCTCTTGGCAACAACACAAATTTCTCTCTCTCAACAACAACACACTTCTCTTCAACACTTCATACTACTTACCCATCGACTGATGGAGTTGTCTTTATTTTCACCTCTATCTCTGTCTCTACAACCATGCCTACCAAACTGTCAAATCACATTTACAGCTACTGCAGGATTGGATTGACTTTGTACACATCAGATTTTTCTTCTACAAAAATCTTGAATATTTTGTTCAAGTTAGTTGTCTTGGAGGTCTGCGACTCAAAAGATTTTATTCTCTGTCCTGAATAAGATCTCAGATTAGTTGCTTGAATTAAATGCATCTTGTTTGTCTTCAGATAATTCTTCGTACTTGAATTACTAAGGTTAGTAATCTTCCTCTACCCAAAATGATCTGCAATACTTCCTCAAGCCACACAGTCTGCATGCAACTTGGTCGCCATTAATACATCTTTCATCCTCTCTGAAAAGTTCAACAACTACCACAATAAAATCCACTGTCATCAACTTTTGCATATCTAATTCATTCTTTGTTAATCAGAGAGCCTTATGTCTTCATATTCTTTGTCCAGATCAGATGGTCAAGGTTGTTCGACCTCCACATAGATCATTATGCCTATAGGCAAGCATACATCTTCTTATTCAACATCCAAGTCACTTGGTCAATCCTCCATGTGGACCTATGAGTTTATCGACTTGTAGACATGGCTGCAAAGTCAATCACAATCTTCAATTCTGCCGGCAAAATACCCTTTCATCACTTCAATAGGTGTCCTCTGATTCACTCCATACATACCATGTCATTGGGTCAAACTTAGTCAACTCCCATGTGGACTATCAGGCTGCTCAGATCCATTACACTTCATATTGTGGATAACCTTCATTTTATACGCCTCACATGTATGTTCTACTCATGCGGGATAAGATTATGTCATTCTTAATAAGCCTTCCTCTTTCTTTATTAGCTCGCACCACATTAGCATAGTCTGTTAACCCATGTAGGATAACATGTTCTTCATGGCATGCATTCACTTGTTAGCCCACACAACATTTTGTGTGCCTCTTGACCCACATGGGATAAGGTTTTCCTCTTTTTTCTTTTCCTTATCTCATGAGTCTCTTCTTATCCCTGCTTGGTCACACGTGGTAAGCAAACCCTTCAATGCCTACTCTACTTTTACTTATCCTACAGGCTTCTTCACATCCCATCTTGGTCACATGGGATAAGCAGGCCCTTCACTTCCTTTTGTTTCTTATCCCGCGGGCCCACTAACATCATCCTCATCTCATGCGGGATAAGCATCTTCAAGTAATCATCCTTTGATTTCTTATCCTATGAGACCATTTCTCTCCAAGTTTCACCATGTGAGATAAGGAGTCTCCTTTACCTTTGTTATCCTGCGTGAACCTTGTGTAGCCTCTTACTTCATGTGGGATAAGGGAATTCACAATCTTCCCTTCAGTTTCTTATCCTGCGTGACTTTTCACTGTCAGCTAATATGACGCGGGATAAGAGAAACGACCTTGTTCATAAAACTTAAGTTATGCCTTACGAAAAGCACATGACCTCTTCCATAATATGAGATAAGAAGAAATGCCATGTGCACCTCATAAATGTTATCCCGCGAGGTCAAAAATATCTCTCAGGAATGCCACAAGATAAGAGGATAGCTCGATTGACTCGTCAACAATGTTATCCCATAGGGTCATTTAACCCTCATTCGAACACAGCACAGAATCCTTAGATGCATGTGAACTAGACAACTGCTGTCATGTGAAAATCATGACATACCAACCACAACACGTGACTCAATTACTATTGTTGACATGATTGACACGTGAAGGAGATGAAACTGGTTGAAACCCCGATGATGAATCTGGTTGAAATCCCTACAACATAATACAACATGTTATGCGTGACTCCCTTGACATCCTTTTGACATCAATGACAATAATGCCAACAAAAGTGCTCCCTAAGTTCCTTGGGAAGAGAGGAAAGGAATAAAAAATTCCTTGGGAGAGGATAGGGAAATTAAAAATTCCCAAAAAAGGCAATGCATAGGGAGAATAAAGGATGGAGGAATTAAAAATTCCTTGGGAAGAGGGGGCATGGGAAGATTCAAGGGAGTTGACATTCCTTGAATGGACCAAAGTGGGTGGCATTTAAGGTGGATGGATGAGATGGGAAAGCCATTTATGGCAAAGAGTTCATCCATCCGTAATCAAGGTGATTATGAATGTGCAAATGATTAGGAGTGATTAGGTGAGATAATGAAGGATTAGAATGCAAATGGGCAAGTTACGAGGATGGGACATGAGGAGAGAGAATGAGTGGAGGAATATAAAATTGAAGGAAATTATAATCATGATTAGGCTAAGTAATGGGGTTAAGAGGGCAATTTGTTGGAATCAAGGGATTAGTTAATTAACTAGGATTAATTAACTAATTAGGATTAAGAAAAAATATTGACTAAGGTTGGGAATTGAAATGATTTTTAGAAGGATGAAATATAATTAACTTTAATCAATTAATTATGATGCTAAGGTGATAAAATTAATTAAAATATAATTTAATTAATTTTAAGAAGGAGGACTAATATAATTAATATGATTAATTATGTGAAAATATTAAATTAATTAAATATTAATTTAATTAATTTTAGGTGTCTACATTTTGCCCCTCTTTTACTTGGCAAAAAAATTGGTGATAGGTAAAAGACAAAGAAAGATGCCCCAACATGGAAACGTGGGTAAGGGATGCCCCCTAGAGAATTTAAATGAAAAATTTAAAATTTTACGAGCAAAGTCTCGAAAAAGGAAGAAAGTAGCAAAAAAAGAATGAAGAAGAATAGGTGAAGCAGAGGCATGGAAGGTGGAGAGGAAATGGAGAAAAGGCATCAAAAGGGTGAAAAGGCTTAAATAGGCCACACAAGGCCCACAGAAGGGTCATTTTTACACTCACAAGTCAACGAGTAGTAGAGAGCCCAAAACGAAGGAGCGAAGATAATGTGCATTCTACTCAAGCAATGATGCGAGAGAGTTCAGCTCTTCTAGCAACCACCCGAGTATGGACCATTGGTATGTACCACTATCTTGACTTTGTCATTTTAGGAGGATAACATTAATTAGGGCTATTAATGAGGGTAAAAGGGGAGTAGGGCGTAGACGTCAATCTCCTAATCAACATCTATGCTAGGGGATGACCATTTGCATGGCAAATCCCCATCTACGCAGGTGATACATCGCATGTGCAAGCCTCGATCAAGTAATCAACATCTGGTATAGGGAAGAAAAGGGGAGGGAGGAGGGTGAATTGAGGACTACTGTCTGCACTCTATAGAATGACACCGAGGCTATGGTTTCAGTATCTTCGTAAGGAGAAATGTCATCTCCACCTAAAGAGCAAGGGGGAAAAAGAAAATGAATGGAAAGGGATCTGAGGGGATTTTGGAGGATGCCCCATAGTGCAAGAGGGGGGAAAATAGAAGAAGAAGGCTAACATGAGTGAATTCATGGGTGAAATAGGATTTGGGGCCATTATAGTCACAAGAGTGCTAACCTCCCACAATGAGGTATTGGAGCCATTTGACTAGGATAGAGAGGGATGTTCTATTGTATGTCGAATGTTAATGGGTACACTGATGGCCAAGGATTTGTGCATACACAACTATGATGACAATGCTAGTGAAGTGATGGCATAGTGATATGTGATCCTTTCATTTTCCTATAGGAGAGGCTTTGATTATATTGCTGGATGTGTGGTGGATTTTACGAGTTCCAATCCGTGGGGTGATCACAAAGTATCGAATGGAGGGTAGGGAGTATTACCTATGCATATGTGCTAGACTAATGACCTTCCAATAGAAAGAACACAAATGGTGTTGGAGTGGACCATAGAGTCGCATCAACAGATGGCACATCTAGTTCTATACATATGCAGCTTGATCTACGGTTAGATGATGCTTGATCTCAATAGGCATGGGTTTTCTATCAGCTGGTTGAGATGCCTATACCACATCCTAGAGGACGGAGTACAATATGCCTAGGGATATGTCATGCTTGAGCAATTGTATCATGATATTCACATGTGTGTTTATCATAGATACAAGAACTTGGGGACTAGTGTTACAATTCTACATATATGGGTGTTCGAGCACATAGCCATATATCAGCCTCTCAGAGTCAGGGAACAGAAGCCATAGTACCCCTATGTTGATAAAAATGGAGATTTTCTACACTATATACAAGTGGGCATGACCAATGTATCGATGATAAGATGGATTTTACATGGTTCACTTATAGACTTTACGAGAACTGGGCTGAGAATGATTACTATCTTTCTTTTGTCTAGAAATAGTGTTTGTTGATCGATTGCACTGTACATGTTATAGATCAGTACTTTCCACACTAGGTGATGCAACAATTTGGCCTACAATGGGATACCATCAGGGGGATGTGTCCAATCCTCCCCAAATTACATGAGACAACTACCCGTGGGGATGCTATAGGGCTCTTTGAGTCACAAGTGAGATATTAGGGGATTGCAACAATATATTGGGACCCCAAGCTTGATGTTATCGATGTTAGATGCATAAGAGCATACACAACGTGGTGGGAGTTCCACCAACCAACATGGTTGATGATACTAAGGGTGCTAGCACTAGATGAGATTGTTCCATTCATGTACCAAGTTGTTGGAGGGGATGAGGAGGAGGGGGAGAGGGAGGAAATAGAGGTGGGGGAGGAGATGGGGGAGGGAGAGGCCAAGTCGGAGGAGCTAGAGGAGGCCAGAGAGCAGTGAGGGCTTGGTGTAGGGGATAGAGGAGAGGGATTCAGGGTGTAGAGGTATAGGTACCAGGAGCACCCATATAGGTACATGGGTAGGTGAGAGGACAAGTTTAGATCTTAGTAGTGGCACCACTAGTAGTTCCTTCACTAGCTCAACCACCTCAAGGGCCAAAACCATAGGTATGGGTGCCCCAACTACAACCACAAGCACCACAAATTTCATAGGTCACCCTAGATCAGGTACCCTTGAGAGAGATATAGAGAGGTCTCAGGCCATGAGTCTAATTGATGAGGTAGGATAGGAGAGGGCTAGGGTAGAGGGGGAGTGGGCTCATGTAGAGATCCTACAAGTTGAAGTTGATAGGGAGAGGACCAAAGCAGATGGTATCTAGGTAGAGAGGGACACACTGCAGGTGGCCCTAGTAGTGATGACAAAGAGGAATGCCTATTGCATAGAAGCAAATACCACAATAGATATGTTATAGGAAACTCAAGGGTTAGATATAGTGGAGGAAATGTAGTGGATGGA
Source organism: Cryptomeria japonica (assembly GCF_030272615.1). Taxonomy (NCBI): domain Eukaryota; kingdom Viridiplantae; phylum Streptophyta; class Pinopsida; order Cupressales; family Cupressaceae; genus Cryptomeria; species Cryptomeria japonica. The sequence continues at coordinate 474,709,579 of NC_081405.1, forward strand.
GATAGAGTTGGATGGGTTGAGGGTGCAATTGAAAGGAACACAGGCTAATTCTACCTCCTATAGAGGAGAGAGGGATATGGCTAGACAATTTCTCATACCAACAAGGATGACACAGGTGTTCACTAATGAGATGGAGTTGCATTGAGCTCTGGAGAAGGCCCTACATGAGGCTCAACATTATAGGGGGCTCTATTAGGATGTGGTCCCTATAGACCAACAAGCATCATCCTTTGTAGAGAGGATACAGACTTGATAGACACAATTAGAAACATCCAAAGAGTTGGTTGGAATGAGAGTGTTAGGTCCCAGGAAGGACAACTGAGAGGGGGGGGTGAATCATTTGTGAACTAGTTTATAATAATTCATAATCCAAATGCAAGTTATTCCAATTTAACCTTAATGTCGATAAACCAAACTTAAGTGCCGGTAAAACAAATTAATAGTTATACCAGTACCGATATAACTTAATGCATAAAACAGAAAGAGAAACAACATCCACAACACATAACATAAAGATTTTGATGTGGAAATCCAGTAAGGGAAAAACCATAGTGGAAAACCTTACCCACAATTAGATGATACTACTGCAGATAGTATGCGTATACAAACGGGGTCTGCTCATGCAGAAAGGCCAACTGCCTAGAGCTCACTGCTCAATCACAAAATAGGAGTCACACTAACTACACAATTGGATGGTTAAATCCAATGATAATGTACTTCTCAAAATAGCATATGCAATGCTAGATTCAGTACTGGTTAAGCTCTGAACATGATTGTCAAAACACCTTCATAACCTTCCTTCAACCTTCGAATAATGTCTACATGATTCACATAAGGATCTGCTTATTTTAACTCTTCAATACACACTCATACCATATCCATATCCCGATCTTCAATAAGATCTTACAATCATTTATATAAACCTAAGACCAAATGTATAGGTCGGCTCACTAAAGATATTACAATTAAATCAATTAAAAAAGTCTTGATGCGATACAACATGTCGGCTCAATACATTTACCACAATATCCAATCAATAAACAATCTCCATAATGTGTCATGCTGATTTGGATTAGATAACATGTACCGGTCCATAACCTAGACCTATCTACCGGTAAAGGCAAGTCTATCAACCCGATTAGATCAATAAGAAAAACACCAAATCCAAGCTTCCAATCCATGTCTTTGATATAACCAAATGATCTCCAAGTTATCATCACTGTCGGTGAACCATATAACCTGCTACCAAGAAAGAATGCACCGCTAGTGGTACTCTTTCTGTCATCTACATCACCTGCCCAATTTTCATTGGTGTATGCACATAAATCAAAATTTTCATCTTTAGGATACTATAAACCAAGAATTCTTGTGCCTTGTAGGTACTAGAAAATACTTTTAACTGCTGATTCATGATTTTCTTTAGGATTGCTTTGAAATCTTGAAACAATACATATTGCATTCTTTATATCAGGTCTTGTTTGTGTTAAATACAATAAAACTCCAATCATAGATTTGTACCTTGTCGAATTAATAGGAGATGAATCATCCTTCAATTATTAGTTGTAGTCATAGGAGTACTTATCGGTTCGGAATTTTCCATACCAAATTTGTTCAAGAGTTCGTTTAAGTACTTTGTTTGACATATGAATATATCTTTATCTATTTGTGAAATGTGCAAACCTAAAAAATAATTTTATCTCTCCAATCATAGACATTTCAAATTCTTTTTACATCTGGTTATCAAAATCCTTACATAATCCATCTTCACCTCCAAAAATAATATCATCTACAAAGACTTCAATAACCAAAATATCATCATTGGTAACTTTGTAATACAAGTTGTTGTCAACATTACCTTTTGTGTAACCAAGCTTCAAAAGATATTTATCCAATCTAGGATACCAAGCTCTAGGAGCTTGCTTCAATCCATATAAAGCTTTCCTTAACCTGCAAACCATATCCTTATTATTTGTCAAATAATATCCATCAGGCTATTTAATGTAAACTTCCTCTTCTAGATCTCCATTCAAAAATGCATATCTTACATCCATTTGATAAACTTTATAGTTCTTATAGGCTGCAAATGAAAGAAATAGTTTAACTGCCTCAATTCTGGCTACTGGTGCAAAGGTTTCATTATAATCTATTCCTTTTTATGTGAATAACCTTTACAAACTAATCTTGCTTTGTTGCTGATTTCTTTTCCATCTTTATTAAGTTTATTCCTATATACCCATTTAGTACCAATTACATTTTTGTCTTTAGGCCAGGGAACCAATGTCCAAGTGTTATTCTTTTCAATTTGTTCTAATTCATCTTCCATTGCTTTTATCCAATGTTCATCCTTACATGCTTCAATAATAGATGCTGGTTCAATTTGAGAAATTAAACATACCTCTTCATTTGCCAATTTTCCTCTAGTCATAACACCTTGATTTTTATTTCCAATTATCTAATTCTCTGAATGATTCAATCTTACATAATTGGGTTTGTTCTGATTAACATTCACAGGCTGTAGTTCTTCAGTCACTGTTACGTTTTTTGATGATGCCGGTGTGACTTGGTCTTCATTATATACCGGTGCAATCTGTGCCAGTTGATATATGATCATTTCAACTGCCGGTTCAACAAATCTTGAATTTCCTCTAAAGTGTTCATCTATCTTCACATTAGTACTCTCAATGATTTTCTGTAACCTTTTATTATAACATCTATCTACCTTTCTTTTAGATGAATAACCAAGAAATATTTTTTCATCACTTCTAGGATCAAATTTGACAATATACTCATCTCTTCTAATATAACATTTGCTTCCAAAAATTCCAAAGTATTTAAGAGTAGGAATATGAGCAAACCATAGTTCATAAGGGGTCTTACCGGTTTCACTTTTGATGTTAACTCTATTGAAAGTATAAACTGTTGTATTCAGTACTTCTCTCCAATACACATGAGGTAGATTTGCTTTCATTAACATTGTTCTTGTTGCATTCAGAATAGTTTTTTTCTTCCTTTCTACAACTCCATTCTGCTAGGGTGTCTGAAGTGCTGATAGTTGTCTTTTGATTCCATTCACTTCACAGAATGCATTAAATCTCTAGATGTAAATTCTCCTCCTTGATCTAATCTCAAATATTTGATTTCTTGCCAGTTTCATTCTCTACCATTGCCTTGAATATATTGAATCTTCTAAAAGCTTTTGATTTCTCCTTGAGAAAAGTAACCCAACACATTCTAGAATAATCATCAATTATTAGCATAAAGTATCTATCACCTTCTAGACTTCTTGTTCTTGCTAGACCGCATAAATCAGTATGAATTAAATCAAGAATACTATTAGATTTCTTAGCAATTCTCTTAAATGTTGTTCTAACTTGCTTTCCCATTTGACATTCCTTACATACCAGATTATGAGGTTTCATAATTTTAGGTAAATCCCTTACTGCTTTAGTTGAACTGATCTTTACAATACAATCAAAGTTCACATGACAGAGTCTTTTATACCATAACCAACTTTCATTAATGGGTGCAATCAAACATGTTTTATCACTGGTATTCAAGTGAAAGATATTACCTTTAGTCCAATTACCAGTTGCAATCTCCAATCTAGTTCTGTTTATGATTTTGCATTTCCCATTCTTGAATTGTAACTGAAATCCTTTCTCAACTAGCTGACCAACACTCAAAAGATTATGCTTTAAACCTTCTACATAATAAACATTGTCAGTATTGTACTTACCATCCAAAGATATAGTGCCTTTTCCTTTGATTAAACTAGATTTATCATCTCCAAACCTTACTAGACCTCCATGAATTTATTGAAATGATAAGAATTTGCTTTTATAACCAGTCATATGATGTGACCATCCACTATCTATAATCCATTCATCCTTTTCTTCAATTTTTGTGGCCAGTGCTTGCTCTATCGATTTGATAATAGGTGTCGGTTGATCTTCCTTTATTGCAACAAAAGCCCATCCGCTATCTACTGAATCTTCATCTGAATCATCTGTAACACCTTCATCTGCATAGTAACATGACTTATCTCTATTTTTCTTGAATCTATATCTCTGATATTCAGGGTTAGGCTTATATGATCTTTTTTCTTCCTCCCTTAACCTTGCATGTCTATCAGGACATCTAGATGCTATATGACCAACTTTATTGTAGTTAAAACATTTGAAAGGTGCTTTACCTTCATACTTACTCCCTGCTGGACGTTTAGGCATCTTCCTTGCAAATAGTGCTTCAAGTTCTTCATTTTCTCTCCTCATATCTTCAAGTTCTTTTGCATAAAGTGCTTTCCAATCAGTTTTGTCAGATGATGATGATGATGATGCTTTGAAAGCTAAATTAGTCTTTACAGCAGCAACAAGACCAAACTCTTCAAGTTCAAATGCAGAAAGTTTTCCAACCAAAGTATCTCTAGAAACTAAAGTATTAGGCATTGTTCTCATTTCATTAATAGCAATCACTTTCATTTTGTAAGCCGGTGGCAATGCTCTTAAAAATTTAGACACAATTTCATCTTCACTTAAGGATCCTCCACAACAGTGTATTCCTAAAACAATTTCATTAACTCTTTCCATAAATGCAGAAATTCTTTCATCTTCTTCCATTTTCAAGTTTTCATACCTAACCCGGTAACATTCCAGTTTTGCAATTTTGACAGTGGTATCTTCTTCATTCAATGTTTCTAGTTTATCCCAAATATATTTAGTAGTAGACTGGTTTGATAATCCCATGATTTGCTTATCTAATAATGTGCTCAGAAGTGCTTCTCTTGCTTTGCAATCATTGTCCATGTCCTTAGCCAATGTTGGTGGATGAGGTTGATTCAGAATAGGAGCAACATAGCCATTCTTTGTAACATCCCATATATCTCTTCCAATGCAGTTCAAATGTGTTTGCATTCTGATCTTCCATATGCCATAGTTAGTTCCATCAAGCTTCAGACTATCCTTCCTAAAAATATTTGTTGCCATAGGATCTCCTCAAGCTGTTAAGCTTCTGCAAAAAGAGGACTTGCTCTAATACCAATTGTTAGGTCCCGGGAAGGAAAACTGAGAGGGGGGGTGAATCAGTTGTGAAACAATTTATAATAATTCATAATCCAAATGCATGTTATTCTAATTTAACCTTAATGTCGGTAAACCAAACTTAAGTGTTGGTAAAATAGATTAACAATTATAGCAGTACTAGTTTAACTTAATGCATAAAACAGAAAGAGAAACAACATCCACAACACATAACACATAGATTTTGATGTGGAAACTTGGTAAGGGAAAAACCATGGTGGGAAACCTTACCCACAATCAGATGATACTACTGTAGATAGTATATGTATACAAATGGGGTCTGCACATGCAGAAAGGCCAACTGCCTAGAGCTCACTGCTCAATCACAAAATAGGAGTCACAATGACTACACAATTGGATGGTTAAATCCAATGATTATGTACTGCTCAAAATAGCATATGTAATGCTGGATTAAGTACCGGTTAAGCTCTAAACATGAGTGTCAAAACACATTCATAACCTTCCTTCAACCTTCAAATAATGTCTGCATGATTCTCATAAGGATTTTCTTATTTTCGCTTTTCAATACACACTCATACCATATCCATATCCCAATCTTCAATAAGATCTTACAATCATTTATAGAAAACCTAAGACCTAATGTATAGGTCGGCTCACTAAAGATATTTCAATTAAATCAATTACAAATAAGTCTTGATGTGATACAACATGTCAACTCAATACATTTACCACAATATCCAATCAATAAATAGTCTCCATAGCATGCCATGTTGATCTGGAATAGATAACATGTACCGGTCCATAACCTAGACCTATCTGTTGGTAACGACAAGTCTGTCAACCCGATTAGACCAATAAGAAAAACACCAAGTCCAAGCTTCCAATCCATGTCTTCGATATAAACAAATAATCTCCAAGTTATAATCGCTGTCGGTGAGCCATATAACCTGCTGGTGAACATATACCAGTGACTATGCATAAGCCACTAACCATACCAGTGAATGTAATGTAAACCTCCAAGAAGACAAGTGTTGACATCAATGACAAAACCAATGTAACACATGGTGAAATCATCCATAATACCAACAGAGAGCTTTGCGACCGCCATCGATAGGGACATCGAGAGGAGGGAGGGATCTACGTGTAACTGATGGAGAGATCACCATATAGCATTATGACTTATGACATTTTGATCACCCTTAGAGGATTATATCTCATTGTATTACTATTGAACATATCATTTTTTGATATATATGAGGTGACACATGATTTTGGTGGTGATTAATTTATTGTTGTACTTATGATGGACATTTATTATGGACTGTTATAGATTTGATGATGGATTTATGATGATGCATGCTTATATTGATGTGATGGTTATGGTTATTATGATATTGTTGACATGTTTGTGATGTAGGATGGATGTATTTATGTTGTTTATGATGTATGCATTGCTATTATGAGATGCATGTGATATGATTCGATGTATGAGATATATGCATATGTTTATGATCTATGTGATGTGTGTGCTATGATGATATGGATATGTATAATGATGTCTAACCTATTATATATACAAGTTGGACTATGGATGCATGCCTATATTATGTATTGATTATTTAGAAGATATGCATGATGAATGGTTTATGATATGTTATGTAGAAAGTAATGCAAAAAAGTTTATGATATGGAATTATTTATATGTATGATTGTGGTGATGGTTATAATGTGATTGGAATGGTTAGAATATAATGTTATTTAATAAGATGGAATCAATGATTATGACTTGATATAATAAGATGTGAAATGAAATGGTTATGACAATGAGATGATAATGATGCATAATGAAATGACATGGACCTTAATGAGATTTAATGATATGAGAAATGAACCCTAAAAAGAAATGATATACAAGAAAAAGAACCCTATAGATAATTAATATATTCAAGTGAAAACGATGTCTAAAATGAACACACAAATGATTATGAGATGCAATTCAAATTAAAATGAAATGAAATGATAATGCACATGATCATGAAATGACATGAGGCCTATAAAGATAAAATAAATGAATCCTATAATGATAATGAAAATGAACCTTGGAATAAATGCAAATGATTAAATGTGAAAATGGTTAAGTACAAATGAAGTCATTATGTTAATGGAAGTGGATAAATTTTTGTGATGTACCAACCATAACACAATGAAATATATAGGATAGAAGAAGAAGAAAAGAGGGAGGTTGAATAAATTGGAGTCTCTAGGGGAAATGGATGATAAGTGAGGTGAATGAATGGATGGGATTTTGTTGTGTAAAATGTGGAGATCAAACCTAGTTTTGATATCGCCACAAATTATCTAAACCGCTAACTATAGAAGTCAGGATGTTGTGAATATCTGAGGCATGGACTAGATCCTAAAAAAAAAGGTTATCTCTATACACATAGGCCCATAGACACTGATCAAGGTGTATGTGTGAGATTGGTGGATCATATAAGAGAAACCTTCAAACACACCATACCAAAAAAACATGCCCTACTATACACCAATCTAAGATATATCAAGATATAGAATGATTGAAATTGCCTTGAATAGGTATAGGCATAGAGCACAAGTTGAAAAACAAAGCAAAAAGACCGATCATGCAAATGACATACACATGGCCAATTGACATCTCTTGCCAAGAGTAGGACATGGATCTAGATGGACTGTCAGACATGGGAAGGATGCATTCTGATGGGAAAAGATAATGGATGTGACTGAAAAGGTGGAAAAAAGACCAGATGGATTTGTAGGATATGCAAACATGTATATTTGTCTCTTAGATTTGAGTAGCATAGTATGTATAGATTTTTTTATTAATGCACATGTAAAGAAATCTCAAATTGATGAGAAAAGCTCAGATTACTAGGGGAAAGCTCAGTATCATAGGGTAAAAGCTCAATGTGATGGGATGATCCTTATTCATGGTTGGGAACATAGCTCATCATCTTAATGGGAGGGAGGTGAGTTAAGATCAATGAAGAGGTGAAGTGGGGCGAAGAGTTCCTGCATAGGTTGGAAAGGGGGATAATAGGTTCAAAATGAGTGATTGGAGAATTGGTGGTTGACATTACTAAAGAAAGGTGGATGGAGGAGATGGTTACAGCGGGACGAGTGTCCAAAGAGACAATGGATCTAACTTATCTACCTTGATGCCTGCAAATAGGTTTTTACCAAGGTACTTTCCCATAGTGCCACAAAGTGGTTTTCACTCATGGATAAAATGATTTTTTCTTTACTTTTTGTATTTTTTCAATTGTTTTGTATTTTTATGCTTTTTATTTTATTTTTTGAGTTTTTTTATTATTGAGATTTGGGACTCTCTAAAGATTAGGCATAAAAATTCTTTAGGTGCATGATATTCATAGGCTCATTCAAGGGGTCTCCTTCAGGTGTAGCCAACTGATAGGCTCTGGAACCGTACTTTGTAGTGATAACATAGGGTCCTAGCCAATTAGGCTCGAACTTGCCTTTCTTTTCGCTATCCTAAAGATTCCTCTTATTTTCCATAAGTAAAAGGTTACCAATGTCAAATTTCTAGTTCTTGACTTTCTTGTTGTAACTAAGTCAGAGGTGATTTTGATAAACTTGAAGATGATTCAAGGCCTTAAGACATCGCTCATCTAAAAATTCAAGCTCTTGTAATCTTGCCACTTGGTATTCTTCACTAGGAATAATATTTTGTAGGGACACCTGAAGTGAGGGGATATCAATCTCAAGAGGAAGGTCAACTTAAGGACTGAAGACCAAATAATATGAGGTGGCTCCTGTGGGGGTGTGGATACTAGTGCGGTAGGCCCAAAGGGCAGGATGGAGTTGCAAGTGCCAATCATGGCCAACTTCATTGATTATCCTTTTGGAATCTTTATGAGTTTTGTTTAAAGCCTCATCTTGACCATTACCTCGTGGGTAGTATGGAGTGGATAAGTGATGTTGGATTGCAAATTAATAGCATATTTCTTTGACATCCTGAATCTTGAAAGGTCTACCATTGTCGGTAATAATAGCCTTAGGGATTCCATATCGATAGATTAGGTAGTTCAGGATAAATTTAGCAATTTGTTTGCCAATGGTAAAAGTTTGTGGTATTGCTTCTACCCACTTGGTGAATTATTTTATGGCAGTAATTATGAATTTGTGGCTTTTGGATGAGGTGGGGTGGATTTTTCCAATGAGATTGAGCCCCCACCATGAGAAGGTCTAGGGTGTAAGGAATGAGTATAGATCATGAGAGGATGCATGAATCTTATCACCATGTTTTTGATACAATGATATGCATCCATGTCTATGGAGACTCCCATCTTGTCATCAAGAAAGTTAATGATGAGTACCAAAAAAAGGATGACAAGTTGCTCCCTTATAGCCACATGGTGGAGGAATTTAAGCAACATTTCACGTCCATTTAGTTTAAGCGAATTCCTCAGACCAACAACAAAGCTATGGATGACATGGCTACTATCGATTCCCTCTTGTAGATATCAACAAATAGTCAAAAGTGTGAATTCCTAGTTGAGCATCTTCTACTCCCAACATACGATGTCCCTAAGTCTGACATGGTGTTGTGTCCTTTTTGGTTGCAATAATATAATTCCCCCTCACCTTACTAAGACCCAACAATATAATTTCATTTGCCAATCATCGAATTACACTATCCTTGGAGACACTCTATTCCAAATGCACTTTGATGGAACCCTCCCAAGGTGTTTAGACAAAGAGGAGGCTGAATGACCATTACGCAAGGTACAAAAAGGTATTAATGGGGCACACTCAAGAAACCTCACTCTATCTAGGAAGTTGCTATGCATGGCATACTATTGGCCTGTTAGTCTCAAATTCTGATTCCCTCCTATCCCCTATGAGAAAATAAATAAATTTGTCTGTAAATGAAGAGATCAAGGAAAAAAGAACCTTAGAGTAACATATGACAAGGTTTCAAGAACCTTCTACACTCTGAACTTATCCAAAGTTCAGGCGGGTATACCTCTTGTGAATAATTTCACACTTTTACACAAGATCCATAGTAAACCAGTGGATTTTATCACCTCAACATAATCTGAAATAATAAAAGAAAACCTATGCTCATTTTTAGTATTAATCCTCAAGAGATGTAGAAAGAAAACTATAACTGATACCAGTGCCTTATCCAGGCTACAGAGTCATCTAAATCAAGCAAGGATTTCATAGTTAAAAATCCCCATACATCTCATCACTTCATCTTCTACTAACCCCATACATGCCTAACATATATACGAGTTATTTCTTGTTAAACTAAATGGTGTTTATCATATTCAAAGCTTCAAACAAATTAACCTATTGACAGAGATATTTCATGTGTATTTAATTCCCCTCCTGAAGAGAAAAGCTAAGAAACATATCCATAAAGATTGCATTACAATCCATTTTTAGTTGAATAACCCTAGATTACTCAAATGAAACCAGTAAATTATTGAAAGCACACCAGAAGACAACACAGGTTTAGGCTCAAAAGTTTCTGATCTGTATATTGATATTAATTTTTGAAAAAATCTTACATAACTCAAAGTATTATCTGTTGTAATAACTAGAAAAAAACCCAGATATATTTCTGTAGAGTTTCTTTACAAAATTCTTGTGATCCCCTTCTTTACTAGTCCTGGTATCCATTTATAATATTATGGATGCATACAAGCTTCAAACCTTTTCCAAAAATTTTGTTACAACGATCTTCTTATTTCAACAAGAAGTTACAAGTCCTTTTCATTTTCTAACGACCCCTTTTGCACTTTGTCACTCCGTAGCTTCTTCTTGAACCTCTGCATTCAACACCGCATACTTTCTTGTCCACTCTTGATACATGTCATCAGTAGGCCATGAGAAGTTAATAACCTTCCCTTTTATCTTGGCCAATTTCTTCCAAGAGTTTCTCATTTTATTGACTTCTAAGTTTAGAAAGCCATAGTGTGACTTTATTTTTTCTATTTCCTCAATTGTTCTGACAAATAGGGAAGCATCATCTATGTTAATGAATCCCTTTACCCTTAATGATAGGTTGGCTCCTAATTCATTAAGCCATACTTGTTTGTCCTTCAATTGAGTTGGACTGGCAAAACCCTAGGGAAATAATTCAAATTTATACTCAGTGTATTCTTTTTTATACAAATTGATCTTCCTTTCTACATTATCTCTTCCTTCTGTTAGTTTTGTCAGATCCTTTGTCATGTCACAAGTGGATTTGATAATGGGGTCAGCCCCTGCCTCATCATAGGATACACATATAAGTCCTAGGCCCACCTCCCTAGGCATCCACTTGTCCAAAATGGGCATTAGAATAGCCCTGTCTCCATTGAGGTCATTCCACATATCCAAAAATTTATTCATGTTGTTATACACTAATGAGGATCCTATAGTGTCAGCAAAACTCAAAATTGTGGCCCTCACTCTCTCTTCATACTTATTTGCAAATAGGGGTTGAGCCCGTTTTAGCTTTTCCAACTCCTGTTGAGTGATCTCAGCTGATTGGGAACCAGAAGGTGCAGGAGAAGGTGGGAATTCAATGATAGGGCTAGTAGGTGGAGGCTGTGCAGGAGAAGAAGCAATCATTAAGGTTGAGGACTCACCTTGATGGTATTGTCCTGCCAATTGGCCTTTCAATTTAGCAATAATGCTATCTTGACTTACTATCTCTTCTTTGGCATCATTGTAAGCTTTCAAGACTATCTCTAACTTAGCTTGGAGATCTGCCCTTTCCTTTGCTTCTTTCTCTACCACTACAACACTAAATTTGGTAGTTTCCAAGACTGTGCTAGTAGCCTCCACCACTCCAGTATTTTGTACCCTCTTTACTATCATACCTCCAAGGTAATTGGACTTTGGGGTATCCTTTCTCCTTTTATTTTCATCTCTTTTCAGAGACCACATGACCAGGGCAACATTATCCTTGCTAAAGGTTACTCCTTCCATAGGCTTGGTCTCTTTTTTGACTTCCTCTAAAACCAAGGCATCTGCTATATCCCATTCAGGGAGGATGAGAACACCAGCCTTTGCTACCATTTCCCTTCCTTGCTCAGGAGTGATGCTCTTAAATTCAGTGACCATTTCTTGTTTTATTTCTTCCTCCACCATAGCTACATCCTTGTGGGGCTGCTCATTCTTCCTCTTCTCACATCTAGCATTGAACTTATCAATATTCTACTTCCACACAAATTACATGAAAGCTCCTGAGGTAACAATTTTGCTATTAGCCAAGAATTCCTCACTCGCCTGTTTAATAGCAGGATCTAGTTCCTGGCCTTTGAACTCATTGGTGGTTATGTTCATCTCAGCATCTTCTCCAAAAATCTAGTAGAGTGACCAATATAATCCTTTGGCTCTAAGAGTGAACAAATTTAGAGAGAAAGGCTCCATGGTATTAGGTCCTACAATAGTCAATCCTCCTATTTTGACAAAAAATTCTCTAAGAGGCCCATTTCTAAGATGATTCCTCTGTGCACTATAGACTTGAGCAAATGATTCAAAATTAATGGGCTCCAAATAATTGGACACCTCACTGAGTCCAAATGCATTTCTGAATTCATCATCATTGACTTCAATGAGGGTTTTTCCATTTACATCCCTAACACTTTTGGTGAGAGGGTCATAATTGTGTGCAATCTGAGTTAGGAGATCCACATCCATGAAAACTCCAGGGACCACCAATTTACCTACATCCAACTCCCAAATACTGCTCATTGGGGTAGGGGAGTGTCTCATACCAAAACCAACCTTGAATAGACCTAAACCAGACAACCCTATATGTGGATCTCTCAGCCAATTGCCCTTGTCATATAATCCTTCTCTTATTTTCAAACGAGGAGCCTTGGGCACTAATTCCTTAACTTTAGCTGCTACATTTGTGGACATAGATATTTGTTCCAGGAAGTCATCATAAATTGCCCTCTCCTAGTAATTAACTTTCCTTGTGAAATCCCTTCTAGGTGCCATCTCAATGATATGCAAGTATTTCAAGTACTAATCAAAGGAATTCTTTAACAGAAAAAAATCATAGTTCATCAATTTTTCAAGTAACTAGTAAGCAAAACACAAGAAAACCTATTTTTGGCCTGAAGAACTCTGCTCTGCACCAACTTTTCTGCAACAAATATTTGAAATATGACAATCAGGCTCTTAACTGCGACATTAACACCGCATGCTTCAGCCATTACCTCAGAATTGAATTCACAAATGGATTCAAAATTTTGGCTCCAATGGATCATAAAATGTCTGAGTGTTTCTATCACTTTGTTGTTTCACCATTTCGTGAAGCCTAAAATCCGTGCATCTTCATTGAGCAAAAACACATCGACCGTTAGATCAAGCGGAACTTGCATGACCTTTACTTTGTTGACCATTCTTCATTTGGAGACGGGCTCAGATCTCTCATTATTTCGCGAAAGCTAAACATCATGCACATTCATCCAGCGAAACCGCACGAGCCGTCCGATCAAAAAGAACTTGATCAGTCTTTATCCTATCCAATGACTGGCAGTTTACCCCACTAATCACACACCAAGCATTTAAGGCTAGTGGTTTTTGCTGTTTCGTGAATAGTAGTTACCCTGCATCTTTAGCCTGCGAAATAATGCCCACCGTCGGATCCTCCTTGAGATACCCACCTTTTAACAAACCTAACCCGACAAAAGTGGGCCCTTTGACTCAACACTATCCAACCTGGCAATCGATTGGTAAAGGAAACCGATGTGTCAATCACTTATTTGTTGAAAAACTTCCACAGGATCCACTTCAGGACTGCCACATGCATTTGACAAGCCACCTTTTTGTCAATAGTCTGATACATCTGTTCTACCATGACATTGACCAAGTGGCTGCCATGTCACTTCGCTATTTCGTGAAGGTTAACTCTTGGTCACCTTAGGGCTATGAAATAGCACCGACCGTGTGATCAAAAGGAACGTGATTGACCTTTACCTTCAATCCTTACTACCTTGTGGATCAAGTTTCTTTTTCACCATTTCATGAAGCCTAAAATCTGTGCACCTTTATCTTGCGAAATAGCATGAGCCGTCCAATCAAAAGGAACCTGATTGATCTTTACCTTAGTTAAAACCTAGATGCCGGACCCACTTCTGCCTTTCGCCATTTCGCGAATGGTAACTCATGGGTGTCTTTGAACTGCAAATTCATGTGCGTTGTTAGATTAAAAAGAACCTACGCGATGGTTAGGAAGCTCGATTAAAATTTAAGAACTTTAGGAAAGGCTTAGAGAAAATAAAGCGTTGCTACCTAGGGAGAAATAAGAAGGGGGGGACACTTTTCACGATAGACCGACCCTTTTTTTTTTTAAGTGATAAAAGTAATGTGGAAATAGAATGATAAGGGTTTTTCTCAAAAATTGGAAGGGTTAGAACTCAAACCTTAAACCCTCTTCTGACCTAAGACAGTCAGAGGCAACAAGGCCATACCAGACTCAAATTTTTAGCAGATTTTTAACCAATTATGGAACAAGAATATCCTTTTTTTGAATAGTGATAACATGGCCTACCATGGTTCTTTGTTGAAGGGTTGTTGGATGTAGTGTATCTAGAGGACGTTAGGGATTTTATCCATGCACCCTTAATGGAGGTTAGTCATGTGAAGTTTAATGATTTCTAGAAGTAGTTGGTTCAAGATGACTTGGTGACATTCAAACAACAATATAAGCACATTTTGGAGATGGATCTAAACATATGGAATGAATTCCCTAATTTTTTTTGAACACTTGGTAGGATTAAGAGGGGGGGTGAATAAGTCTAGAACTTCAAAAACAATTATTAATGAATAATATTAACTTAGAAATAACACATTAATAATTAGTACAAACATTAACCATAAACACAAGAACACCATATTTATGTAGAAAACTCAAATAGGAATAAACCATAATGAGAATCTAACTCACAATATGAATAACAATGTTTTCAACATTTTAGGCTTGTAACCAAGGAGAGCCAACACCTGAAGGAGCTGCAGAAGTAAGGGGTTCAACCTTAGGCATGATATAAAGAGGACTTTCATAGCTAAAGATTACTTATTCATTACAAGATACAAACTATTACCAAAGGACTCATTGCCAATCAATAGCAAATGAAATAGCTGGAGGTGTCATCCCAATCGAAATCAATCATGTCCCAATTTAAGGACCAATATTCAAATCTAATCTGATCTAATAACTTCAAGACAATCCAAAATTGCTAAGTCCTTGTCCTCACTTTGATTTAGCATCACCCCCTCTATTTATTAATCAAGTCTTTTCATCTAATTTCAATCATCAT
Organism: Cryptomeria japonica; assembly: GCF_030272615.1. Taxonomy (NCBI): domain Eukaryota; kingdom Viridiplantae; phylum Streptophyta; class Pinopsida; order Cupressales; family Cupressaceae; genus Cryptomeria; species Cryptomeria japonica. Next base: position 474,724,943 of record NC_081405.1, read on the forward strand.
CCCGTTCTCGTCATCTTGAAGTTCCCTTGCATGGCCTTGACTCATGCTCAAAAGCAAGAAATTGCCATTGAGTTACCTCACCCTAACTTCTATGTTGATGATGATGCCTAAGTACAAGAAGAATATGTTAACCAACTCGAACATTATCCATGCTTGAAGTCCTTTGTGGATGATCCCTACAAATAGGAAATGATAGATAAAATCATCAAAATGGCTCCTATCACTTTCTTAACCAATCTTATCAACCAAGGAGCCCGATTACCTATTGATTTTGATTGGTCCATCCTTGAAACTCCTTTGGAAGGAAATTTCTCTAATAAACCTCTCCTCAACACTATTATCAATCCACAAATTTCCACCCCTGTACCTACTAGCACTTCCAATCCCCCTATTTCTCAACCACCTAGGTCATTCGCATCCCTTCAAAAAATTTCCAACTACATTAATGCTAGCTTGCCACACATCAATGCCATTGGAGCTTTGTGCTCTCTGATCACTTCCCAAATTTTTCTCTTCCTATCAATACATTGGTGGTGGTATACCAACTGTGTCCACACATATCCTAGTATTTAGCTCATGTCAACACATACCAAATGTTCAAAATCAACCACCTGACCTCATGAAGGAATTTTGGGACATGAAGGATCTCATAAAGTATCTAAAGGATGGGACTTGCAAAAAATCATATACCTTTGAGGAAATTTGTCCTCATCCTTATGTTCCCTCCATCTCAGTGGCTCCATACCCTCTTGGTTTCTAAATGCCTAAGTTTGACAAGTACAAAGGCAAAAGTGACCCTATGGAACATGTGAGAGAATTCTACATTTCCTGTTAGGAAGTTTCCTACAGTGATGTCTACTTGTGAATACTTTTCCCTAAGAGTGTTAGTGGACCATTGGGTTGCATTATGAGTAAAACATTGAGAATTATGCTTCTATGATAGAACTATGCAACACAAAGTAGAGGACTGGAGAGACCTTCACCAACTTCTTGCAAATGTGGCAACATCTTATTAGTAAATTCCCATGGGACATACCTTAACCCTATCAAATTGAGTTATTTCAATACAAACCTTGTCCCTAAAATGTCTCATCCTTTGAGAAAGTCACTAAGAAAGGCCTAGCATTAGAGCGAGTCTTCCTAAAGTAGGGTGTCATAAAGCCTAATAAAAAATATTCCTAAGGGTCTTCCTTGTCTAATGACAAGCCTAGGTGTTGGTCTAAGAATAAGAATGTTGTCAATTATGAAGTCATTGATGCTAAACATTTCCAGACTGTGACCATCCCATCCAAGCCTACCACCACCAATAATCAATCCAACAACCAATTCGATTCATAGAACCAATCCAAACCCTACAACACCATTTCTATTCTAGGCTGATCATCCCATCCTACCAGTCAGCCTCAACGTGAATATACTCCACTTGTTGAAATCATTGAGGTTGTCTTCTAGAAGCTTGTCAAGGATGGTGTCATTGTCTTTCCCATGACCCAACCATATGACTCTAATCAACCAAAACCATGATGGTATAATGAGAATGAATATTGTGAATACCATCATCTCTAGGGCCATGATACACGAAAGTGTATGAAACTAAAGAACTAAATTCAACACCTTATCAATAAAGATGACATTGAGGCTGTGTAATGCCTCAATAAGGAACCCCAAAGGACAATCCATCTAACTAGCTAACCTTAAGAAGGAAAAGATTCTTTTTTTCTAAAGAGATACAATAACTCATTAAACTTTAATAATGATCAACATGGTATTTAACATAAGAATAACTTATCTAAGCACAAGCAGAAATAACTTATAACAATAACATCTATGTCCTCTAAGGTCCCCTAATGTTGCTACAAGGAAACACTAACACTTACCAAGGCATAAGAAGAAAATATAAACTAACCATTGCATAACATAATGCCTAAACATAAATAGATGAATCTTAACATAGAAATGATATCATATAAGAACTAAATAGCATGATTACCCTAGAAACTAGGCTCATTCTAAATCCCAAATCCAAATATTCCTGATATTACTTTCCACAATATCATATAACCATAGAAATTAAACTTAGATAAATGAAACTATGCTCATGAAATATCATTTTATGTATTACAAATAAGATATGCTCACTAAGAACCTAATCATTCATAAGGGATGGATGGTACCAACACCATACTATCTAAACTCAAAACAACCACATAGTTAACATAATTACATCAAATTTACATTAAATATTACTCTAAAAAAAAGTGTTCATATAACATAATGAATATAGATAGAAATATATTCTAGATACATGAATGAAACATTACATAAGAGAATACATCTTGCATACTAATTCCAAAGCACTTGTAATTGAAGAAGACATAGTCCATCCATGAAGCTCACAAACATACCACCAAAATTCCCCATGGAAGAAATCATCAACCACTCAACCATGTGGAACCCAAAGGGCCACCCCCCATACTCTAGAGAATGACACCAGAGAATGACATAAGGCCCCACACACTAGACATACCACAAAGGCTGACACTAACACAACCATGGAAATTTAATCAACACACATATGTTTCAATTACAAGGACTAGAAAAATACATGACATTGACTATCAGAGGCTACTACACATCACCACATAGGATAGGGTACCAAGTTACAACAAGGGAAGTCTGTCATCACATGGCATCAACATGAGTGTTCTTGGTAGTCTAACCCTCTCCAAACTCCATACCTCGACACTCATTTGAATACACATGTGGAACTGAACAATCCTTCCATGGAGGCAAGGAAGTCAATCTACCATATAGGCATTCCCAATCTCATTCTGAGTCAAGATAAAGCACAATTACTCGTATAGCCATCCACAAGACCACATAACCAAAATGGAGATTAAACCAAAGGTAAAGCAATCAAGACAAGGATTAAAACCAAGACATGGACTAGGGTTAGGCATGGTAGGGGTTAGGTGTGGTAGGTATTTAGTGTCACCTCTGATCAAATACCATGAAGAAAGGAGGCACACTCAAACTTGTGGGACTAGTGGAGTCAGTGCCTAATACCTACACTCCTACACAATGTCATCCAGGAACAATATCATCCCTTACACACTCACAGACAGTAAAACAACATAACTATAGATATAAAATATTTAAACAACCATCATCCATATCCAATAAGTGTTGGAAACAATGCAACAGACTGAGAGGGGGGATAAATCAGTTTGCACAAAAATTTACACAATTGAAACTTAAATCCATATATTATAAAACAATTAAAGCACAAATTAACACAACATCAAAATCACACATAACACCAAGATTTTTGATGTGGAAAACCCAGTTAAGGGAAAAACCACGGTGGGAACCTACCCACAATGAGATAATAACCTATTAGGAGTAAGCAAAATATTACAATAGGGAATGCACATGCATTCAAGCACACTGCTCAAATACAATAAGGGTTACAACCTTGAGAAAGACTCACTATCTTACAAAGATTCAGACAACAATCCAGATTACATGAATTGAGAAAATAGCATCTCCTAATGGCTAATTATAGTTCTGGTTAAGCACATATACTCAAACTATGCTCTTACACTTCTGCAAACTCTTTTTCAAATCTTTTCTCTTCTCTTATGCTAGTAAGTGATCAATACAATATTTGCACATGCAGATGCCTCTCACAAATGAATATTACATGAATATATACAAATCATCAACCTATATTTCAAGGTCGGCTAAACCCTCAACACAAATTACAAAATAGTAACCTCACACGCTACAACAACATATGCAGACCAAAAAATATTGGCTAAGACATAGTCTGGACCCAAATCATCACCACAATTATGAAACACCTCCAAGAATTATGCCTCAATCATCTGCAATGCGCTACAACTCCATAAATATTGCATAAAACAAAGATCACCATTGGATCAAGAAAATGATCAATAACACGCACAACGATCAATACAAACCAACAACATGGATAAGATACAATCTAGATACATTCATAAGAAGTGTGAATTGCACTGCAATAACCGCAACAACTCGGATTACTAGATTCATCAACATCTCTTTACCAGAGCTCAAGAACACCAACACAATTAACTGTCAACTTGAAAGATTCACTTGTGGAATTCCAAATCATGAACCACTAGAATTGAGGACACACTTGAACGTCCCAAATACTCTTCCAAATTAGCAAACCAAGATATTGCAATTCCGGAGAAATGTGGAGCACAAACTAGAACATCGAATAACACAAACACTGAATAATAAACTTCAATACCGGACCTCATAGGTTAATCGAATCATCATACAAACCACTGAAACTTATACTGAATCAAATAGAGATAAGCATATCTAAACCCATTAAACCACAACAAGTCAATTGTAACACATTGACCAAAACAACTCATTTAATCTAACAAAAACATTGGAACACAAAAGAATATGTTGACATCAATGAAAAAGCATTGTTCCAACAAACATCTCAACAATGTCAAACAATAAGACTGTTAGAATTAGGGTTAGCACAAGATATAATATCATAAGTAGTAAACATAAACCATATCACCTAAGAAATGCATTATCACCAAGTCTATCAAATACTAAACCCTAACATCATCTAGTAGCCGTAAATATAGAATCATCATCATAAATACCATATTGAATCTATTGGAATTTGGCATAACTGATACATATGAGGTGATGTAGTTGAAGATGGATGACTGTACTGGTAAAGGATAGAAGTCTATTTGTGATGAAGAGATTGAGATTCTATTATTAGATGACTTGATCAATTATTTGTGTTTTCATTGATGACAACTAATGTCAAATGATGTTCTTGATGTTTTGTTTTGTCATCTAAGTGACTTGGTTTATTGATAGACAGGGTTTATCGACAGTTACCGACAAAGAACTAAAGTCTGTGAAATAGGACTTTAATTGGTAAAGAAAAGATGTTTTGGTTGGATTGGATGATCGACAATGATTGATGATTTTCAGTTTAGATGGAGAACTTGTATCATGGAAGGTGTATTTGACCGGAACCAGAACTTGTGATGATTGTCGGAAGGCATGTTTCAAATTTCTGATGAAGTTTTGCTAAGGTTTTAGTAGGGTTTAAGACTGATGAAGAAATCATCAAACCAGTAATGATTTCTGTTATGACGGTGATTTACAACGAGTCTACATGAGGTTGGTAACATGACACAACCCATGTGAATTATTTAATTGTTGTTTTGGCATGATTCAAGGAAGAATTTCTTGGGAATCAACGAAACGCTTAGTAGAGTGTTTTGAGGGTTTGACTTTGGTACAGACTGAATTTTTGTGATGGGTTATGATCAACCAATGGTTGATATTGCATTGTAATTTATGGTAATGATTTGTATATTGATCTTTTATGATCTCTTATAATTTGAATTGTAAATTCATGATGAAATTAGGGTTTAGTGGCTGACCTAGTTGAGATGGCTATTTAGGATGACACAGTTGATGTTTATGATGTTGATGGTCTTAGAGAATGTGTTGAGGCATCCAAGTAAAATGTAAGATCTTCTTGAGAGTTGCAGAGTGTTGAGTATAACTGGATTTGATCAAGAAAAGAAGAGAAGTGCAAGTAACAGATCATTCTTTCACAGTTGTTCCCTAATAGTTGCAACTGGTTAAATCCCTTAACCGAGTAGGTCCTAATAGGCCTTAAACATTTAAGTCGCCTAATAGGGCAGCTCAAAAAAGAGTGTTAAATCCTCTCATGAGGTTGATCCTAAGAGATCATCAATCTCCTAACCAAGCTGCTATGCAAATCCCTTAACCGGGTGACTCCAAACAGGGTCTTCTCCTAACAGGGCATATTGTAAGCTCCTAACAGGGCGTACTTCAAAAAAGTACAAATATTTGTGCATGCCAACTCTCATCGTGGTTTTTCCTTATTTGGGTTTCCACATCAAAAACTTATGGTGTTCATGCATGGAATGTTTTTCATGTGATGTTTTTGTTTACGTTTCATTTCATGCATTATTTCTGAGACACTAGTTATGATGTTTTATCAGAAGTTTAACAGAGGTTACCGGTACTAATAAGAATTGGTAGAGGAAGTATTTGATTTGATTGATGGGGTTAATGTTGGCATTTTCGATAATGATGTTGTGATTTTCATTGATGGACACACACTTGATTTGAGATCACTTTGTGTATGTATAAGTTATGCTCAACCGGTATGTGTTCTAAACCAGTATTATGTATTATAGTCTTTAGACTATCGGTGTTTTGTAGAAAGTGTTTACCAATCTCAAGCGGTATGAAGACCTCAAGTGGTTCAAGAATCTCAAGCGGTATGAAGGAACTAAAGGGGCAGTTTTCATTTTACCAGTCTTCATTTTTGACAACCGGTAATTGGTTTAATGTTTGAACTAGTATTCGGTAAAGTTGTATGAATCGATAATACTCTATGATGAGTTACCAACTAGTATTTTTGTGATGAGTTACCATCCACCGACACTTTGACGGTGATTCTGTGTCGTGTTACCAAATGTGTCTAGATGCACTGAACCTAGGAACTTGCAATGTAATCCTATTGGACCGACATGAAATCAAATTCCTTTATAAGGACATCATGTCTAGGGTTTTAGGAGAGGTAGCTGTTAGGGTTTTTGTGTGGTCGATGAGTTTTTGTATGTGTGATCTTAGAAGAGTAGATCGAGTCTGTGTGTTGTAATAGAGTGTGGATTTACTGAAGATTGAAGTAATGCTGAAATGCATTAGTAATGAGCTATCATGGATCTAACCAAGCAGATTGTGCTATTTGCTAGATCATTCACTTGTTGATTACTCACATCTTTGACAAGTCTGAAACCCTTAACCGGGTAGGCCCAGGAAAGCCTTTGCAAATCCTCTAACAAGGTGGTTCACAAATGTGGATCTGAAATCCTCTCACAAGGTAGTCTTTAATCAAACTTATCTCCTAACAAAGATTGAGATTCCTAACAAGATCTGTTCTGGTGAAGAACATTGTATGACCTTAACCGGTCTGACCTTAACCGGTCTGACCTTAACCGGTCTAGTTACTATTCTACATATAGTTACTTGTGAGTTTCATCTCACCATGGTTTTTCCCATTTGGGTTTCCACGTCAAAATCTCTTGTGTTATGGTGATTGTTCTTTTGTGGGTGAATGCCTTATTTGCTATTTGGTTTGCATTTGTATTAACTAGTTTGTTAGTAAAACTGTTATACCGGTTTACTGCTAAATTGTTTAAGTGTTTAAGTTCAATATTTATTTGTATACTAATTCACCCCCCCTCTTATTATTCATCAATCGGTATCAGAGCCATCCTTTCTATAAGTCTAACCACTTGGAAGGAGATATGGGGGAATGCACTATGAGGGAACTTACTCATTGTCTCACTCAGACTAAGAAATCCTTTGATGAACTCAAAGTCAAATATAAAGCTTCTCTAGCAAAGAGAAGAGAGCATGCTGAGGAACTGATGGAACTAACTGAAAACAGTTCCTCTGATGAAGCGGACATGGAAGCCCTAGTTGAAGAAGTTGAAAAATTGAATGAGTCTAATGCCAACCTAAGAAGGGAACTTGAAGGACTGACTATCAGGATGTGTCAAGAGCTTGAGAACTAGAGAAAAGATGAAGATTTGGTAAAAAGAAAAGATCATGAGATCTCCATGCTGAAGCAAGAAATCAGTGCACTTATCGCTCATCTCCAAGAGAGTAAAGTGGAAAAACAAGAAATGCTAGGTGAACTAAACATGGCTATTTTTGAGAATGCAACCTTGAAGGAATCCAATGCTACTATTTCCAAAGAACTCACTGAGTCAAAGGAAATACTTGCCAACTTCAATAAGAGCACTATTAAGCTAGAACACAAGCTTGAATCAGCAAAATCGGTGAAGAATACCACTAGACTTGGTTTTTTTGGTTATGAGGAAGGTGAGACCTTTGGAATAAAAGATGGAGCATCAAAGAAGCAACCGACACCAAAGGATAAAGGTAAGCAAAAGTTGAAACCTGTTTGCTTTAATTGTCTCAAGGAAGGACATACTGCTAATGTATGTAGAAGTAAGGCTTACAATAATTTTCCCTACTTTCTAAATAATAAGCCTAGATCCAATAGATTCAATGGAAATTGCTATGCGTGTAACAAGTTTGGGTATAGATAATTTGAATGCAGGTCTATCATGCACAACACTGGAAGGTATCCTCAAAGGAGTCAAGGAGTTTTTCCTGAACCCTCTGGGAACCAGAATCCAAACCGGTTTAATGCCTATAATCATTAGTCAGGTAGCGGTGGCTATCAAGTGGCAACCGGATAGAGGGTAACCTGTTTGATCTGTCATGGTACTGGTCACACTGCTGCAACATGTAGAAGGAAGAATGGAAACATGAATAATGGACCTTGGAGAGCACTCGAAATGGTTTGCCATCATTGCAACAAATCAGGTCACACAACAAAATTTTGTAGAACAAGAAAGAATATATCAGGTGATATACCAGTCACTCTAGAAGGAAAGATTGATGTTGAAACTATTTAAGTGGATATTAAGAAAACCTGGAAAAAGAAGCTAGAAGAAGTGACTCAAGAAGAACCGGTTTCTGCACCTAGTGTGGAAATCTTTGAACCAACTAACTAAGCTACATAAAAGCTTAGGGGGAAACAAAAAGGTGAAATGTTTCAAACCCTTGGTTTACACTGGTAAAAGACATTAACCAGTATATGATACCTATCAATTGGTAGAAGAATGGAAATGGTAAAAGACAAATTAGGGTTTACGCCCTAATGGTGGAGAATTTATTATGGTGGGTGAAGAACTGGTTTAAAAGGGATTTTCAAGTCATTTTCACTTATCAATTTGCGAGTGAAGAAGTTTTCAAGTGCAGAGCGACAAAAGGCATTTTATCTTGCGATTCAAAGAGATTTCAAAACTTTGAAGAAGAATCAGAAGATAACATCAATTGGTCAAGTGTAGAACTCAAAGCGGTAATCCAGCAACTGAAGTAGTGTGTGGCGAAGCAAAATTTGCAAGCCCTAAATCTCGACTTGCAAAGGTATTTTTTGATTTTCTTTGTTTATCATGGCTTCTGCATTGCACTCTAGTTCTAGTGCACCCGTTGATTCAGTAGATTTCATCCAATGGAAGGCAAAATATAATGCCCTATCCCAAATACTCATTGGTGTTATTGTTGAGGAAGGTATTTCAAATTATATTGACTATAAAATTGAAGACCTAGGATCTCTAGTGATCCATTCTCAGTTGAGCTTATTCTACGGGAAGGACAAGAAGATCAAACTGGAATACAACATCTTGGAAAAGAAGAAGCTTCACAATGCGGTCTATTTCCTTGAAGTATTTACAGATGATCACATTTGAATCATTCTAAGCAGAGTGAATGGTGACAAAATGTATAAGGGCGGACACATGACATCACATCAGAAGTGATTCATGCCATCACCAATTTCTGTAACGTTGGAGATGTACCAGCCCTAAGGAAGGTCATCAAGACTGAAATGACCAAGCTCACCAGTTCTATGAGCGACCAACGGGGAATGATCATTAATACCATCAAGGACAATCTGGTCAAATATGCGTGCATAGTGATAGGTTACCGAACATTCCATGCTAGCATAATTAACTTTGTCTCTGCTGCAGCAGTAAATGCCGCCTATAGGATGATCATGGAAGATGCCTCGTTTGATTTATGCACCTGTATGCAAAGGTAACTTCTGGTGAATCTGAAGTCAATCAAACAAGACAATGCCTTGAAATTTAAATTTGGACAACTATTAGATAAATTGTTCTTCTACTTCCAAGGCAATTTCCTAGGAGTCGATTATATTCAGTGGTCTGTTGACCAACCAGTTACCAAGCAAATCAGAGAAAGTCTTCAAGTGGTTGGAACCAGTTATCCTGAAGTCTTGAACAAATCCTTTGATGAGTTCAGATGCAAGATGAGCTAAAGGGTGAGAATATATGGTGATATTGTCAAGAAGTATGAAGAGGACATCTGCTTCACCATCAGAGTAGATGAGTGTATAATGGAGGTGGTTAAGCCTAGAAAAGAAAAGGTGGAACCTATGGGATATGAGGTAATGTATGATATGCTAGACGAGTATGCTTCTACCCTACTTGCCTCACCGCTTGATCCTAAGAAGAAGAGAACCAACACCTATCTGGAAAGGGTTACACCAGTTGAAGAGCCTTCAGTAAAGAAGGGAAAGGTAGTGCCATCTGTATTGACACTGGTTACTTCAGCAAGTCCTAAAGTGACCAAGTGGTCACCGGCGAAGAAGAAACTAAAAGTTGCCCCCACCAAGGTATTTGAGAGGAAGTGGAAGACAAAAGGCCACACATCAGACTCAGAGGACACAACATCTGAAGAACAACCTAAAAAGACTAGGCAAATGAGGAAGAAGACAAAGACAACCAACAATGAACTGACATCATCAACACTGGTAAATATTGATATTTCCTCTTACAAACCTTTGACACATTGTCAAAGAACTATCAAGAATATTAGGAGAAAAGTGCTGAGTGATTTAATAGATCATTTTGATGATTTTAATGATAATGAAAAGGAGGAAGTTGAACATGAAGTTATTCAATATTTATGTATTAATGACTGGTCGCCATCAAAAATTAAACCTGTGACATTGGATACTTTATATAATTCTTTGGATAACAAATGGCACATTGCCATAGAAAAGGAACAGGAAATAAGAGAGGAAATATTTTCTCAATATTTTCCTGATGTGTCTAATTCAGAACTTTATGAAGTTATGGAAAAATATAAAGGACTCTTCTTCATGAGAAGAAGGAGACTCTTCTTGCTAGAAGGGAAAGTCCCTGAAGTGGTAAAAGATACCCACTCTCATGCCAAAGCAGCTCTAAGGTTGCATCAAGTGTCCAAAGCCAACAAGAAGGCTAAACAAGAACCAAAAATTGAAAAACCGGATGAGGTGTATGATAGTGCAGAAGAACCAGTCACTGAACAAATGGACCCAATTGACGTTGATGCTTTGGATGGTGAAAATGTCACCCTAGTACAACAAAGGACAAGGTGGACAAAGAGAAAGTGGACAAGGAGAAACATGACAAAGAGTGAGTGGAGAATGAGAAAAAGAAGCAAGAGGAGGAAAAGAGAAAACATGAAGAGAAGAGGAAACAAACAGAAGAGGAGAAAAAGAGAAAAGAGGAAGAGGAGAAGAGAAAAGAAGAGGAGAAGAGGAAGTAGGAAGAGGAGAAGAAGAAACATGAAGAGGAGACGAAGAAGAAGGAAGAAGAAAAGAAATAGGAAGAGGAGAAGAGAAAAGAAGAGGAGATGAGGAAGCAGAAAGAGGAGAAGAAGAAACAAGAAGAGGAGAAGAAAAAGAAGGAAGAGGAGAAGAAAGAAGAAGAGAAGCGAAAAGAAAAAGAAAGGAAGAAGGAAGAAGATAAAAGAAAGAAAGAAGCAGAGGAGCAAAAGAAGGCAGAGGAAGAAAAGCAAAAAGCCAAGGACAAGGAGTAAGCGGCAAAGAGCATACAAGTGGAGACCCCAAAGACAACCAGTAGTCAAGGTAAACCGGCTGATATTACCAGTCCCATTGACCTCCAATCTGCAAATGAAATGGAGCTGCTGCAAAGCATTAAGCTTGTCGAAGAGCGACTAGAAGTGCTAAGGAGGAAAAAGGAGGAATGTGTTATTCAAGCTGCAGTGGAAACTCTTATGAGTTTGATTCCTAGTACCAATCTCCCAAGTACCGATTCCTCTCTGGCCCAACTGAAACTCTTATGCATAGTTGTAGAGGACTAGGTGCAATGCCTAGAAGATGTCACTGAAGCCAATGCTCAAAAGAAGCATCAAAAGGCACTGAACATCGCCTTAGTGAAAAAGTTAAATGAGCTTCGGTCTGAACTTCAGAAGGCACAGAAGGATATAAGAGATGCGATGGATGAGGGGAATCTACTGCTCAGTAAGATATGCCAACCCCATCTATTTTGTGATGATGTGCTTGCACAGAAGGAGAAGCTACAATCTGACCTGCAAGCATACATAAGCACCTTCAAGACACCCTATGATTCCTTCACCACATATGGGAAAACCGCTCATCGATTTCAACTCTAGACTACAAGAATAGAGTTAGAGATCAGCAACCGGACACAAGATTTGTAGGAACTTCAACTGGTTCTACTACCAAGTGTTGGCATTATGTGAACTGGTATGTGGACATAATGACATTGTATGTTGTCAATGATGTTGTTGTGCTCTATGAAGTGTACCTATACCTGCAAACACAATGCACTCAATAAATCATTATAAGCAATGGTTAGTAAATTGAAACAATGAAAGACAAAACCATAGCTAATCGACTTATTGCCTCTTAGTAAATGTGAGTATGAATTTTGCTCTCAGATCTTAGTATGCAAATTCCAGTGACTTGACTACACTTAGATGGAGGATTTGAATGCTGAAAATGCATGATCTAGCAAGAATAGCATGATTAAGCTATATGAATTCATGTTTGATCTAGAAAATGAACTAGAATGAAGATGCAATTAAACTAAAATGAGCATGATAACATTGCTAAGAAATAATAAACTAGAAGCTAGATGCCTATAGTAACAATGCAAATGAGCTAAAATTGAGCATGAATTAGTGAAGTGGATGAATTCATGAATTGGCCATTTATTCTCCAAAAGAGGGTCTATTTATAGGATTTTCCAAGGCTAGGGGTGAGTTGGCATGAATCAACGGTTGAGATTGATCTGAAGATATCAATGGTTAAATTGGAGGAGGTTGGCAAAGGGAGTTGGATTAAAGGGAACACTTAGTGACAAGTGTCACAAAGGTTCTAGAAGATGTTGGATGAAAGGGAACACTTAGTGACAAGTGTCACAAGGTTCTAGAAGATGTTGGATGAAAGGGGACAAGGTGGTAGATAGAATGGGTTAGGTTTAGGAGTGGTAGAAGTTAGGAGAATTTGAATTTAGAAATTCAAATATTAGGAAAATGGCTAATTAATTTCAACAACTCATGATTTGATTTGTTTTAATTAATTAGGAGATTTAGAAGAAATGATTTTGGTGGAGGGAATTAATTAATTAAAGGGGTGAAATAAAATGAACCTATTAAATAAATCCTTAGATTTATTAATAAGTAGATGAAAAGGGAAATTTAATCAAATTGCTTAGTGAATTCAATTAAATTGGGAAGGAGAGATTAATTAAATAATTGCTTATTTAATTAATTATCTTCAGGCCATTTTTAGGTGTATACATTTTGCCCCTCTTTGAAGCGAGGTGTGATGATGCGTTGATTCAAAGAATAATCTCATTTTGATGTTGATATTGATTTGATAGGATTCCCCAACTCTTGATTGCTAAATTCCTGTATAATGATGCCCCCTCGAGAGATCAATTGAGATGATTGATCTTTGGAGTTTTTGTGAGATTGATATCTTGATAGATTTGATTTGATTTCTGCAACTGTTGTTTGATGAAAGTGTGAGTTCTTTGATTAGCTTGATTGCCTAGATCGGTAAGATTTAAAAATCTTGATTGATTTGATTCAGTCTGGTTTCAGGAAGGATTCATCCTATATAAGACATGGATGATCATAACGTCTAGTTTCAGGAAGGATTCATCCTATATAAGACATTGATGATCACGTCTGGTTTCAAGAAGGATACATCTTGTATAAGACATGAGTCAGAGTCAATTTGTCTGGTGTTAGGAAGGATTCATCCTGTATAAGAAATGGATGATCATAACGTCTGGTTTCAGGAAGGATTCATCCTATATAAGACATTGATGATCACGTCTGGTTTTAGGAAGGATACATCCTGTATAAGACATGAGTTGATTAGGTTTGATTGATTGATTTCATTTGATAAGATTGATTAGATAAAGAACTGACAATTTGTTGATATCAGTTGCAGAAATTTTTGGATATGTTGATGTTGATGCATTTGAGGGAGATAGCATAAGATTTTTGCTGAGCTGACAATATCATGAAAGAGATGAGTTATTCTTCTGATTATGTATACACTTTTGATGATACTTTGATGATTCCTGTGATAGATTTAACCTTGGATAAAAGGAGCTTTTGGGATCCATGCAAGAATGAAATGCAAGCTAAAATGCAAATGAAATGCAATGGAATGTAAAGCTATGACCGGACCAGTCACTGGATTATTTTGCATTTTTTTTGTCATCATTGAGATTTTGAAATGTGGGAAGTGAGTGCAAACATAGATGGTATAATTAAACCATGATGATCTGAGCACTATTTTCCTAGATTTTGATATAGCAAGTTAACACAAGCATCAAGGTATAATTGAATCGAGATGACCTGAGTGTTGTTTGCGTAAAACAGGTAGTATTAATCATTTCAATACGCAAATTGGAAATGTCTTCAATGATATTCTAATGATCATGTCCCGAGACAAATTTGCACATATTCGTGATTAATTTTCAGACAATAGACAAGAAAAATATCATGTTTCTTCCTTGTTCCTCTAGTCAATGACATCCTGGAGTCACTCAGAAATCATGATAGCGAAAAGCAATATAGAAAAGTTGAACAATCATGTTACAATCATTCATTCAAAAAGATATTATCCACTGAAAAGTGTGTGATATGCTTAGATTGATTTTGTGATATCTTAATAGTTGATAGTTTGATCTTGTGTTCAATGTTGGATTTGTCTTAGTTTTTGCTTGATAAGAGCTGTCTAACTGTTTGTTCTACTTGTTTGATTAAGCTCAAAATTGATCAAAAGTTTTGCCCCCAGCTAGGTGTAGAATTTTTGCCCCAAGCCTAGAAACAAAGTCGTTATGATATATCTAGTGATCCAAATCATGGTAAGAAGCCACTTGGGATGTCTGCGTATGTATAAAGGCTTTATGATGATTAGCGCTAATGGAAAAATGAATGCATGAACTAATAGATGGAAGAGCTAGCGGACAGATAGCACTTGTTTGCCATGTTTTCACCATCTGTTTTTATTGCACTTTTTCTGATATTTGATTTAAAAATTTATTTTTTTCTACTTTTTCACCTTTTAGGATTTTTCTGATTTTTCCCTATATTTGATTTTTTTGATTTTTCACTGTTTTTGATTTTTCTGATTTTTCAGACATAGAACTTCTTCAGGTGCATGCTATTGATAGGTTCCTCAAGCTGATCTCCGTCTTGTGTTGATAACTAATATGCTCCTGACCCAAATACTATTGTGACCACAAACGGACCTAACCAGTTTGGTTCAAATTTGCCTTTCTTTTCTCGATCTGCCTGGTTGCATGGATTTTCTTTTAGCACTAGTTTTCCCACTTGAAAGATTCTTGGTTTAACCTTATGATTATAGCTTCGACACATTCTTTGCTGATATACCTTTAGATGATCAAAGGCATTATGTCTACATTCATGGATTAGTTCTAACTCTTGTAGTCTAGATACTCTTTGTTCTTCATCTAGGATGAGTCCTTTTAGTGATACACATAGAGAGCGTATCTCTACTTCGATTGGCAATATGGCTTTTGATCCATATACAAGAGAAAAAGGTGTGGCACCTGTCGGTGTGCGGATACTGGTGCGGTAAGCCCATAGAACAGGGTTTAGTTGGATATGCCAATCTTTCCCAGCATCATTCACTGTCTTTTTGAGGATTTTCAGAATGGTTTTATTAGATGCTTCAGCCGACCCATTTCCCTATGGATAATATGGTGTGGAGAATCTGTGCTGGATTTTGAATTTTTCACATAGTTCTTGTACATCTTGATTCTTGAATGGTCGCCCATTATCAGTGATAATGGTCATTGGTATTCCATAGCGACAGATGATATAATTCAAGATAAATGCAGCAATTTGTTTTCCTGTGATATTGATGAGAGGTACCACTTCAATCCATTTTGTGAAATATTCGATAGCTACCAGGATGAATTTGTGTCCATTAGATGAGGAAGGATTTATCTTTCCTACTAGATCAAGTCCCCATTGACAAAAAGGCCAAGATGTTGCCGAAGCATGTAGTTCTTGTGCTGGTGCATGGATCAAATTCCCATGGATTTGAGATTGTTTGCATGTTCTTGCTATCTTACAAGAATCTCGTTCCATAGTTGGCCAATAATAGCCCAAGCGTATGAGTTTCTTCAAAAGGGTAAGACCACTTGAATGAGTGCCACAAATGCCATTATGGACTTCATGTAAAGCCTTCTCAGATTCTTCTTGTTCAAGACATCTTAAGAGAGTACCTTCTAGACCTCGTTTATACAGGGTATCCACGACAAGAGTAAAATGTGAGGATTGGTGAATAAAATTTCTCTTTTGATTTTTTGATAAGTCAAGAGGTAGGGTGTTGTCTTTCAAGTATGTGTAAGTTTGGCCATAGCGGGAGGAATCATGTCCAATAAGTTGACAGATGGTTTGGGAATCCAGACAATTATAGGTGGGATGAAACAACTCTTCAACCAGGAATTCATAATGCTCTTGATTTTCCTGTGTCTGCAATAGAGAAGCAAGTGTAGCCATGGCATCTGCTACTTTGTTGTCATTTCTTGGAATCTGTTCAAAAGTTATTTCTACAAAGTACTTCTTGAAATCATCCACCATCTTTTTGTAAGGCATGAGTTTGTCATCTTTTGTTTGATAGTCATCATTGATTTGATTAATGACAAGCTGAGAGTCTCAAAAGACTTGAAGTTGTTTTATGTTCCATTCTACATCCATTTTGATAAATAGAATTCCTGCTTCTGATTTATGTTGTGTTCCTTTATTGATGCTTGCTCTTGATCATTGATGTGTTCCATTATTGATGCTTGCTCTTGATCCATGTTGTGTTCCATTATTGATGTCTTCTCCTGGACTAATGTTAGGGTCATGTATTGTAAGATATGGATCGAACCCTGGAACATCTGTATATGAGTAGGTAAAATTGACTTGCCATCTTTTGAATGGTTTCAAGTATTTTTGTCTTGCTGGTTCTGATAAAGAGATTATTGTTGGATGTAGATCAGTCGTGCCAATGATAGTTGCCTCTGCTGGTGCTATTATGATAGATAACTTCTCTTGATAACATTCTGGTAAGGTGTCAAATCTCCCATCTTCCGGTGCCTCGAGGAGGTTTTCACCGTTAGATGCATCCTTTATTTTTAATTTTTCTCGGTCTAATGTTGCCAATGAATGGTTTTCACCATTAGACCTGATGTTGTTTTCTTGATTTTCAATTTTGAGACTAGGAGATTTGACACCCATTTGACTTGAAGATACGTTAGCGAAATCCCTGGTGAACGTTGTTGCAGGTTTGATTTCATCAAGATATAAGGATATGGCATGGTCATTAGGTAAGGTATCAATGTCAGTATGTTCTTCATTTTCCCAATCCATAGGTTCAGGATAGCTTAACGGTAAAGGATCTTCAGGTTGAGATGTTTCAAAGATATTAGGGGTCATGATAGAGATGTCAGAATTTTCAATAGGTATTTCAATTTCTAGAATGGTACTCTTGTCAGAATGACCTCGTATAAGAAAATCCTGATCGTCCTCAGTTAAGTCCATGTCAGTCAAATGTGATTCTAATTCAAGTAGGCTAGTTCCTAACATGTGTTCTGTATACATGTGAACTACATCGACTACTATATCTGCTTCTTCATCCCTTTCAATTTGAAGTTGCTCTTGCTTGTTTGTCCATTATAGAAAATATTCTTTGTTTCCTTGATCTTTTAGCTGCATTTGTTCTTCCATGTTTGACAAAATTGATTCAAATGATTGTTCCTTGCTTGAAGATGCTACCTCTTTGTTATGTGAAATTATGATCTCTTGAGCTGATTTCAGATTATTACAACATTGCAATGAATTTGATACAGCGGAGATAGTGATTTCCTGTCCTTCATAGGGAAATTTTACACATTGATGATATGTTGATGTAGTAGCTTGTATGTCCTGAATCCATGGTCCTCCCAAGAGTATATTGTATGGTAGGTCCACATCTAGAACTTGGCATGCTACGTCTTTCTACAAAGGTCCCACTGTGATGGGTAATGTCACCATTCCTTTAGATGAATGTTGTTCTTCATTATGTGCTTTGATTTTAATCCTTTTCTGGGGATCAATTGCATCTTCTGAATATCCTAGAGCACAGACAATATTCCTAGAGCAAATGTTCAAGCTAGCTCCCCCATCTATTAGGACATGTTTAACAAGCATTTTATGAATGAGGACTTCAATTTGCAAGGAAGCGTTATGGGGATTTTGCAATGAATCAATGCTTGGATATGAAGGAGATGAGCTTTGAATAGGATCCTCTGAAATAGGCTTGATGGCCATTAGGGATATCGCTTGGGGAACTTCATCTTTGGATATATTCTTTGGTGATGATGCAATGGAAGATTCTTGCAAGCTTTCAAGAGGTGTAGGAATAGATGCCTTTGGAGCATCAATTTGCTTATGGATGGATGGATCATTGTTAGACATAGGTGCATGATTTTGATCTTCTTTAGCCAAATCCTTTAGGGATCTCTTTAAGAGGTGCATAAAGGAGCCACCTTTCTTTTGAGATGTGTTTAAATCCTTGTGAGGTTTTAACATAGTTGGATTTTGATTTTGAACTTGTTTGATTTCTCTGATATGTTGGTTTGTTATGTTTTCTTCTTGTGTTTTGCTTTGGTATGTCATGTCGATATGATCTTCAACTATTTCAAATGTTCCTATTTCCATTTTAGGGGTTCGATTGTCTAAAAGTTGTTTTGATAAGTGATCACCTATCAAGGTAGATATGCTAGAGTGATATGACACTAAAAGAGGATTCAAGTGTTTAAAAGTTTGCAAGTTTTTTGATCTTCAGTTTAGGAGTGCAATGATGATGATTGATATCAACCAGGTCTAGCAAGAATGATATATCCTACGATGTGGGACAAAGTTATCTTGACCAAACATTTCAGTTTCATGATAAAGGATGATTGATCCTGATGAGAAAATATGTTTGAGTGATCAGTTTACCAAAGAGGGTGATAATTCACTTTGAGATGTTTAGATTTTGAACTTGTTGGGGGTGAGCACTTGAAAATCTTGAGGTGTATATTTTCTAAAGTCTAATTTTGATGAGTGATAACTTGACCAAGCAAGCCAAGCAGACCATTTAAGCACAAATTGACAGATAACAGGTGTTTATGCTTACTGTAAATTGATCAGGTAGAAATGATAAGTCTAAAATAGGCATGTAAGACATAGTTCTGGAGTAACAAATGTAGAGTTTCATACGATAGATTATGTAGCATAGGATGACAAGAGATACAAGACAAAATGATAGACTAGTGACTTCATGTGAACAACAGTTTTTCGTACGACATAAAACCTTGACTCGTACGACAAAAGATCAAGTAGTACAACATAATATCTAGACTCATACGACAAAGGATCAAGAAATATGATAGAGACTTCTGACTCGTACGATAGGTATTTGAACAGTGATAAAAAGTGTTCATTTGTTTGAGTTCTGATCACTGAATTTTGATGTTTTACTTTAGTTTTCCAGCTTTAAGTGTCTGATTTTTCAATTTAGGGATGAATACATAGCAAATGCATGATGTGATACATGACTCTCAATCAAGCTAAACCTTAAGGAAGTTGGCTGAGAATGAAAACCTTTTCTTGCTGACTTAGGTACACACCCAATAGCTAATCAGAATACGACCGCTAAGTCTCACGCAATGGATTCTCAACGCCGTATTATCCGACTCCAAACACTAATGGGGGCACGATATGGAAAGTGTCTTGGGAGAGTTACTATCTCTCTTGTATAAAGATTATCACCCTTTTGGAGGTGAATTGGGTAGCTTCTATTTTAACCGGCACTAGTAAGAGATCCATTCGGCGCGTTGGGCTATAAACTCAATTAAGAGGTCTCCCAGCCTTGAAAACCAAGGTTTGATATACCCGAAGGTACAGAGGAGAGCTATTCCCGAGCACTGTCGTTGCTTTGATTTTCATCAAAAACACATTTATTTTATAGTGGGTTGGATTACTTGGCGTTAGCTGTTCCCACTTAGGTCGTTCCCCTCTCACCGGCCTTAATGGCTAAGAGTTAATAACTCCTCGGGAGGGCAGGCCTGCTAAAGAGATGCACTAATGAAAGCAAAAAGATGAGTCTAGCTTTCTGATCACCTAAGAAAGGTGAGAGCATACTCTCCTATCATCACAAGCACATAAGACATGACAGTTCATTGAAGTGTGCCTAAAAATATTTAAAGAATACACAAAGTTTTTTAGCTGAATCCTTAGGCAACCTACAAAAACTCATTAGTAGTCATTGTTTTGAATTTTGTCTTTGACAAGCGTATCTGTAAGAAAGAGTTAGGTTGCAAATATCTCATGACATAACAGGATTAGCATTAGGGATCCAAACTATGAAATTTTATCCTAACTTCAAATAGCCATAACTTTCGGCTCGGGACTCAAAATTACAAGTCGTTTACCTCATTGGAAAGGTCTCCAAGAGTTCTAGATGACCAAAAAGCCTTCAAAAATGCAAATTACCAACGTATAGACAAATTTGAAAATTCCAATTCGCAGTTTTTTCAAAAAAATCACAGATGCAGAAACTCGTATGACATGATTTATCAGACAGAATGACAAATGATTAAATTTTGCACAGGGACCAAAATTAACTCATATGACATAAGATTTAATAGCCTGAAATTCGTATGACATAGAATTAGCTTTAGTATGAGTGTGAAAATCAACTCGTACGACACAGGATCAACCTAGTATGAGTAAAGAATTTGCAGTCTAAAACCTCGTACGAGTCAGGATTATACCTCGTACGAGTCAGGATGAGGTGTCCTCCAAGACTAAAAGGAAGTACGTATGAGCCAGAAAGGCAACTCATATGACAATATGATTCTGATCTGGCAGAGATGAAGTCAATATGTTGAAGAGGTATGAATTGGCATATGTGAGAACCAATATAACTCTGTGAACTGGTATTTGTGCCAAAGTGAAGCAGTGTGCTTGTTCAAGGTGAACCGGCATATGGTTATGGGAACCGAGACATGGAAGCATTGTATGACTACCTGTTGGTAGTCTCAACTTCAAGGTTTCTGGTTGAAGTGCTTCAAGTCTGTATGGCTCAACTGGTGATCTTTCTGTAATAAGTAAGCAATATAACAAAGAACAGATCATGTTGCCACGTCAGCCTTGTGTGCGTGAAGGATCTTGCATGAAGAAGACTATCCCTATTTACCTTGGGAATGTGCGAAGTTTGTAAATGGTGAAAACGCATGATGGATTATCAGCTGCCATGAAATCAGTGGATAATGAATGATGGAGAATGTCTTGAGATTTATTCAAGATCTGCTGCATTTATTACAATATCATCAACGGTCAGGATTGAACTATTTGAATTCCTTAACCTAACAGGTCTAGGGTTTAGGGTTTATGCTACCGACCTGTCTGTTGTCCTATAAGGTCAATGTTGTGATTCTTTCAAAGGTTGTTGGCAAAAGCTGTGTGTGAGTATCCAAGAGAAGGGATACGAGATCCTTGCCAGACCAGAGGAGAGAAGTGATACTTGCAGAGTGTAAGTGCAGAAGGTGAAGAGGAGCTTAAGCGGATCTATATTGGCATTGAGTGTTGTTACCAGATCATTATAATACCTGTTGATCTCTAACCACCTCAATAGTTGGAAAATCCCCTAACAGGGTAGCCTTAATCGACTTTCTATAAATCCCTTAATAGGGTAACTCAAAGTTATTGAGATCTGGAAAGCTAGAGAGCTCTGAAAATCCTTTAGCTATTAAGTTCGTGAAATCCTCTAACAAGGTACCCTTAACCGGGTATTGTAGTCATCCCTTAACTGGGTGATCTCTAATAGGATCGGTTCCTAGCAGAACCTTTTGTAATGTCTTTAACTGGACAAGGCTTCTAACAGAGCGGACTTCCAAAGAGTTCAACAACAAGCTTGTGGGTATTCATCCCCACTGTGGTTTTTTCCCAGTTGGGTTTCCACGTGAAAAATATGTGTGTCATATGTGATGCTTTTATCTTGTGATGCTTTGTTATTCCCTATTAAGCATATGATGGTTATGTGTTTTATGCTTGTCAATAAAACATGTTGAACTAGCTATTGTGAAGATATGATGATAGATTACCTGTTCATGCATAAGGGTGAAATGGTAGTGTAGTTTTGAGTTGAGTGGAAAACTTAGTGAGTAACCGGTTTATGATTGTTTTAGTTGTTTTGAGTTTTACCAGTTGCACTCTGTTTCAAATCAGTGTCACTGTTTGCCAGTCATTTAGAGTAATTGCTATTGAAGTGGTTTAGGTCTATATTTTGTCTGTATTGATTCACCCCCCCCTCTTAGTACTAGTTTGGTACTATTCATTCATCATTGAGTTATCAATTGGTATCAGAGCTTCCTCCAAGTCCTCTATGTTATAAGCTTAACCACTTGAGGTAAAGATCCCAGACAAATGATTAAGAGGGAAGGTCCAAAGTTTAATAGGGAAAATTTTGGTATATGGAAAGATAGGATGAAGATATTCATCAGAAGCATGGGTGCTCAACATTGGAGTTATGTTGAGAACATCTATGTTGTCCCTATTGGTACTCTCACCAATGACCAAAAGAGCGAGATACAAGAAAATGGGCAAGCCATGGAAGCTCTCATTAGTAGTCTATCTGACATTGAGTTTATTGATGTTCAGGACAAGCTAAATCCCAAAGAGGTATGGGATGCTCTTGAAAATATCTATGGTGGTGATGAACATGTAAAATAGGCTAAGGAAGAAAGCCTGAGAGGGAAGTTTGAAGATATATGGATGGTTGAAGGTGGGACCATTCAGCAATATGGAATAAGAATCAAAATAGTTGTTGGAGACATTAAGAGTGCAGTTGGTAAAATAGAAGACTCCACTGTGGTAAGAAAAGTCCTGAGATCCCTATTGCCGGTCTATGCAATACGGGTTGCTACTATTTAGGAGTTGAGATCAATAGACAAGACTAAGGTATCCTTGGAATCCATCATAGCAAAGTTGATAGCCTATGAGCTAAATAGTTTTGATGGCAGTGTTCAAAAGACTGAATCAGCTTTCAGAGCTTCTGTTGTACCATCCAGGAAAGGAAAAGAAGCAAGCACTAGTGGTGAACCAAGATAGAGCAGAGTAATGGATGATGAGGAGTTTCTGATGGAATTTGAAGCTCTACTTGCCAGGAAGCTTCCTAACGGAACCGGTAAATACAAAGGTAAGCTACCTTTGAAATGCTTTTCTTGTAATCAGATAGGACATATTGCTATAAATTGTCCTAATCGCGATATCAAGGACAAACTGGAAAGGTTCAGGAAATTCAAAGGAGGAAACCGGAGAAACTGTTTTGTGGCAGTTGATGAAGGTGTCACAGATGAAGAATCAGAGGATGAAGAAAATGAAGATATTGTGTTTGTTGCTGTCAAAGAAGATGTGTCAGACAAGAAGGCTCTTGTCTCCTGGTTTGATAATTCCAATGAGTGGATCATTGACAGTGGCTGTTCTCACCATATGACTGGTGACCAGAGCAAGTTTCTATCCTTGGAGGAGTATGATGGTGGTGTAGTTCACTTTGACAATGATGCACCATGTATGGTCAAAAGTAGAGGGTCCATCTCTCTGAATGGAAAGAGTAGTGCTGACAATGTGTACTGAGTTGATGGTCTCAGACACAACCTTCTGAGTGTTGCCTAGCTGAATGATAGTGGCCTCACTCTGGAATTCAAGAATGGAGTTTGCAGAATCAAGGGAAAAGATGGTGAATTGGTGGCCATTGACATGCAGGCCAAAGGTAATCTATTTCAGTTGAATGCAAATATAAGCACATGTCTTATGGCCAAATTTGATGATAGCTAGATATGGCATAGGAGACTCTGCCATGTAAGCTTTGATACATTGTAAAGGCCAGTAAGATCAAGGCAGTTAGAGGATTGTTGGTACTAAGCAAACCGGATAATACCTTGTGTAGAGAATGTCAATTGGGGAAAATGTCTTCCTCAACCTTTAAAGTTAAATCTTTCACTGCTGACAACTTGCTTGATCTTGTACATACTGATTTGTGTGGTCCTATGAAAACTAGGAGTGTGCAGGGTGATAGGTACTTTATGATTCTCACTGATGATTGCTCAAGAATGATGTGGGTCACATTCTTGAAAGACAAGTCTGAAGCCTTTGTAAAGTTTAAATCTTTCAGAGCATTAGTGGAGAAAGAAAGTGGTAAAAGGATCAAGTGTCTGAGAACTAATCAAGGAGGGGAATTCACTTCTGGTGAATTCAACAAGTATTGTGAAGAATTTGGCATCAAGAGACAACTGTCTGCCCCCCAAACTCCATAGTAGAATGGCCTAGCAGAAAGGAATAACCAGACTGTGGTTGAAGCAACTAGAACCATGTTGATTCAAGGAAAGGTAGCTCACACCTTTTGGAGAGAAGCAGTGAGCACTGCAGTCTACACAATGAACCGGGTACTCATCAAGAAAGGTAAGGACAAAACTCCTTATGAGTATTGGACCAGTAAGACACCTGTGGTTAGCTACTTTAGGGTATTTGGTAGCAAATGTTACATCAAGAGGAGTGAACATCAGGGTAAATTTGAAGCTAAATGCGATGAGAGAATATTCCTAGGATATTCCACCAAGAGTAAAGCTCTCAAGTGTTACAACAATAGGACTCAGAGAATTATGGAAAGTATCAATGTAAGAGTTGATGAATCCTCTAAGAAAACTGAGGAAACCGGTAGTGAGCAAGTTGTAAATGAACCAGTTGCAACCTTCTGGGAACCGATTGTCAGTCAACCAAGTACCAATAACAATGTTCCTAAATTGGTGAATGCTGATACTGATGAAGATGAGGATGAAGAGGAAAAGCAAGAAGAACTAGTCAAGACCATTCCTTAGTATGTCAAGCTGAATCATGATCCTAAGAAGATAATAGGAGATAAGGATGCAGGAATCCTTACAAGAAGAAAGATCAGAGAAAACTCATGTATGATCTCTGAATTTGAGCCTAAATCATTCAAAGAGGCTCATAAAGATGAAGACTGGATCAAGGCAATGGAAGAGGAACTTGACTAGATAGAGAAAAATGGTACATGGTCCTTGGTACCCAGACCAGGCATAAAAATGTCATTGACACCAAATGGGTGTTTAGAAACAAGCTAAATGAGGATGGCACAGTGATTAGGAACAAAGCCAGATTGGTGTGCAAAGGATATGCTCAAGAAGAAGGAGAAGACTATGGAGAAACCTTTGCTCTTGTAGCCAGATTGGAAGGAGTTCATATGCTTCTTTCATATGTAGCTTTTAAAGGCTTCAAAGTATATCAAATGGATGTAAAATCTGCATTCCTAAATGGTGTACTTGAAGAGGAGGTGTATATTGAGCAACCATATGGGTTTTCCCTATCTGAAGATAGTGACATGGTATGTAGGCTACATAAAGCCTTATATGGTCTAAAGCAAGCACCTAGGGCATGGTATGAGTGCCTACATTCCCATCTTGTGAAGATTGGATTTGAGAGAACAAGTGAAGATAGCAATCTCTACTTGAAGTCCGAAGGAGATCAAATCCTGATCTATGAGGTATTTGTTGATGACATTATCTTTGGTGGTGATGACAAGATGTGTCATAAGTTTGTCGATGAGATGAATGAAGAGTTTGAGATGTCACTCATAGGAGAGATTAAGTTCTTCATTGGACTACAGATTCAACAGATGAAGGATGGAATCTTTATCACTCAGTCCAAATATGTCAAAGAGGTGTTGAAGACCTTTGACATGGAAGATAGCAAACCGGTTGGTACACTGATGGTGACCAGTTGTAAACTATCCAAAGAGGATGACTCTGCATTGGTTGATGAGAAGGAATACCGATCAATGATTGGTAAGTTGCATTACGTAGTGCATAGTAGACTAGATATTACACATGCAGTTGGCATTACTGCAAGGTTCCAGAAAAGTCCAAGAGAATCCCACTTAGTTGCAGTCAAGCGGATTCTTAGGTATCTGAAGGGGACTGCTGACTATGGGTTGTGGTATCCATATAGCAAGGACTTCAACTTGAAAGTGTTCACAGATGCTGATTGGGCTGGTAATGTAGATGACCGGAAGAGCACAACCGGTGGTGCATTCTTCCTTGGTGGTAGACTGGTCTCATGGATGAGTAAAAAGCAGAGTTGTATCTCTCAGTCTACAGCGAAAGCAGAGTATGTTGCAGCCTTCATGAACTGCACTCAGACAATTTGGATGAAGCATGTACTGAAAGGCTTCAAAATCCTTGTACCTGAACCGGTAAGTATATTCTGTGATAACACAAGTGCTATCAATATTTCAAAGAATCCAGTTTTACATTCTAGAACCAAGCACTCTGAGCTTAAGTATCATTTCTTAAGGGAAAAGGTTCAAAATAAAGAGATTGCACTGGAGCATGTGTCCAGTAAGGAGCAGTTAGCAGACATATTCATGAAGCCTCTTCCAAAGACTACATTTACACACTTAAGAGGTGAATTAGGGGTACTGCCCCTTCAAGAGGTGAACTAAAGGTATATTCTCCACATCAGTCATGTATTGCATAGTTAAATCTTTCTTCAGGATTGATGTGTTGAAGGATGCTACTCCTCAGAGGGAGCAACATAATGGAATCAAGAAGCTTGTGCCTCCACTTTGACATTGTTGTCAAAGGGGGAGAAGATGTAAAGTGAAGATGCAAAGCGGAGAAGATATCTGTAGAAATTGAGAAGATGTGAAGTAGAGAGATATCTTTGTATATTGCCATCAATGCCAAATGGGGAGATTGTTGGCATTATGTGGATATAATGACATTGTATGTTGTCATTGATGTCAATATGTTGAAGAGGTATGAACCAGCATATGTGAGAATGTTATAACTCTGTGAACTGACATTTGTGCCAAAGTGAAGCGGTGTGCTTGTTCAAGGTGAAACAACATATGGTTATGGGAACCAGCACATGGAAGAGTTGTATGACTACCAGTTGGTAGTCTTAACTTTAGGGTTTCCGGTTGAAGTGCTTCAAGTCTGTATGGCTCAACTGGTGATCTTTGTGTAATAAGTAAGCTATATAACAAAGAACAGATCATGTTGCCACATCAGCCTTGTGCGCGTGAAGGATCTTGCATGAAGAAGACTATCCCTATCTACCTTGGGAATGTGCGAAGTTTGTAAATAGTGAAAACGCGTGATGGATTATCAATCGCCATGAAATCGGTGGATAATGAACAATGGAGAATGTCTTGAGATTTATTCAAGATTTGTTGCATTTAATACAGTATGATCAATGGTCAGGATTGAACTATTTGAATTCCTTAACCTAACAGTATGATCTAGGGTTTATGCTACCGACCTGCCTATTGTCCTATAAGGTCGATGTTGTGATTCTTTCAGAGGTTGTTGGCAAAAGTTATGTGTGAGTATCCAAGAGAAGGGATACGAGATCCTTGCCAGACCAGAGGAGAGAAGTGATACCTGCAGAGGGTAAGTGCAGAAGGTGAAGAGGAGCTTAAGCGGATTTGCATGGGCATTGAGTGTTGTTACCAGATCATTGTAATACTTATTGATCTCTAACCACCTCAATAGTTGGAAAATCCCCTAACAGGGTAGCCTTAATCGACTTGTTGTAAATCCCTTAACATGGTGACTCAAAGTTATTGAGATCTGGAAAGCTAGAGAGCTCTGGAAATCCTTTAGCTATTGAGTTCTTGAAATCCTATAACAAGGTACCCTTAACAGGGTTTAACCCTTAACCAGGTATTGTAGCCATCCCTTAACCGGGTGATCTCTAATAGGATCGGTTCCTAGCAAAACCTTTTGTAATGTCTTTAATTGGACAAGGCTTCTAATAGAGTGGACTTCCAAAGAGTTCAACAACAAGCTTGTGGGTATTCATCCCCACCGTGGTTTTTTCCTAGTTGGGTTTCCACGTGAAAAATATGTGTGTCATATGTGATGCTTTTATCTTGTGATGCTTTGTTATTGCTTGTTAAGCATATGATGGTTCTATGTTTTATGCTTGTCAATAAAACATGTTGAACTAGATATTGTGAAGATATGATGACAGATTACCTATTCATGCATAAGGGTGAAATGGTAGTGTAGTTTTGAGTTGAGTGGAAAACTTAGTGAGTAACCAGTTTATGATTGTTTTAGTTGTTCTGAGTTTTACCAGTTGCACTCTATTTCTAACTGGTGTCACTGTTTGCCAGTCATTTAGAGTAATTGTTGCTGAACTAGTTTAGGTCTGTATTTTGTCTATACTGATTCACCCCCCCCCTCTTAGTACCGGTTTGGTACTATTTGTTCATCATTGAGTTATCACCAAGACTGCAAATACTTTAGAAATGCTATCTCAATCTGGATACCTTAACAGTCACTCAAGAGATGAGTACCTTGGATGCCATGGAGGAATAGGTTTTCCAGATGCAAACAAAAAGTGAGGTTGCTACCTCATTGCTTGATTCATGGTCTTTATCCATGAAGACATTTATGCAGGACTTTAAATCAGTTTTTGACAAGTTTCACTCTTTATTGTCATAAACACTTATTATTTTAACGATAATGAAAATAGGGGTTATTCAGCTGTATATTGTCATTATTGGCAAAGGGGGAGTAGTATTTTGTATTAAAATTTTGATGCATGTAATGGATACTTTTATGTTTATCTCTGTAAGGGAGTAGTATACATTGTATTTTCTACAAAAGGGATAGTGTATATGCTTAGGGGGAGTAAATTTGATTATGGATTATGGCATATTTTTGTTGTAAAACACTTAGATGTCAAAAATTTTCCTATGTTGCCATCAATGCCAAAGGGGGAGATTGTTGGCATTTTTGATAATGATGTTGTGATTGTCATTGATGGACACACACTTGCTTTGAGATCACTTTGTGTATGTATTGATGAATACTAAGAGGGGGGGTGAATTAGTATACCAAAAAATACTGAACTTAAACACTTAAACAGTCTATTAGTAAACTAGTAAAACAATTTAACAAACAAACCAGTTGATACACATGCAAACCAAATAGAAAATAAGGAATTCACCCACAGGAGTAGTAACACCATAACACAAGATATTTGACATGGAAACCCAAATGGGAAAAACCACAGTGAGATGAATCTCACAAGTAACTATCTGCAGAATAGAAACCAGATCGATTAAGGTCATACAATGTTCTTTACCAGAACAGATCCTGTTAGGAATCTCAATCTTTGTTAGGAGATAAGTCTGATTAAAGACTACCTTGCAAGAGGATTTCAGATCCATAGATGTGAACCACCTTGTTAAAGGATTTACAAAGGCTTTTCTGGGCCTACTCGATTAAGGGTTTCTAACTTGTCAAAGATGTGAGTAATCAACAAGTGAGTGATCTAGAAAATAGCACAGATTGCTTGGTTAGATACTTGATAGCTCATTCTTAATGCATTCCAGCATTACTTCAATCTTCAACACATTCACACTTTGCCTTCTCTCATAGACCTAAACTTCTCTTCTCTGATCACACTTACAAAAACTCATCAACCACTTTCAAAAACCCTTACAACCACCTAAAACCCTAGACATGATGTCCTTATAAAGGAATCTAATTTCATGTCGGTCCAATAGGTTTACAATACAATTTTCTAGGTTCAGCGCATCTAGACATATTTGGTAACACGACACAAAAAGAACTACCAAAGTGTCGGCACTACCAAACAATCAGTGGATGGTAACTCATCGCAAAATGCTGGTTAGTAACTCATCACAGAGTATTACTGGTTCATACAAAATACCGGTTTACACAAAATACAGGTTGCCGGTTTGTAAAAAATTTAGACTAGGAAATATGTGTTCTGCCGCTTTGATCCTTCATGTTGCTTGAGATCCTCGAACCACTTGGGGTCTTCATACCGCTTGAGATCAGTAAACACTTTTTGCAAAACATCGATAGTCTAAAGACTAACACATGATATCGGTTTGGAACAATTACTAGTTGAATATAATTCATACATTCAAAAAGTGATCTCATAGCAAGTGTGTGACCATCAATGACAATTACAACATAATCATAAAAAATGGCAACAATCTCCCCCTTTGGCATTGATGGCAACACTTAGGAAAATTTTGACATCTAAGTGTTTTACAAAATCATGCCATAAACAAAATTACTCCCCCTAAGCATATACACTATCCCTTTTGTAGAAAATACAATGTATACTACTCTTTATCAGAGATAAACATGAAAGTATACATCAAAATGTCAAAATTTATATACTTCTCCCCCTTTGCCAACAATGACAAAAACATTGCAGACTAACCCCTGTTTCATTAGTATTAAAATAATAAGTGTTTATGACAGTAAAGAGTAAAACTTGTCAAAAACTGATTTAAAGTCCTACAAAAATTGCTTCATGGATAAGGACCATTACTCAATTAGGGAGGTAGCCACCTCTTTCTCTATCTACATCTAGGAGACCTGTTCTTCCATGGCATCTATCGTGCTCATCTCTTGAGTGACCGTTAGGGCATCAAGATTTAGATAGCATTTCTAGAGAATTTGCAGTCGTGGCAGTAGGATCAATTGAAGTTCCTACAAATTACATGTCCAGTTGCTTATCTCTGCCTCTATTCTTGTAGACTGGATTTGAAGCCGGTGAATAGTTTGACCATATGTGGAAAAGAAATCATATGACATCTTGAAGGTACTAATAAATGACTGCATATCAGATTGTAGTTTGTCCTTCTGAGTGAGCACATCATCACAGAATAGATGAGGTTGACATGTCTTGCTGAGTAGTAGATTTCCCTCATCCATTGCATCTCGAATGTTCTTTTGTGTCTTCTAGAGTTCTGACCGAAGCTCATTCAACTTCTTCACCAAGGAAATGTTCAAATCCTTTTCATGCTCCTTTTTGGCATTTGATTCTGCAACTTCTTCCAAGCTTTGGACCTGGTCATCCACAATTGTACATAGAATCTTTAAACGGGCAAGTGAGGAATCGGTACTAGGGAGGTTCATACCGGGTATCAAATTGGTAAGTATTTCCACCACAGTTTGGATAACATCTTCCTCCTTTTTCCTCCTTAGAGCATCCAATCACTCTTGATCAAGCTTAATGCTCTGCAGTAGCTCCGATTCATTTACAGACTGGAGGTCAATAGGACTGGTAATGTCAGCCGGTTTGGCTTGACTACTGGTTGCCTTTGGAGTCTCTATCTGAGTGTTCTGTGCTGCTTCTTCTTTCTCATTGGCTCTTTTCTTGTCTTCTTCTGCCTTCTTTTTCTCCTCTTCTTTCTGCTTCTTTTCATCTTCTCCTCTTCCTTTCTCTTCTCCTCTTCCTTTTCCGCTTCCTTCTTCTTCTCCTCTTCCTTTCTCTTCTCCTCTTCCTTTTCCACTTCCTTCTTCTTCTTCTCATCCTCTTGTTTCTTATCTTCCTCTTTGTTTTTCTTCTCATCCTCTTTCTTCTTTTCCTGTTCTGCTTGTTTTGTCTTTTCTATCTCTTGTTTCTTCTTCTCTTCCTCTGCCTATTTTCTCTTGTCTTCTTCCTGTTTCTCCTGACCTTCTATTTCTATTGGTTCATCTGGAGTAACATTGTCACCGTTTAAGGCATCAACATCAATCGGTTCCATTTGAGTGGTGACCGATTCTCCTTCACTATCATATACTTCATCTGGTTGAGTGATTTTTGGTTCTTGCTCAGCTTTCCTGTTGGCTTCAGCCACTTCATGTAGTCTTAAAGCTGATTGAGCAAGGGAGTGGGTATCTTTGACCACTTTCAAAACTTTTCCTTCCAATAACATGAGTCTTCTTCTTCTCATGAAGAAGAGGCCCTTATATTTCTCCACCACTTCATACAGTTCTATTTTAGGTACATCAGGAAAGTATTGTGCAAATACTTCCTCTCTTATTTCTTGTTCTTTTTCTATGGCAATGTGCCACTTTTTATCTAAAGAATTATACAAAGAATCAAATGCCTCAGATTTAATTTCTGATGGCCACCAGTCATTAATGCATAAATAATTGATAACTTCCTATTCAACTTCTTTCTTTTCATCATCATTAAAATCATCAAAGAACTCTTTTAAATCACCAAGTACTTTTCTTCTAATATTCTTAATTGTTCTTTGACAATGTGTCAAAGGTTTGTAAGAGGAAATATCAATATTTACTGTTGCAGATGCTACCGGTTCATTCTTTGTCT
Source organism: Cryptomeria japonica (assembly GCF_030272615.1). Taxonomy (NCBI): domain Eukaryota; kingdom Viridiplantae; phylum Streptophyta; class Pinopsida; order Cupressales; family Cupressaceae; genus Cryptomeria; species Cryptomeria japonica. The sequence goes on from NC_081405.1 coordinate 474,757,160, forward strand.
TTTTCCTCGTTTGCCTCATCTTTTTAGGCTGTTCTTCAAAGATAGTGTCCTCTGAGTCTGGTGAATTGCTTTTTGTCTTTCGCTTCCTCTCAAATACTTTGGTAGGTGCTGCTTTCGGTTTCTTCTTTATTGGTGACCGCTTGGTCACTTTGGGACTTGTTGGAGTAACCGGTGCTGATGCTAAAGGCACTACCTTTCCCTTCTTTACTGAGGGTTCTTGAACTGGTGTAACCCTTTCCAAATAGGAGCTGGTTCTCTTTTCTTTTGGATCAAGGGGTGAGGTGATTAGGGTAGAGACATACCCATCTAACATGTCATTCATTACCTCATATCCCATTGGTTCCACTTCTTCCTGTCTAGGCTCAACCGCCTCCATTATGCACTCATGAACTTTGATGGTGAAGCAGATGTCTTCCTCATACTTTTTGATTATCATTGGATATTCTTATCCTTTGGTTCATTTTGCATATGAACTCATCAAAATATTTGTTCAGCACTTCCGGATAGCCGGTTCCAACCGCTTGTAAGCTTTCCTTGATTTGCTTTGTCACCAGTTGGTCAGCAGACCACTGAATATCACCTACTCCTAGAAAGTAGCCTTGAAAGTAGAAGAACAACCCAACCAATAGTTGTCCAAATTTAAATTTCAGGGCATTGTCCTATTTGATTGACTTGAGGTTCAATAGGAGTTGTCTTTGCATACTGGTGTATGGATCAAATGATGCATCTTCCTTTATCATCCTGTAGGTGACATTTACTACTGCAGCAGAGATAGAGTTGATTTTGCTGGCATGGAACATCCGGTATCCTATCACCATACATGCATATTTGACAAGATCATCCTTGATTGAATTGATAGTCATTCCTCATGAATCGCTCATAGAACTGGTGAGCTTAGTCATTTCTATCTTGCTAATCTTTCTTAGGGCTGGAACTTCACCGATATTGCAGAAACTGGTAACGACATGAATTGCTTTAGGTGTGATATCATGCATCTGTTCTAAGTACATCTTATCACCGTGTACCCTTCTTAGAATAATGTGAATGTGATCTTCCAAAAATTCTTCAAGAAAATAGGCTGCATTGTGAAGTTTCTTCTTTTCCAGAATGCTGAATTCCAGTTTAATCTTCTTATCCTTTCCGCAACACAAACTCAACTGGGAATGGATCATCAGAGATCCTAGGTCTTCAATCTTGCAGTCAATGAAATCTGAAATGCCTTCTTCCACTATGAAACCAGCAGGTATTTGAGATAGGGCATTATATTTTGCCTTCCGTTGAATGAAGTCTATAGAATGAACGGGTGCACTAGAGATAGCATGTGATGCTGAAGCCATGATAAACAGGGAATTTTGAAAAATACCTTCATAGATCGAAATTTAGGGCTTCACAATTTGAACTTCACTTCACACTCCTTCGGTTGTTGAGATACCGCTTTGCATTCTACACTTCTCCAACAGGTGTTTGCTTCAGATTCTTCTTCAGGTTTTTGATAAATTCCTTGAATAGCAATGTAAATCGCTTTTCTTCACTTTGCACTTGAAAAAATTCTTCACTCAAAAAATGATAAGTGAGAAATAATCTGAAAATTCCTTTTAAACAGATTCTCCACCTACCATAATAAATGTTGCATTATTAGGGCGTAAACCCTAGTTTGCCTTTTACCATTTCTAGTCTTTTGCCAACTGATAGGCATCACATACCAATTAAGGTCTTTTACTAGTGTCAACCGGGGGTTCGAGATATTTGAGCATTTGCTCCCCCTAAGCTTTTATGATGCTTAGTTTGCCGGTTCAGTGACTTCTACACTGGGTGCAGAAACCGATTCTACTTGAATCACTTCTTCAGGATTCTTCTTCCAGGTTTTCTTCATGTCTGCTTGAACAGTTTCAACATCAATCTTTCATTCCAGAGTGACTGGTATATCATCCAATATACTCTTTCTTTCTCTGTAGAATCTTGTTGTATGACTCGGTTTGTTGTAGTGATAGCAAACCATTCTAGGTACTCTCCAAGGTCCATTATTCATGTTTCCATTCTTCCTTTTGCATGTTGTAGTAGTGTGACCATGACCATGATAAATCACACAGATTTTTCTCCATCCGGTTGCCGCTTGATAGCCATTGCTACCTGACTGATGACTATAGGTATTAAACCGGTTTGGGTTCCAGTTCCCAGAGGGTTCAGGAAAAACTCCTTGATTCCTTTGAGGATACCTTCCGGTATTGTGCATGACAGACCTGCATTCAAATGCTCTATGCCCAAACTTGTTGCATGCATAACAATTACCATTGAATCTATTGGATCTAGGCTCATCGTTTAGAAAATAAGGAAAATTATTGTAAGCCTTACTTCTACATACATTAGCAGTGTGTCCTTCCTTGAGACAGTTAAAGAAAACATGTTTAAACTTTTTCTTACCTTTATCCTTTAATGCTGGTTGTTTCTTTGATGCTCCACTTTTTGTTCCAGAGGTCTCTCCTTCGTCATATTCAGAGAAACCAAGTCCATTGGTATTCTTTATCAGTTTAGCTGATTCAAGCTTCTGCTCTAGCTTGACAGAGCTCTTATCGAATTTGGCAAGTATTTCTTTTGACTCAGTGAGCTCTTTGGAAATGGTAGCATTGGATTCCCTCAAGGTTGCATTCTCAAAGATAGCCATATTTAGTTCACCTTGTGCTTCTTCTTTTTCTATTTTGCTTCCATGAAGACTAGTGGTAAGTGCACCGATCTCTTGCTTCAGCTTGGAGATCTCATGATATTTGTCTTTTACCAAATCTTCAGCTTTCCTCTAGTTCTCAAGCTCTTGGCACATTCAGATAGTTAGTCCTTCCAACTCTTTTCTCAGGTTGGAATTGGATTCATTCAGATTTTCTACTTCTTGAATTAGGGCTTCCATGTCTGCTTCATCAAAAGAACTATTTTCAGATAGCTCCATCAGTTTTTCAGTATGCTCTCTTCTTTTTGCCTGAGAGGTCTTATATTTGACCATAAGTTCATCATAGGATTGCTCAGACTGAGTGAGCCGATGAGTAAGTTCCCTCACAGTGTATTCCCCCATATCTCTTTCAAGGTGGTTAGACTTATAGAAAGGTTGGCTCTGATACCAATTGATGAATACTAAGAGGGGGGGGTGAATTAGTATACCGAAAAATACTGAACTTAAACACTTAAACAATCTAGTAGTAAACTGATAAAATAGTTTAACAAACAAACAGGTTGACACACATGCAAACCAAATAGAAAATAAGGCATTCACCCACAGGAGAAGTAACACCATAACATGAGATATTTGATGTGGGAACCCAAATGGGAAAAACCATGGTGAGATGAAACTCACAAGTAACTATCTGCAGAATAGAAACCATACTAGTTAAGGTCATACAATGTTCTTTACCAGAACATATCTTGTTAGGAGATAAGTCCGATTAAAGACTACCTTGTGAGAGGATTTCAGATCCACAGATGTGAACCACCTTGTTAAAGGATTTACAAAGGCTTTTCTGGGCCTACTCGATTAAGGGTTTCTAACTTGTCAAAGATGTGAGTAATCAACAAGTGAGTGATCTAGCAAATAGCACAGATTGCTTGGTTAGATCCTTGATAGCTCATTCTTAATGCATTCCAACATTACTTCAGTCTTCAACACATTCACACTCTTCCTTCTCTCACAGACCTAAATTTCTCTTCTCTGATCACACTTACAAAAACTCATCAACCACTTTCAATAACCCTTACAACCACCTAAAACCCTAGACATGATGTCCTTATAAAGGAATCTAATTTCATGTCGGTCTAATAGGTTTACAATACAATTTTCTAGGTTCAGTGCATCTAGACATATTTGGTAACACGACACAAAAATCACCGCCAAAGTGTCGGTACCACCAAACAATTGGTGGATGGTAGCTCATCACAAAATGCCGATTGCTAACTCATCATAGAGTATTACCGGTTCATATAAAATACTGGTTTATGCAAAATACCAGTTGCCAGTTTTGTCAAAAATGAAGACTAGGAAATATGTGTTCTACCGCTTTGATCCTTCATGCCGCTTGAGATCCTCGAACCGCTTGGAGTCTTCATACCACTTGAGATCGGTAAACACTTTCTGCAAAACATCGATAGTCTAAAGACTAACACATGATACCGGTTTGGAAAAATTACCGGTTGAATATAATTTATACATTCAAAAAGTGATCTCATAGCAAGTGTGTGACCATCAATGACAATTACAACATAATCATCAAAAATGCCAACATGTATAAGTTATGCTCAACCAGTATGTGTTCCAAACCGGTATTATGTATTATAATCTTTAGACTATTGGTGTTTTACAGAAAGTGTTTACCGATCTGAAGTGGTATGAAGACCTCAAGCGGCTTGAGGATCTCAAGCGGTATGAAGGAACTGAAGCAGCAGTTATCATTTTTCCAGTCTTCATTTTTGACAACCGGTAATCGGTTTAATGTTTGAACCAGTATTCGGTATAGTTGTATGAACTGGTAATACTCTGTGATGAGTTACCATCCACCGACACTTTGACGGTGATTCTGTGTCGTGTTACCAAATGTGTCCAGATGCACTGAACCTAGGAACTTGCAATGTAATCCTATTGGACCGACATGAAATCAAATTCCTTTATAAGGACATCATGTCTAGAGTTTTAGGAGAGGTAGTTGTTAGGGTTTTTGTGTGGTTGATGATTTTTTGTATGTGAGATCTTAGAAGAGTAGATCGAGTCTATGTGCTGTAACAGAGTGTGGATTTACTGAAGACTAAAGTAATGCTGAAATGCATTAGCAATGAGGTATCATGGATCTGACCAAGCTATTTGCTAGATCATTCATTGGTTGATTACTCAGATCTTCGACAAGTTTGAAACCCTTAATCGGGTAGGCCTAGAAAATCCTTTGCAAATCCTCTAACAAGGTGGTTCACAACTATGGATCTAAAATCCTCTCACAAGGTAGTCTTTAATTGGACTTATTTCCTAACAAAGATTGAGATTCCTAACAAGATCTATTCTGGTTAAGAACATTGTATGACCTTAACCGGTCTGGTTACTATTCTGCAGATAGTTACTTGTGAGTTTCATCTCACCATGATTTTTCCCATTTGGGTTTCCATGTCAAAATCTCTTGTGTTATGGTGATTCTTCTTCTGTGGGTGAATGCCTTATTTATTGTTTTTTTTGCATTTGTATTAACTGGTTTGTTAGTAAAACTGTTATACCAGTTTACTGCTAAACTGTTTAAGTTCAGTATTTATTTGTATACTAATTTACCCCCCCCCCCCCCCCTCTTAGTATTCATCAGTTAATAAGTTGGTAAATGATCAAATCTATATGATTTCTTTGGTGGTGAAATTATTTATAGATATGGTAAATAACTTGATTAATATGTTAAGCAAATCTGATAAAGAGGTTGTTAGAACTGATTAAAGAAGGTAAGATATTTGTTAAATGGTTTCAGATCTGATATAAGTTTGATTTTGGGTTTAAAGTTTCAATTGGTCTTAATACTAATTCACCCCCCCTCTCAGTATTAACCAGATCCTCATAGGATTAACTATTGGTATCAGAGCTTTGGTCCTTTGTGTGCAAAAAGCCTAACCGCTTGAGGAAAAGATTATGAGGAAATCAAGATAATGAAGAAAGAGGGTCCCAAGTTCAACAAGGATAACTACAAGATTTGGAACGATAGAATGAAGATCTACATCCAAGGTCTTGGTGCACAATATTGGAGGCAAGTTGAAACAACATATGTTGCTCCTACTACTACTCCCTTGACACCAGATGAACTTAGAAAGCAACAAGATAACATGCAATCCCTATAAGCTATTGTAAGTACTTTATCTGATTCAAAATATATTTATGTTCAAGGATTGGAAACTGCAGGTGAGGTTTGGGAAAAGTTAGAGACAAACTATGGAGGAGATGAGCATGTTCAAAGAGCCAAAGAGGAAATCTTGAGAGGAAAGTTTGATGACATGAGAATGCTTTAAGGAGAAAATATTGCACAGTATGGTCAGAGAATCAAAGAAGTTGTTGGCAGCATAAAGAGTGTTGGAGGTAAAATAGAAGATGATGTAATAGTACATAAAATGCTTAAAACTCTTCAACCTCAGTATGCTACAAGAGTATCAACAATCCAAGAACTTAGATCTATTTCAAAAGATAATGTAACTATTGATTCATTGATTGGTAAGCTTACAACTTTTGAGTTAAATTTTTTTGACAAGAATGTGACAAAATATACTGAATATGTCTTTAAAGCTTCTATTACTAGTTCATCTGCTAGAAAAGGAAAAGATACATGTCAAAATCATGAATGTAGGACTAGTCATAGAAGTAACCGGGGAAATCAAGACAATGAAGATCAAGTGATGGAACTTGAGGCATTGTTAGCAAAGAGATTTCCAAGAGGTATTGGTAAGTATAAAGGAAAGCTACCTTTGAAGTGTTTCTCTTGTAGTAAAATTGGTCATATTGTTGCTAATTGCCCTAACACCGATAAGAAAGAAAAGCTTAGAAGATTCAAAGGAAAGGGCAAGAAACATTGTTATGTTGTAGTAGATGAAGGTGTGACCGATGAGGAGTCTGTAGATGAAGATGACAATGAAGAAATTGTGTTTGTAGTCGTGAAGGAGGAACTGTCAGATGAAAAGGCACTAGTATCTCATATGGAGAATACTGATGAATGGATTATAGACAATGGCTTCTCACACCACATGACCGAAGATAAAAATAAGTTCATAACTCTTAATGAATTTGATGGAGGCGTTGTGAGATTTGGAAATAACTCTCCTTGCATGGTGAAAGGTAAAGGTTCAATCTCTCTAAATGGGAAGAGTAATGTTGATGATGTGTTTTGGGTTGATGGTCTTAAGCATAATCTTTTAAGTGTTGGTTAGCTTAATGATAAAGGTTATTTGCTTGAGTTTAAAAGTGGATTCTGCATAATTATTGGAGGTAATGGTGAACTAATTGCTATTGGGAAGCAAACTAGAGGTAACTTATTTCATTTGAATAATAATATTAATAATTGTCTGGTTGCAAAAATGGAAAACCGTTGGTTATGGCATAAAAGATGTTATGTTAATTTTGATAATTTGGTTAAGATAAGAAAGTCAAGTGTTGTAAGAGGATTACCCCAACTTGTCAAACCGCATAGTGTGATATGCAAAGATTGTCAAATCAGTAAGATGACCTCTTTTTCTTTCAAGAGTGATCTGAACTAAAGAACCATATTGGTTGAACCCACCTTACAAAGGCTTACGAAAGGTGGCTTACAAAAGAAGGTTATTGATTGAATAGATGTTTGCTGGCTTTACCCAGTTGCCAACCGTTGTTCCAATGAGATCCAACTATCCGTAATTTTGATTCGTCTGCCAAACCTTTTATCTCTTATTTAAGGGGAGGGAGAGAGACTACTAGAAAGCCATGAGAATATTTTAGATTTGGTACATACTAATCTTTGTGGCCCTATGAGAACAAAGAGTTATTACAGTGATAGGTATTTCATGATTTTCACCGATGACTATTCTAAATTGATGTGGGTGACATTTTTGAGAGAAAAATCAGAAGCATTTAGCAAATTTAAATCATTTAAAGCTCTGGTTGAGAAGAAAACCGCTAAGAACTTGAAGTGTTTAAGATCAAACCAAGGAGGTGAATTCACATATGATGAATTTGTTAAGTATTGTGATGAACAGGGTATAAAGAGTCAGTTGTCTTCTCTGAGGACACCACAATAGAATGGCTTAGCAGAAAGGATGAATAGAACAATAGTTGAAGCTGCAAGAACCATGTTATTGCAGGGTAATGTATCCAAAATGTTTTGGAGAGGAGCGGTCAGTATTGTTGTATACGCTTTAAATTAGGCACTGGTAAAGAGAGGTAACAATAAGACACCCTATGAGCTATGGTATGAAAAAAATCCTTCTGTAAGTTATTTCAAAAATTTTGGAAGTCAATGTTTTATTAAGAGAGATAACTACATAGAAATTTGATGCAAAATTTGATCAAGGATTTTTTCTTGGTTACTCTTCTAAGAGTAAAGCATATAAATATTACAATAAGAGAACTAAGAAAATTGTTGAAAGTGCAGATGTAAAATCTGATGATCTATCTGATAAGTCTAAAGGTACAAGCAGATTTGAACCTGAAAATGATAACAAGGAAAAGTTTGTAATCATTGAATCGAAGGCAAAGAATAATGAAGAGCTAGAAAATGCAGAATTAGATGCTTAACCGGTAAGCCATGACAGTGAGGAAGAAGATGAATAATTGACATAGGCAATACCTAGATATGTCAAACTGAACCATTCACAAGAGCAGATAATTGGTGATAAGAATGCAGGTGTGCAAACCAGTAGAAATATCTGAGAGAACTCATGTTTGATAGCTACAATTGGACCCAAGATAGTTAAGGAAGTACTAAAGGATGACGATTGGGTTAATGCAATGGATGAGGAATTAGATCAAATTGAGAAGAATTAGACATGATCACTTGTTCCTAGACTGGATGATAAAAATGTAATTGGAACAAAGTGGGTCTTTAGGAATAAATTGGATTAAGAAGGAAGAATTGTAAGAAACAAGGCAAGGTTAGTCTGCAAAGGGTATGGTCAAGAAGAAGGTGAGGATTATGGTGAAAAATTTGCACCTGTTGCTAGATTAGAAGGTGCAAGGATGCTGCATATAAGGGATTCAAAGTTTACCAAATGGATGTCAAGTCAACCTTTCTAAATGGGATTCTAGAAGAAGTATACATTGAACAACCAGATGGATTTTCCTTGATTGATGATAAAGACATGGTGTGTAAATTGCATAAAGAACTATATGGTCTAAAGCATGCACCAAGAGCATGGTATGAGAGATTACATGCACATTTGATCAAAATTGGATTCCAATGTACCAGTGAGAACAACAACATTTATTTGAAGACTGATGGAGACAAGATGATGATAGCAGAAGTTTTTGTAGATGACATAATTTTTGGTGGAAATGATGATATGTGTATGGATTTTGCTGAGATAATGAAAAAGGAATTTGAAATGTCTCTAATCAGTGAAATAAAGTTCTTTATTGGCTTATAGGTCCAACAACTAGATGGTGGTATTTTTATTTGTCAGACCAAGTATATCAAAGATGTGTTGAATACTTTCAGCATGGAAGATTGCAAACCGGTAGGAACACTGTTGGCGACAGGCTACAAGTTGTCAAAGGATTATTGAAAAATAGTACAGATCTATGATTGGAAAGCTACACTATGTTGTCCATAACAGACTGGAAATTGCTCATGTTGTTGGATTAGTGGCTAGATTCAAAAAGAGCCTAAGGAGAGTCACATGGTGGCTGTGAAGAGATTTTTTTGGTATCTTAAAGGCACACTAGCCTATGGTTTATAGTATCCCTATAAAGGAGATTTTACTGTGGATGTCTTTACTAATGTTGATTGGGTAGGTAATGTGGATGATCGGAAAAGCACAACCAATGGAGCTTTTCTACTTGGTGGAAGATTAGTGACATGGACAAGCAAGAAACAAACTTGTGTTTCTCAATCTATAGCTGAAGTGAAGTATGTAGCTGCATCAATGAATTGCACATAGGAAATATGGATGAGACATGTGCTAGAAGGATTCAAGATATATATGTCTGAACCGGTGACTATCTATTGTGATAATATAAGTGAAATCAATATTTCTAAGAATCTTGTACACCATTCTAGAACCAAGCACATTGAATTGAAGTATCATTTCTTAAGGGAAAGAGTTCAAGTAAAAGAGGTGAAGATGCAATATATGAAGAGTAAAGATCGGTTAGATGATATCTTTACTAAGCCCTTACCAAATGCTACCTTTGAGTTTATTAGAGGTAAACTAGAGGTTAGACCCCTACACTGGAAGAACTAGAATGCTGGAGATGCATCAATCCTATGGATTTCATGTTTATCTTTCATTAAGGATTGATGAAGGTGCAGGCTACTCCTTTGGGGGAGCAAGCCTGATATAAAGTTATGATTTAATGCTTTGTTATAATTTTTATTATTTGAGTAGTAGAGATGATGGAAGAGGCAGCAACAAAATTAAAGATAAGTGATGCATTTATACCTTTGGCATTGTTGTCAAAGGAGGAGAAGAATAGAAATTAGATATGGTAGATATGGGAGAAGAAAAGAAATCAGGTATAGAAGTTGAAGATCAAATTGTGAGAAGCATTGGTTAAGGGGGAGATGACAAAAGGAGGAGAACCAATAGATGATGTGATACTGGCAAGCAAGTTGCAGATGATGATGTTACTCTGATTGTATATCTGATTAGTGTTGCCATCAATGCCAAAGGGGGAGATTTTTGGTATTTGGCATAACTGATACAGATGAGGTGATGCAGTTGAAGATGGATGATTGCACCAGTAAAGGATAGAAGTCTATTTGTGATGAAGAGATTGAGATTCTATGATTAGATGACTTGATCAGTTATTTGTGTTATCATTGATAGCAACTAATGTCAAATGATGTTCCTGATGTTTTATTTTGTCGTCTAAGTGATTTGTTTTACTAGAAGATAGGGTTTACTGGCAGAGAACTAAAGTCTGTGAAATAGGACTTTAACCGGTAAAGCAGAGAAGTTTTAGTCAAATCGGTTGATCGATGATGATTGGTGATTTGTGGTTTGGATGGTGAACTTGTATTATGGAAAGGTGTATATGACTGGAACAGGAACTTGTGAAGATTACCAGAAGGCGTGTTTTAAATTTTTGATGAAGTTTGGCTAAGGTTTTAGTAGGGTTTAAGACTGGTGAAGAAATTGTCAAACCGGTAATGATTTCTGTTATGACAGTGATCGACGATGAGTCTACATGAAGTTGGTAACACGAAACAACCCGCGTGAATGATTTAATTATTTTTTTGGCATGATTCAAGGAATAATTTCTTGGGAATCAACGAAACACTTAGTAGAGTGTTTTGAGGGTTTGACTCTGGCACCTGTCAGATTTTCGTGATGGGTTACAATCAACCAACTGTTGATATTGCATTTTAATTTGTGATAATGATATATATATATCAATCTTTGATGATCTCTTATGATTTGAATTGTAAATTCATGATGAAATTAGGGTTTAGTGGCCGACCTAGTTGAGATGGCTATTTAGGATGACACAGTTGATGTTTATGATGTCGGTGGTCTTAGAGAATGTTTTGATCCCTCCAAGTAAAATGTGAGATCTTCTTGAGAGTTGCAAAGTGTTTAGTATAATTGGATCTGATCAAGTAACATATCATTCTTTCAGTGTTGTTCCCTAACAGTTGCAGCAAGTTAAATCCCTTAACTAGGTAAGTCCTAACAGGCCTTAAACATTTAAGTCCCCTAACAGGGTAGCTCTCAAAAGAGTTTTAAATCCTCTCACGAGGTTGATCCTATAAATCATCAAGCTCCTAACTAGTCTGCTAGGAAAATCCCTTAACCAGGTGACTCCTAACAGAGTCTGCTCCTAAAATGGCATATTGTAAGTTCTTAATAGGGCTAAGCTCCTAATAGGACATACTTCAAAAGAGTAAAAATATTTGTGGGTGCCAACTCCCACCGTGGTTTTTCCCTATTTGGGTTTCCACGTCAAAAAATTATGGTGTTCATGTGTGGAATATTTTTCATGTGATGTTTTTGTTTATGTTTCATTTCATGCATTATTTATGAGACACCAGTTATAATGTTTTATCAAAAGTTTAATAGAGGTTACCAGTACTGATAAGAATTGGTAGAAGAAGTATTTGATTTGATTGATGGGGTTAATAAGTTGGTAAATGATCAAATCTATATGATTTCTTTGGTGGTGAAAGTATTTATAGATATGGTAAATGATTTGATTAATGTGTTAAGCAAATCTGATAAAGAGGTTGTTAGATTTGATTAAAGAAGTTAAGATATTTGTTAAATGGTTTCAGATCTGATATAAGTTTGATTTTGGATTTAAAGTTTCAATTGGTCTTAATACTGATTCACCCTCCCCTCTCAGTATTAACCAAATCCTCATAGGATTAACAAAATCCAATGATATGCATAAGTATCTCAAAATAAGAAAGATCAAAGCATGAAAGAAGAAGTATGAAGACTTGAGAAGAGTCCATGTCAACATCTATCATAACCATCATAGGGTATAACCATGGAGGGGCATTACATCCTCCCCCCCTAAGACTCAACTCACTCCTAGAAGTTGCAAGGCTGAGATGAAAATATGCACACATTAGTCCTGAAACTTTATTTTAATGATACCAAAGTATACCTTTCCTTTAGGACAAAAACAAGCAACATAACTAATCTCCTTGTTATAGGATTCATCGATAGGTAAAAACATCTAAGTCCACTCATTTTTTTAACTCAAAGTAAGATTGTAACAAGAGTTTCCCTTTAGATTATTTAATTATTCAAAAATAATACACTACATAAGAGATAACACAAGATACATCACTTTTTACTGACTACAATAATCATACTAATTTACTGAAATATCTTCAAGATATTGTTTCTTCAACATTCTTGCAAGATATAATTTTAAATCATAATCCCAATCACTAGGTTGGTATCCATAAAATACAAAACACAACAACTCACACTTTGAAAGCATGGTGATACTTATTGAACATCTATATACACAATAAGGAGGATATATATACATTTTACATGACATTTAACACATACACAATCCTCTATATTACCTAGGAAGTCATAGCGCACATCTATATGAGTGGAATGTTTCTTGAAATAAGTTTCTCAAATTTAATTGAAATTAAGGTATGATACACTATCCATAGTCCATGCTCATAAAAGAAAACAAAATTCATGATGTATAAAACACCTAAACATCCACACCAAAAGTGTTAAGGATGAAGTGCAACACAGTCTCAACTAAAGAGAAGGAGAGAATCTCAATACATGTTACAAACACTAAATGCATTCCTCACCCAGTAAATTATTCAAAGGCATCCTTAGTCAACACTTATACATGAAACATGCATAAGCATTCATAGGGAACCTATAGTTCATTAACAATCAACTATAACATAATATTAAAATTTATTTATTCCAAACACACTTCTTTCTAACATTTCATATAATCTAGAAAAAATATGAATGCATTTCATCTTAGAAAACATACTTCATTTCCTCAACTATCATTAGTATTATCAAATTGTCCACCATGCCTAGTGTATTTTTCTGTGGTGTCCTCCCTTACACTTACTATCAGAGGTTTGAAAATTAACATGATAGAAACAATACATAACACATAACCAGGACCCACAATACTAAACATCCAAAATGACCACCATAGACATCAAGAGGAAAACCCAAATGGAGAAATTATCAAGTTCAACAGTAAATCAAGAAAAATGTCAACAATATAAATTTTAAACAAAGTGTGACAAGTGCCACAAAATAGATAAAAAAAAAGAGTTTGGTGGCCTTTCCTAGCATAAGAAAATTGAAAATCAAGCTAGACCAATAACACCAGATACAAATCACAAATAACTCAATGCAAACCAACCAACACATATGGAACCACATAACGAGGTGACTAATATCAACCACACTAGAGGGAGAAACCATTGCACGAAACCCAAAGATAAAATGTCTTGAATGCATTAGAGATGTACACCAAATTATTTAAACCATATTTCCCTTCAAGTTGATCAATCAAGCTTAGAGGAGGAAGGATAAGGAATAAAACATGTCTTAGGATGTTTTACATGTGTTTCAATTATGCATTGTGTGTTTGTAATAAAAGACCCCATCTTGTGAGCCAAACTCCTATTTTGGCATCTTGATAAGCCAATTAGGACTTTTGGACAAAAGGGGATCAAGTGTGTGTAGGAAATAGTTGTCCTAGTGGTTTTAGTGCTTATAGGGTGTTTTAGGAGGGGTTAGTCTTAACCCAAGGCATTAGGAGGCAAGGAATGACATTTTGACAACTTTGTCAAAAGTTGTCATAAGCAACTTTTATGCAATTTTTGAATTTTTGTTTGTTTGAACTCCTCCAATGGCTCTAACCTCTTGTTTTTGGTTGAGAGAAGTTGTGGAGAGGTATATACAACTTGAGGATCCAATTCCCAAGGGTTAGAGTGTACAGAGGAAAGTTTTGATGACTGCAAACTAATGAAATTCTGAGTTTTGCCACGGGGTATGGTATTGTATGGATTCAGATCAATCCCCAATAATGTGATTTTGTTAGAGTAATGAATCACCTTTTATTTGGTTTTGGTTTGAGGTTCAAACTATCTGTTTTTCTCCTATTATTCCAATTTTGTTGTAGGTACCCGAAAAACCAAGGTTTACCTAGGGTTTTGCTTCTCCATGGCCATAACTTACAATTTCTCCATCTGAAACTCATGGGATTGGGTGAAATGCAAGTATGTATTATGTATTATAAGATTCAAAAAGTATTTTTCAGGAGGATCAAGGGAGGTGTGTGTTTGATCAGGCCCTAGGTAGACATCTCTATGTGGCTACCTAGTCCTTAAACAACAAAGCTACCCTAGAAGGAAAATGGTGATGATTCCAGGCATGTAACCCTAGAATCCATGATGGTTTATGGTTCCCCACATGCTCATGGGGTTTTACTTGTATTTTTTGTTCATTTGGATATAGTTGCTTCACAAATGGAGGCCTAATTAGCCCTTTAGGACAGTTGACCTTCACCGGGTTCAAACCTTTCTTTTGTCAGATCTTGACCTTTCCTTTTGGGGAGTTGTGTAAGACCTAAAAGGGTATTTGAATCTATGATTTTTTTGCCAAGGTGTTTAGGAAATTTTGGACTTAAGGTCCCTTTACTCGTTTCAAAGGGCTACTAGCAAATAGGCTTAATTGTGAAGGTGCTATAGGATATGGTGTTGAATCCTTAAAACCAGTGTTTGATCTAGTCCATATGAGTCATGTATGACCCAAAACAAGTGTGGTAATGGTCAGGAACCCTTGGAGGCTTCATGGTGCATGATGGAGCAAATTGCCCAATTTGAGTAAGTATGAGTCTTGGAGATTGTGAGATGTTGAACTAATGTTGTAGAGCCTTGCCTCGATAGGATCCTATTGTTGTTTTGAAGGGTCAGTGTCATACATCTTGGAGTGTTTGGTAGGATACAAGGGGGCTCTATATCAAGTGGTATCTGAGCTAGTAACGACTTTGGTAAAGAGATAGAGAATTGAGAAATGGCAGAGGGAGAAGAAGTCCCTAGAGGACAGATCACCAACATAGAATTGGAAAATATTGTGAGAGAGCAGGCCACTTCTTGCAAGGCAACATAGAGGGAGTTAGAGAGGTTGAGGGGAAGAGTAGATGGGAAGGAAGATGGAGGAACTGGTAGTGGTGAAGAAGGGGATGAAGATGAGATCCCTATGCCAGAGGAAGAGGAGATTCCTCTTGACCAGAGGCACTTCCTTAATGCCCTCAAATACATGGAGAGGAGAACCATGGAGCAGAAGATTGATTTGCCAACTTTCACTGGGAAGATGGAGCCAGATGTAGTGGTAGATTGGATAGACTCCCTGCCTAGTTTCTTTGAATGTGAAGACATTCCAGGACACTATAAGGTGAAGATTTCTAAGTCCAAGTTGAAGAGAGCTGCCCTTACTTGGTGGAACTTTGTCCAAGAGGAAACAGAGAAGGACAACAAACCCAAGATTATTTCTTGGAAGAATATGGTTGCCTTAGTAAAGGAGGCCTATGTACCCAAATATTATGAAATTCAACTTCATAAGAGGAGACAAAATCTCAAGAAGAAGGAGATGGATGTGAACTCTTACACCGAGGAGTTCCAAAGGCTATTTATGAAGTCTAAGATAAAGGAGGAAGAGAGTGAAAAAGTTTCCTGGTACCTAAATGGATTAAGGTACAACATTCAAGAAGAACTAAACCTCCTTAGCCTGGATACCATTGGTAAATGCCATCAACTTGCCATCAAGGTGGAAGAGAAGATCAAAAGGAGACAAGAGCAGAATAATAAAGGAAGAGGAAGACAACAGAAAGGGGGGGAGAAGTTTTTTTAGAGGTAAGGGAAATGGTTTTGGAAATCAAGGTGAAACCAATCAAGAAGGTACTAAAGGAGAGAGTAGTTCCAATAACAATGAAGGATACAATCAGAGAGGTAACTTCGGAGTAAGAAGACCACCATTTAGGGGAAGGTCTCAAGGTAGAGGTCCAATAAGATGTTATAACTGCAATCAAGAAGGGCACATGGACAACAGATGTCCTAACAAGCCTACTAGTTACATGGGGAAAGGAGAAGTAACTTGGTTCTAGAAGTTGATTGCCAAAGTGTGGCAAGTGCAAATACATACCAAAGTGTCAATAACCTAATAGTTATGGCTACCCTGAAAGAGGTGAAGCTTTGATGATTAGAAGAGCAGTAACTACCATGAAGATGGCTAACAAAGAGCCCCCATAGAGAAAGTATCTATTCAAGACCACTTGTAAAGTGAGTGGAAAGGTATGCAAGGTTCTAATAGATTCCGGTTCATTTGAATAATTTGTGTCTCTAGAAATGGTGGAGAAGCTAAAGTTGAGGAGACTACCTCACCCTTGCCCCCACAAGGTCTCATGGATCACCCAAGGTCAGCAAGCTATTGTGGAAGAGCGGGCTTGGGTAGAATTCCAGATTGGAACCTATAAGGATAGATTGTTGTTTTACATTGCAAAGATGGATGCTTGCCATCTCCTATTTGGGAGACCATGACAATTTTATTTGAAGGCACAACATAATGGTGCTAGGAATACATATTCCATCACCAAAGATGGTAAAGTGATTGAGTTGTTACCTTTGGTGGAGAGTGAGGAGGAAACCAAATGAAAGGAGGCCAAGGTGTTGGTGTTAGGAGGAAAGCAATTCATGAAGAACATAGAAGATGAAGGCACTATTTGTTATGCCCTTATTCCTAGTCTAACAGTGACAAAGGTGGAGAAGTCTGAAGATAGATTGAGGTTGGTTAACCCTATAGTGCAACAACTACTAAACAAATACAAGGGTGTCATCTCTGATGGCATGCCAAGGTCACTACCTCCCATGGAGGATATAAACCATTGCATAGATCTTATACCTGGATCCACCTTTCCTAATAAAGTAGCATACAAGATCACACCTGATTATAATTTTGAGATGGCAAAACAGATTGAAGAATTGTTGGAGTCCAAACTGATTGGCAAAATTTTGAGCCCATGTGCAGTCCCTGCAGTCTTGGCACCTAGAAAGGAAGGCACTTGGAGGATTTGCACCAACTCAAGGGATATCAACAAAATTACTATCAGGTATAGATTTCCAATGCCTAGGATTGAGGATTTTTTATATTTCTTGGGGGTGCTAGATATTTTACAAAAAATGACTTGAAAAGTGGCTATCATCATATTAGGATTAGGTCGTGAGATGAGTGGAAGACTACATTTAAAACAAATGAGGGGTTGTATGAGTGGAAAGTCATTCCCTTTAGCTTATATAATGCACCAAGTAACTTTATGAGGTTAATGAATGAAGTTTTGAGGGATTTCATAGGAAAGTTTGTCATAGTCTACCTAGATGACATTCTAATTTTTAGTCAAACCAAAGAAGAGCACCTAAAACATGTAGACCTGGTCCTGTGGAGATTGCATGAAGAGAAATTAATGATCAATTTGGAAGTGTTTTTTTATGCAGGAAGAGATCATCTACTTGGGATTTGTAATCTCATATGGCGAGTTGAAAATGGATCAAGAAAAGGTGAGTGCCATATTGTCTTGGCCTACGCCTAGAACAATGAATGATGTTAGAAGCTTTCATGGATTAGCCACATTCTATAGGAATTTTATAAGAGGATTTAGCCATATTTGTGCTTCTATGCTTGATACCATAAAGGGAGGACAAAAGTGCAGGTTCAGTTGGACAGAAGAGGTAGATAACTCCTTTGAAACATTGAAGAGAAAGGTTGTAGAGAAACCAATCGTTTCCCTACCTGATTTCTACAAGATCTTCCAAGTGGAGTGTGATGCTAGTCACATGGCTATTGGGGCAGTGCTTAGTCAGGAAGGAAGGCCTATTTCCTTCTTTAGTGAGAAGTTAAATGAGGCAAAGAGGAGGTATTCATCCTATGACCTAGAGATGTATGCTTTAGTACAATCCTTGAAAAAGTGGAGACACTACTTGTTGCCAAAAGAGTTCATAGTCTTCACAGATAATCAGGCCCTTAGTTTTATAAATAGCCAAGAAAAGTTGAATCATAGGCATATGAAGTAGGTGGAGACCCTAAAAGCCTTCACTTTCACTCTTAAGCATAAGAAAGGGGCCAAGGATAAGGTGGCAGATGCTTTGAGCAAAAGAGTTCTAACTACAAATCAAATCTAGTGGGAGAGTGTTGGAATAGACTCCTTGAAAGTCATGTATGAGGATGATGAGGACTTTGGAGAGATCTATAAGGTATGTGCTTCATTTGATGAGTGGTTTCATGTTGATTTCTCTGAATTTTTGATTCAAAATGGATTATTTTTTAAGGGTGCATAGTTATGCATACCCAAATGCTCTATGAGACTAAATATAATCAGGGAGAAACATTGTGGAGCAATGGCAGGCCACTTTAGCCTTGACAAGACACTAGATTTGGTGAAGAGGCACTACTTTTGGCCCAAACTACAAAAAAATGTTAGGAGATTTGTGGAGACATGTGTGATGCCAAAAGGCAAAGGGGAAGTCCACAAATGCAGGCCTATACCAGCCTTTACCCATTCCTTCAAGACCATGGGAAAGCATAAGTATGGATTTTGTTTTAGGATTGCCTAGGACAAGGGAAAGATATGATAGTGGTTTAGTAAAATGGCACATTTCTTGCCATGTAAAACCACTTGTGATGCTTCCTATGTTGCAGATTTGTTCTTCAAGGAGATTGTCTAGATACATGGTTTACCCTTGACCATAGTCTCTGATAGGGATGTGAAATTTATTGGACACTTCTAGAGGACCCTTTGGAAGAAGCTTGGTACAAATCCATCCTTCTCCTAAGGTTACCATCCCCAAACGGATGGCCAAACTAAAGTTGTAAATAGGTCATTGGGAAATCTGCTAAGGTGTTTGACTAGGCAACATGGAGAGAGATGGGATAGCATATTGTCTCAAGCAAAATTCTCCTATAATGATACAGTGAATAGAAGTACTGGTAAGTCACCCTTCCAGGTTGTATTTGGCATCCACCCAAGGGGTGTGTTGGAGTTAAGATAACTACCTCAAGAATAAGTCATTAGTGCTAATGGGGAAACCTTTACTACCGCCATAAAGGAAATCCATGACCAAGTTAAATTCACCTTCAACAATCTACAGAAAGATATAAAGTTAATGTTGACAAGAAGAAGAGGGATGTCTAGTTTGATGTGGGAGACTTGGTGTGGGTTCACTTGAAGAAGGAAATACTTCCAAAAGGCAGATATACAAAGCTTATGCAAAGAAAGATTGGACTCGGTCAAATCTTGAAAAAATGTGGCCAAAATGCTTATGAACTTCAACTCCCACCTGATCTTGGTTTGTCACCTATATTTAATGTATGTGACTTAACTCTTTACAAATGTAGTGTTGATGCAAGAGAAGAAACAATTCAGGTTATGGCAAATGATGACATTCCCAAACATGAACCACCAAAGTTGCATAAGGTTTTAGACACAAAGGTTGAAAAGAGAACAAGGAACAAAGTTTTTATGGAGTATTTGGTGGCTTGGAAGGGACAACCTGATTCTGAAGCAGTCTAGATGACAGAACAATTGTAATGCCCATACCCTAGTCGGACTTTTAAAACCCGTTTAACCTTGATTGACTTCCTATGTGGCATTCTCGAATGGTAGATTAACCGATATGCAATGTGTAGTTTAGATAATATAAATAAACTGAGCATACTTATTATTGTGTTTTTGCATCGATTCTCGTGTAAATGCAATTGTTCCTAACCCTTGTGATAAATCTTGAGCTAACATCTTCATTGAATATGTATTTGTATATGCATGCTTGTATGAATTCATGGGTGCAGGAGATTGCAGGTACAACACCGCTTAGGGCAAGGTTCATCTCCTTTGGAATTTGCAAGGTTGAGTATGCTCGTTCATCTTTTGAATTCGGATTTAGTGGTCATATAACTCTCGTCTTGCCTTAGCCATGGTTAGGTGAGCATCATGTGTGGATTCGTGGGCTTGCTCTTCAATGGGATGCGTGTCGAGTGATTTGGAGGACTTCCTCGATTTGCATGCCATGCGCGAGGTAAGTGACGTTTGTGATCCTAAGTATTAAATTTAAATTTATGAGTAGACGAGCGCATTAGAAATTTAGAAATTTAAATGGGTAGCTTCTTCTATATGATTAATCACTAATTTAAGAGATTGCTTTAAATTGTTATTGTAGCAAGCTTAAGGTATTTAACTGAGGTTAGTGTGCTCATTTACGCATTTGTAACTTTTATGCATTTGTAGTTGAGAAATTTGAATAAACAAGACTCTTGCATTAGATTAGTCATTTATTTAAAAATGTCGCTTTATTAAGTTATAGCGAGTTAATTTAATAGTTAATTTTAATAACTACGATTTTAATAAATTATGCATTTTAGAAAGGAAAATTTTTTAAGTTGTTTGGGAGATAGTAATAAATTACTCATTTTCGCATTTTGGAAGAAAAGGGATAAATTATTATTATTTAAACGAAAATTATTTCCTTTTTACTTGTATAGTTGACATGGTATAAAAAGATTGATTTTTAGAAAATTAAAATTTAATTAAAACGCCTTACCCGGTAAGTAGTCCCAAAATATAAATGTAGGCCTAAATTGATATTAAGAAATTAAAAATTTAAAACTCAATAAGAAAAAGAAGCATTTTAATTTTAATAAGGGAAAACAAATAAGATTAATAAGTAATGGAAAGAAATGACTTCCATTTGGGACTTTCAATCATTTTATTTTTTAAAATAAATACCTAATTTCGAAATTGAAATTAGGGCAAAAATTAGGGCTTTCTTGGGAATCTTGTTTTGGTAAGCATTTTGGGGGGGGGGGTCTTCTTGGCCTTGGGTTTTTTTTGGAAAAACATGGTTCTTGCAAGGGAGTTTGGGGATTTTGGAGAGAAATGAGGAATGAGAGCAGCTGATTTGGGAGCTCATCTTCATCAAAATCCCTCCCTGGAAAGCGTTTGGAGGTAAGAAATTTTGATCTCCCCTTTTGTTTTTTTTGTTATGCCCTCCATGAAATGCTGGAAAAACAGAGAGGATTGCTACCCATGAATGTATATTAAGATTTAGTTTCCAGTTGGTTGTTGCTATGAAAATTCTGGAAAATGTATTGATTTTGAGTTTCTTTCAGAATAGGAGGTTTGTTTTTGGAATGTGAATTTCTTCAAAAATATAAGCAAAGAGAGAGGTTGCTGGAAAACGTTTTTTTTTAAAACCCCTGTCTGTGAGGCTGTGTGTTAAGCTTATGGGAGTTGTTATATATTTATGCCTATTTTTTCTGTTTTTATTTTACCATAACAAAATATATTTTAGAAAACAAAAAAAAACAAAAAAAAGAAATTTAAAAAAAACCAGGTTTTTGTGCCCCCACGGCATTGCTACCAGTTGGTAGCGATCTGCTACCAAATGGTAGCAGCGCTACCTTTGGTAGCGCCCTGCTACCATTTGGTAGCAGTGCTACCAAAAGGTAGCTAGGCTGCCAACGGTGGGGGAGGGCCCACGTGGATGTCCACGTGGGTACCCTCTCCCCTCTCTTTTTTTTGAAATTTAAAAATAGTTTATTGTATTTGTTTTGTTTAATTATTATTATTTTATTATTTTATATAATTTGTTTTAAAAAAAAAAAAAGGTTCAGTTTAATGGATTTTTAATTATTATTTGTTTATTATTTTATATAATATGTTTAGAAGAAAAAAAAAAGGGAGATATATGCATGTCTCATAAAAAGAAGAATTCAGATTTATTTAGTGAACAAAAAAAAAAAATAGTATAAGGGATTTACTTTTAATTCTTTGATATTATTCAATTTTAAATTCAGTTCTTATACTATTAATCTTGGATTATAAATTAATATATTTGGACTTTAGGGAATCAACATTAGTAAACCCATACTTGAATACAAGTTTCCTTTTAAATTTCATATTGTTTTCAGCATACTCAAGTTAACTCTTATTTTGTTTACATGGTCTAAATAGTCATGGTGGACTAATACGAATTTTTGAATAAAAGTTAAATTATCAAATCCGTAAACTTGTTCGACATTAATGGTTAGACAGATATGGTAAACGAACACCTCTTCTGGATTATGCGCATGTAGGTTTAAATTTTCTATAATAGAATTTGGTTATGGAATGGCAAGACTTGTCATGATAGTGGATGGTTATAAGTCGGTTAAACCCCCCTAGTTAGGGTACCGTCAAACAATAGAATTTTGGTTTGTTTGTCTTCTTTGTTATGTTTTAATTTGACCCGTTTTTAAAAGGGATCACTATGTAATAAACTAACGAGGTAGAGGTGGAATGGTGTATGTGTTCACCTAAAAGGCAAGATTGTAAAGACATGTAATTATGTAACCTTAACTATAATAAATACCAAAAGGGTCTTGCAGTTGAGCAGACCCGGAGATGTAGCCCATCCGGGGTGAACTCCGAGATCATATTCTATGTCATGCGATGTTTATAGCGTACTTTGTTTTATGTTTTGAATTATATTGAATGGTTGTATTCTTGCAAAGTGTATGGTGTAAATTAAATGAATTCAAATTTAAATGTATAACGTTTCTCATATGGATAAACGTAGTTATTTAAATTCATAAAACGTTGAGAATTATGCATATGGCATGGTAGTTAAATATTGAAATTAAAGTGTGAAAAAAAGAGAGGGTAAATTGGTAATGTTAATTTAGATTGTAATAGTGGCAGAAATCTCATTAGAATTACTTTATTGGATTAACTTGATATTAAGTATATAAATGAAATGAATGTAAAAAGGAAACAAAGATAAAATTATGTCACAATTCTTAAATTGAAATCTAAAAGATGAACATAATAGAAATATCTATCCTTTACCTTAGTAAACAAATCTCGCCATGTCAATTTTGTTTCATTACATTGGATAAAATTTGTTAAGTTATTTCACGTTTTAATCATAACCAATAATCCTCACCGGATCAATTTGTTAATCATGTGGACTCAATCAAATATTCATGTTGTATATTGAACAAATATACTTAGTAATTTATGTTGTAATTTTGAATCAGTAACCCTCACCAGATTACTTCTATAACCGGGTGAACCCAACTAGAAAACCCATATGCTAATCTTTATAAAAAAGAATCCCTCATGTTTGCTAAGATTGAACTAGAATGGGAAACGTCATGATAATTATGTTTCATTATATTGGATATAGTTGTTTGGTCAATTACGTTTAACCTTAACAAATCAACCTTACCGAAAGTTAACTTGATAATTGATGAAACTCAACTAGTCCATCCTAATTATAACCCCAACAAATGAATTTCTTTATGATTGTCAAAGATGAACTGAAAAAGAAGGGATTCAATTAGATGTTGATACATTAAACCTAATAAAAGAATCTCTCTCACCTTATATTCATTTAACAATAAAAAAAAAGTGATTTGCAACAAGATAATTGTAATTCAATCCTAATGAAAGAGCATCCCTGGGAATTTATACTCTAATCTTGGAATGTAAGATATTATCTAGCTAACTACATCTTAAAGGTAAAGGATGAACTCTTGTGGCTCGATACATTTTCAACGTAATGATTCTAGCCAATCTAGTAGTATTATTTTAAAACTTCAAATGACTCCTATGGCTACTCACATTTTATCTTTCATTTAAGAGCTGCAACTCATTAGTTGGCTACGCATGAAATCGAATAAAGGGGTTTCACTCTATTAATTGTGGTCAATCCTTAAGAAACGAAAATTCTCCTTATTAACCATACTGTTTAATATTTTAAAGGGATATCAAATGTGGGTGAACACTTTGAAATCAAATGAAGGAATCCTCACTTTACTAATCATAGTTTAGCCTTAACTGAATGAATCTCATTAAGCATATTTATAGCATTAAAGGGGGATGTCAAGTGTGGATGGTTATTTTAAAACTCTAACGAATGAACTTTGTTATATTTCAAACGCTTGAACCCATTTGGAGACCTCCTAATGTAATTATGAATTAAAGTGCAATGGATAAATAACTTCTCAATGGCCCCTAACCGCCTAAAGTAAATGATCTCTTCCTAAAATTATAAGACATCAAACCATCGAACACATTTGTAATTAAGATCTATGCATTATCCCGTAATAAAGATATCCAGTTTAAAGGATCTAATGACGCAAGTTGAGTTAGGTGTAAAGTTGTGTAATCGCGTTGGGAAACTCCTTAGGATCGTTTTAGCCTTCCGCTATGTTATCTAGATAGAGATAACTTGAGATCACTTCAATCTATCTTAATATTGCAACCCTTTCATTAACGCTCTTAATTATTATTAAAAAAAATAAAAATTGCACTCTAATTGAGTGTTTTTAACTTAAACCCTTAGGGGTTTCCTAGCGGGGCATTACAACAATATATCAAAGACCATGGTGCAGACCTGCAGGCTCTCATCTCAAGTGGACTTGAGATTTCTTCTTTCGGGGAGTATGGTGCAGGAGCAACCCTTAAAGTTGATCAATCATGCTTAGAGGAGGAAGGATAAGGTAGCAAACATGTCTTAGTATTTTTTACATGTGTTTTAATCATGCATTGTGTATTTGACATTGTAGTCACATAAATCTGTCCACTTAATTAAATTAATACTTAGTATTTATTTGATTATTTAGCCATCAATTAATAATTAATTAAATTAATATATTTAATTAATTCATCTTAACCCTCTTCTCCTATTAATTAAATAAATTATTCAATTTATTTGATTTAATTCACTTAACCAAATTCAGACCATTAATTAAATAAATAAATCATATTTATTTAATTAAATATTCTCTCACATTTAAATAAATTAATATTTATTTAAATCCCCCAAAATCCCACCTCTCACATTTAAATAAATAAATCATTTATTTAAATCACCTTTATCCTCCACCCACTTGCATTTTCCTACAAATACAAGTTGCACAATTATTTTAAATAAATCATTTATTTAAATCACCTTTATCCTCCACCCACTTGTATTTTCCTACAAAAGCAAGTTGCACAACTATTTTAAATAAATTATTTATTTAAAATCCTATTTATCCTCACCCACTTGAAACCTTTAATGGTTTCCCTTAAAGTAGTCAAACTTGATGGCTTTAAAGTCTTCAAACTTGATGGCTTCCTTCTATAGTCTTCTTAAGACTTTAATGGTTTTCCTTAAAGTCTTCAAGCCTTTAATGGTTTCCCTCAAAGTCTTCAAGCATTTTAATGCTTTATCTTCATTTTTCTCATTTAAATAAATTAATATTTATTTGAATATTTATCCAAATGCAAATTACACCATTTAATTGAAATAAATGATTTTATTTTAATTGAAAATACCAAAATTTCTCCCACTTGCATTTTCCTACAAAATCCACTTGTATGCCTAAACCCCTTCTAGATTCTTCTAAACCCTTCCTAATTAGCCTAATCCATCCCCTAAATATTGTCACATTCCTAAGCAAATTGGAGTCACTTCTCAAAGACTCCAAAGTCTTTGAAAAGCAATTAATGCTTTGTGTGTTCAACAAATTAACCCTCAAAGTCTTGGATAACCTTTGAAAGCTTCCAACCTTCAACCACTAAATGCCTCAAAGTCTTGGATAACCTTTGAAAGCTTTCAACCTTCAACCACTTAATCCCCAAAGTCTCCAATAACCATTAATGGTTAATTCAAACCCTCCCACATGGTTAAAACATTTGTTTTGACTCAACCTCTACCCAACCCAAAGGTCTCATCAGGCCATTAATGCTTTGACCATGATTATCTCTTAAACATTTGCACAAAGGTTTATCCTTGGATTAACTCTTAATCCAGTGGGTAATCTTAATTTAGACTTGACCCTTGCCTTCTAGATAACCATGAGGTCTTCTCAGGCCTTTAATGCCTCCAACCTCTTCTCTCAACCCAATCCTATGTTGACACTTGTCACCATTTTATTGGTGCCAATTGTGCACATGGATCCCCAACTTTCAAACTTGGCCCTTGATTAAACCATTCAATCTTAACCCTTCATTTCCCCATTTCTTCTATAAATAGAACCCTTCTCCTCAAGCAAAAGGAGAAGCATTTTAGAGTATTGTTGTTATACTGGCATTAGCATAGAGCTTTTTCATAGCATCACTATCTACTCTAGCATAGTATTTAGCTTTTCATTTCATATTTGAAGCTTAGTATTAAATCTCAATCCTCCATAAGCATCCATAGTGCAAAAAGCTGCTGAGAGCTACACTCATTTGGGACTTGGAGAGGAGAGGAACAAGGGAGGAGCAACTATGAGCATCTTGATTAGCTATTTCATTTTATGTTTATATGCTTTCTATTTCATGCTTAATATCTCTCTTGATATGCCTGTTTAGGATAATCTTTTGTTGCTAACACTAACGTTTGTTTCTTGTGCTCTTGTGTGTGTTGCCATCAAACAGATTTTCTAATCCTTTTTGCAGAGCATCAGACATAATAAAAGACTCCATCTTGTGAGCCAAACACCTATTTTGGCATCTTGATAAGCCAGTTAGGGCTTTTGGTCAAAAGGGGATCAAGTGTGTGTAGGACATAGTTATCATAGTGGTTTTAGTGATTCTAGGGTGTTTTAGGAGGGGTTATTCTTAACCCAATGAAATTAGGAGGTGAGGAATGACATTTTGACAACTTTGTCAAAAGTTGTCAAAAGTTGCCATAAGCAACTTTTATGCAATTTTTGAATTTTTGTTTGTTTGAACTCCTCCAACAGCTCTAACCTCTTGTTTTTAGTTGAGAGAAGTTGTGGAGAGGTATATACACCTTGAGGATCCAATTCACAAGGGTTAGACTATACGAAGGAAGGTTTTGATGACTGCAAACTAATGAAATTCTGAGTTTTTCCTACAATTTTGGAGTTTTGGCACAAGGTATGGCATTATACAGATTGGGATCAACCCCCAATGATGTGATTTTGTTAGAGTAGTGAATCACCTTTGATTTGGTTTTGGTTTGAGGTTCAGATTGTGTGTTTTGCTCCTGTTATTCCAATTTTACTGTAGGTACCTAGAAAACCAGGGTTTACCTAGGGTTTTGCTTCTCCATGGCCATAACTTGCAATTTATCCATCTGAAACTCATGGGATTGGGTGAAATACAATTATGTCCTATTTATTATAAGATTCCAGAATCATTTTGTAGGAGGAGCAAGGGAGGTGTGTGTTTGATCAGGCCCTAGGTAGACATCTCTATGTGGCTACCTAGTCCTTAAACAACAAAGCTACCCTAGAAGGAAAATGGCGATGATTCTAGGCATGTAGCTCTACAATCCATGATGATTTATGGTTCCCCACATACTCATGGGGTTATTCTTGTATGGTTTGTTCATTTGGATATAGTTGCTTCACAAATGGAGGCCTAATTAGCCCTTTAGGACAATTGACCTTCACTGGGTTCAAACCTTTCTTTTGTCAGACCTTGACCTTTCATTTTGGGAAATTGTGTAAGACCTAAAATTTTATTTGAATCTATGATTTTTTTTCTAGGGTGTTTTGGAAAGTTTGAACTTAAGATCCTTTTACCTGTTTCAAAGGGCTACTAGCAAATAGGCTTAATTGTGAAGGTGCTATAGGATATGGTATTGAATCCTTAAAACTAGTGTTTGATCTAGTCCATGTGAGTCATGTCTAACCCAAAATAG
The DNA here is from genome assembly GCF_030272615.1 of Cryptomeria japonica. NCBI lineage: Eukaryota > Viridiplantae > Streptophyta > Pinopsida > Cupressales > Cupressaceae > Cryptomeria > Cryptomeria japonica. The sequence goes on from NC_081405.1 coordinate 474,785,017, forward strand.
GTGTGGTAATGGTCAGGAACCCTTGTAGGCTTCATGGTGCATGATGGAGAAAATTACCCAATTTGAGTAAGTATGAGTCTTGGAGATTGTGAGATGTTGAACTAATGTTGTAGAGCCTTGCCTCGATAGGATCCTATTGTTGTTTTGAGGGGTCAGTGTCATACATCTTGAAGTGTTTAGTAGGATACAAGGAGGGCTCTACATTAGAACCACATAATGAGGTGACTAATATCAACCACACTAGAGGGAGTAACCATTGCATGAAACCCAAAGATACAATGTCTTGAATGCATTAGAGAATGTACACCAAATTATTTAAAACATATTTATATATCTTTCTTAAGAAAAATATTATGTAACAATAAAAGCAATCATGTTTTTTACTTACTTGCAACCATTTTACCATCATTAATGTAATGCAATATTTTCCTTACACACAAGAATTTATGCACTCATCCTTTATGAAAGAAGACATATGCAAGGGAGATATATAATGTATCATACACACATGAGGAATACACTCAATACATGACCAAAGTTTATTTAAGATAGCTCATTCCCAATATAATCATATTCACCGAATTATGACTATAATGGAAATAGACATCAAATTCACAATTAATCGGTTGATGACATACTATAACATACACCATTTCTCACAACACACTATAAATAGCATGCAAGTGATTAGAATGCCCTTCATGATGTTGCAAGAAAATTTAATCCTTTAAATACTCACTCATACATCACATCATTATTTTTAAGAGACAAATCTCATTACTTTAATGATAAACAAAAATTAATATTAGATTTCAATAAAAATCGCTCCTATCATCCTAACAAATCACTAACCAATAAATTTTCTTATTTAATCATGGAACTAATTACCACAACCTTGGAACAATTTCATTTTCACTTAAGGAAAATTTTAAGTTATTAACACATTATGACATCATCCATCTCATGATTAATGCATTCTACTAAGGTTCATTGAGCAAAAAAAATTCTTTTGAAATTCAAATAAGATAGAGAGATAATGTTAGATAGTTCAAATATCTGGAAGACAACTGAGAGGGGGGGGGGGGTGAATTAGTTGTCACAGATTACTATAACCATTAGCAATTAAAACTTTAATATCAAAACCCAAAACATTAATACCAAAATAGCAGTTAAACCAATTAATCATAAACAATAATCATAGAATAAATACCATCCACATGACACCAAGATTTGTATGTGGAAAACCTCGTAAAGGGAAAAACCATGATGGAAAGCCTACCCATAGTCAGATAATACTTCTACAGTAAGTATGTGAATTACAATTGAGGGGCCTACACTTGAAGGAAGGCCAACAACCTAGAGCACACTCATCAAAAAAGGAGTCTCACTAACTACATAGAAATCCAGACTACAATCCGGAGAAGTGTTGAACAACAAAAGATAGCATCTCCTATGTCTTAGTACAGTTTTGGTTAAGCTCAATACTAGAGGACTAAATCCTCTTTCATAAACCCAATTTGATCTCCAATGATCAACCAAATCCTCTGCCTGAATGATATTACATTATTCAAACATTACATCCCTTGACCATGACTATGATCTCTACTATATATGATTTATAATGAGATCTTACATATATATATACAAACCCTCGACCATAAAGAATCAATTCGGCCACCAGATAATAAACCAATTACATAATTACAAGCCATGTTGGCCTTAGACCAAATAAATAATATCCAACACATAAGTCATCCTAAAAACACATTGAGAGGTCCAATCCACATGCTTCATTAAAGCTAGTCCATAACCTAGACCAACAGAGACCCAATATTGGTCCACACGCTACAACAATTATCTCAATCTGCCAAGTCTTGAACATGATCACCAACAACATCTTGAAACTCCACCAGAAGTTGCACAAACACCACTTATGCAATTCGTCAAATATATTCATCAAAATCTCTACTGGTGAAACCCTCGCTAGAACCAGAAACCAAGCTTCTAAGCAAACAGGATATCATCCGATCACCAAACCAAAACCAACTTACTGATCATGAACAAGCCAATTCCATCACCAAACTATACCGGAGCCTACTGGATCATGTCGGATCCAAATCAACCAGAAACCACTCAACCTATCGGGACCAGAAGGGTGCTAGTAAAGCATCCAAACAGCTAGTGTTGGCATCAATGAAAAAACATCAATGCAACACATAATTAATTCCACCAAATGGCCAACAATCTCCCCCTTTGGCATTCATGGCAACAGTAGATGTGAAAAACATCTAAGTACCAAGAAATGCCAAACAAGTCTCCCCAATGGAAGACAACCAACAATCAGCCACAAACAGATGTAGCAATGAGTTTCTAAAACAAAGACCAAACTCCCCCTCAAAATGATATCTCTGTAAAGCTATGAATATCTCTCTTTTTCCTTTTCTTTTTCACTTCCTTTTTCACATCAAGGTCACTCCCCCTTTGACATCAACACCATAAATCAAAGAAAAAACATAAAACACTAAATCACAAAGCTGACTACTCCCCCCGAGAAGTCGCATCCCACATCAGTGCCAGAATGGAAATTATCTCTGATAGCGCATACTCGACTGATGCCAAACCACATCAATCAAGTCTCTACCAGAGGGGCAAAAACTCCCAATCTATCTCTCAGGTACTCAAACGATTCATTTGGCAAAGGCTTAGTGAAAATATCTACAATCTTCTCTTTAGTGTTCACATAAACCAGTCTAACTTCATTTTCACCACCTTTTCCTTCAAAAATTTATACTTGATAGATATGTGCTTTGTCTTAGAATGAAATATTGGATTCTTTGGTATATTAATAGCATCAGAGTCATCACAATGAATAACTACTAGTGCATCACAATCCACCTTTATATCCTTCAACATTTGATTCATCCATAAAACTTGTGTATAATTAGTAGCAACAATAACATACTCAACTTCTACAGTAGATAAAGAAGTACATGACTATTTCTTGTTGATCTATGAAACCAACCTCTTTCCAAGAAATAAATCTCCACTGGAAGTAATTTTCTAGTCATCAACATCTCCAGCCCAAACCATATTCTGGTGTACCTTCCAAGTATCTAAAAATCCTTTTCACCGCAATCTCATAATTTTATCTAGGATCACTCTGAAATATTGAAACAAAACAAACAAATTTCATAATGTCAGGCCTAGTCCAAGTCAAATAAAGAAAACCTCAAATCATAGATTTGTATCTTGTAGGATTTATTGGTGTAGAAACATCTTTTCTTGTCAATTTCACACTTGTAACCATATGAGTACTTACCGGTTTAGAATCTCCCATACCAAATTTCTTCAATAATTCCTTAGCATACTTAGTTTGATAGATGAAAATACCTTTGTCAATCTGAGTAATCTGCAAACCTAAGAAAAATTTCATTTCCCCAATCATAGACATCTCAAATTCTTTCTCCATACTCTTAGAAAATTCTATGCACAACTTATCTTCACCTCCAAAAATAATGTCATCAACAAATACTTCAATAATCATTATATCATCATCAGTGATCTTATAATATAAATTACTATCAGCACTACCCTTAGTAAAACCAAGCTTTAAAAGATATTTATCCAACCTTGCATACCAAGCTCTAGGTGCTTGTCTCAATCCATAAAAAGCTTTCCTTAACCTGCAAACCATATTTGTATCATCTGATAGTGAAAAACCATCAAGTTGCTCAATATAAACTTCCTCATCAAGATCCCCATTCAAAAATGCACATTTAACATCCATCTGATAAACTTTGTAATTTTTATAAGAAGCATAGGCAAGAAATAATCTTAAAGCTTCAATCCTATCTACAGGTGCAAAAGTTTCTCCATAATCAATTCCTTCCTTCTGAGAATATCCTTTACAAACCAATCTAGCCTTATTCCTTATAACTTGACCATCCTCATTCAATTTATTCCTAAAATCCCATTTAGTTCCAATAACATTTTTATTTTTAGGCCGAGGAACCAAAGTTCGTGTGTTATTTTTCTCAATCTGATCTAATTCTTCTTCCATAGCTTTCAACCAATATTCAGATTTACATGCCTCAATTATTGATATCGGTTCAACTTGTGAAATTAAACATACCTCATTAGTTGCCAGTATTCTTCTTGTCATCACTTCATTGCTCTTATCCCCAATGATTTGATCTTCTGAATGATTCAATCTCACATACCTAGGAGTCCTCTGATTCACTGTTCCTCTTCCTTGTTCTTCAGTCACTGCAGAATTCTCTGATACTACCAGAGTAATTGGTTCAACACTTTGTTCTGTTAAAGGTGCTACCATTTCAGATATAATCATTTCCACTATCGGTTCCTTCTCATAAAATTTGATTTGACTTCTATTTATCTCATCTACTTTGACATTAGCACTCTCCAAAATTCTCTACAATATCTTGTTATAACATGTATATGTTTTTCTTTCATTAGAATAACCAATAAATATGCCTTCATCACATCTAGGATCAAATTTCCCAATGATTTCATCTCTCCTGATATAACATTTACAACCAAAAATTCTAAAATACTTAACTGTAGGTGTATTTCCTAACCATAATTCATAAGGTGTCTTATCGGTTTCTCTTTTGATATGTACTCTGTTGAATGTATAAACTATTGTGCTCACTTCTTCTCTCCAGTAGATATGAGGTAGACTAGCTTCCATCACCATTGTTCTAGCAACATCCAAGATGGATTTGTTCTTCCTTTCCACAACTCCATTCTACTGAGGTGTCCGGGGAGCAAAAAATTGTCTTCTTATGTTGGCTTGATGATGATTGTAATAGATGACTTCTTGTGTTGTCATTGATAGCACATGTATACACACACATATGTTCACATTGTCATAGTCATCTTAGTTAAGACAAACCAATATTACTCCTATGTATTTGTATTGCAAAACCAGTATTATATGTATAGTAAAGTTCAAAATATTTTGAGGGTGTCTGATCGGTATATGTAGGAATGGCATGACACCAACTTGGAGATTCAGTGGAGATCAACAAGGAAGCAAATGGAGGACAATCAGTCTATGAGTTTGAAGTGGTTAACTCTTAACCGGTATCAATGTTTAAACCAGTTTTACTGATTGTGTGATGAGTTATCACCGGTCGCGATGAGTTATCCCTAACTGATAGATTTGGCAGCAATCTGTGATGAGTTATGTTAGATTGTCCAGATACACTGCACCTAGGAAATTGTGATGTGATTCTTGAGCCGACATGAAATCTAATGTCTATATAATGACATTATGATGAACTATTTTCATTATGCGAGATAGAAGTGTTAAGTTGTTGCGATTTATTGAAGGTGTTGCAGAGTATGTCGGTGGTGCAGTTTTGAGTGAGCAAAAGAGGATCTATTCCAGCAAGTTGTGCTACTTCTAGATCACACCACTTGTTGTTTTCTAATCACTACAATAGTCAAATCCCCTAATCGAGTAAGCTCTAACAAACTTCATTGTACAAATCCTTTAACCAGGTGATCCATTAGTTTGGGTTTCAAATCCCTTACCAAGGTTACTCCTAACATGGTACTACCTTTAACAGGGTATAGCTCCTAACAGGGCTTTGAGATCTTTAACAGGATTCACTCCTAGCATAGCACTTTTGTAGATCTTAACCGATCAGTTACCTATTACTGCAGATAGTTAACTTGTGAGTTCCATCTCACCGTGGTTTTTCCCAATTGGGTTTTCCATATATAAACACTTGTGTTATGGTGAATGTTTTACTTCTTGTGGATACTTTAATATCATTTTGGATTGCATGCATAGTATTAAGTAAACTGGTTAACTATCTTTATCGGTCTGTGTTTAAAGTTGTATTTTTTTTGTTGTCACTGATTCACCCCCCTCTCAATGCTTTATAAGTCTATCAATTGGTATTAGAGCCAAACTTCCTTAAGGCTTAATAACTTGGAAGGAATTCCTAAATCCACCATGGGGGATATGAGTTATTTAGAAATGGCTAGAGTGCTTGATGCTACCAAGGAAGAGCTTGAAACCGTAAGGGTCAGATTTAGAGCTTCACAAGTCAAAAAGAGAGAGTTGACTGAGCAACTATTGGAGATATTTGATAATAGTTCATTAGATGAGGCTAACATTGATGCATTAGCTAAAGAAGTTGAAAACTGAATGGTGAAAAGCTAAATCTGAGGAGAGATCTTGAAGCCCTAACCATCCACATGAGCCAAGAGCTTGAAGTAAGAAGGACAACTGAAGACCTAATAAAAGAGAGAGATCATGAGATTTTCAAAATCAAGTAGGAGAATGGAACTTTGCATGAACATTGGCATGAGGAGAAGGAGGATAAGGAGGCTTTGTAGCTAGATCTTAAAATGGAAACATCTCTAAGAGAGACTCTAACAAAAAACAATGAAGATCTTACCAGAGAGCTCACTAAGGCTAATGGAAAGATGGAAAAGTTCAATAAGAGTTCTTCTATGTTGGATGAGTAGATCCAATCTCATAGGATGAAAGGTGACACATCTGGACTAGGTTTTAATACATCTGAGAAATGAGAATCTTCTGGTACAAAGAGCAACATACACAAAGGGTAAAACTGCTCCTAAGGCTAACAAGCCCTTCGGTAAGAAAGCTTTTAAACCCATTTTATTTATCTGTCATAAACCTAGACATACTGCTAATGTGTGTAGATGCAAACCTAATGAGAATATAGGCTATAATTTTAATTCTAAGTATGTAAGATTTGAAGGTCATTGTTTCACATGCAACATGTATGCACATAGATCAGTTGAATGCAGACATGGAGCAAACAATTTGACACCTCACAGAAATCCAAGACCTAATGGTGACTAGAGAAAAACCTATGACAACCGGGGAAACATGAACTTGTAGAAACCCTATGTCAACCGGTTTAGTCCATTTGAGATGGAAAAAGTAACTAATGTGATTTGCACCATTTGTAATAATTATGTACATGTGGCTATAAACTGCAGAAGGAGAACTAGAAGAGGTAATGCATGACCTTGGAGATCATCTTCTTGGTATTTTGGCTATGTTGATATGGTTTTGTCATTGATGTCAACACCTTTAACACTTATCAACTCTAGCACTTTGGAGGATTGGCAATGTTCACCGGCAAGCAAGTGACTTTATGCACCGTCACTGGTATCTGGTTCACCGACAGGATATATTGTTCACTGACACTTGGAATGACATGGAAAACACTTGGTTATGTTGAAGACATCATTTGGACACTTTGTCTTGGAGATTTGTTCATTAGTATATTTGTATTTGCATATTTGCTGTTACCGGCAAATAGGTCCAGAATAAGCACTGACAGGCTTATCTATTCCAAATCAACACGACATGCTTTGGAGATGATTTTGTTGTTATTGTAAATATATTAAGCCAACATGTTGAATCAGATATTGCTTTGGTTATTGATTTTATTGTAATATCTTTTAGAGTCGACCTACTAAAATTGGTCTTAGGTTATGGTATATATGTAAGATCTTATTTGTAAGATCAATATGTGATTAGGAAAATGAATTGTAAGAAGGTATATGTGAGAATAAATAGAGCTATACACACAAACATCATTTGAAGGTGAAGCAAGGTTTTTGTGAAGGCATATCAAAACTACACCGGTACTTAATCTAGCATATGAAGAAGCTATTTTGAGTAGTACATCATTATTGTATTTAACCATCCAATTGTAGTTAGTATGACTCATATTTGTGTTTGAGCAATGAGCTCTAGGCACTTGGCCTTTCTACATGTGCAGACCCAATTTACATACACATACTATCTCCAATAGTATCATATGATTGTGGGTAAGGTTTTCCACCGTGTTTTTTCCCCTTATAAGGTTTCCACATACAAATATTGGTGTTATGTGTTGTGGATGTTATTGTCTTTCTGTTTCATGCATTAATCTTTATCGGTCCTGTAATTAACTGATAAATTGTCTACCAGCATAAAGTTTGGTTTACCAGTATTAAGCATTAAGATTGGTTAAGTTGTTTTGGTTTGAATTTATTTGACAACTGATTGACACACCCCCCCCCTCTCAGTTGTCTCCGGGACCTAACACATCTGGGATGGCTTGCTATCATTGTCATAAACTGGGATACATGGGAAAGTTTTGTAGAACCAAGAACAACAAACTAGTTAACCACTTTGATGATCAAAAAGGTAAGCAAAAGGTCAATATTGAAGAAACCAGAGAGGAGATTCCATCAGAATAAAATCAAATGGATGGCTAACCCATCTCACCTTGAAGGCACATAGGAGGGGGATAGGACTCTTCTATAAACTGGGGATTTGATCAAGAAAAGGTGCATGCAATGGTGTCGACTCGAAAGTATTCAGACCCCCATCTAATTTTAGGGGTCTTTCCACTCCTCTTTCCCTAAAATGGCTGGATCTTCTTCCATTGCTTGACTTATTATTATTACCTAAAGACGACCAACAGATTCTATACGTAACATGCCCACCCCCCTATGCAAGGTGGGTGGGAGGTTATAGATGTGGGCCCTCTCCTCTATAGTTGGGGGTGCATATATGATATAGATCTGATAGTCGAGTTATAGAGTTCTAAATCCATCCAAGATTTGTACTGCATCTACACTATCCATCTATAGTCCCTCTTCTCGGTGTCCTCATTGTTACCATCTGGCATCATCTATTCTTTTCTCTCGAGATGGTTAAGAATCCAGCATGCAATTGGAATATTTTGCAGATGTGGAATGGTAATTAGTATCAACACCCACCACCTCCCACCCGTCCCAACTATCTCTACTTTATAGACGTTGGTGGGAGGGTGACGATTTCGTCAAAGTTTCAATCGCCAGAACAAAATCTAGAAAAAGAAGAGTGAGGACAAGCCTATAGAATAATCTAACCCTTCACCTAGTGTGGAGAATCCTTCACCAGTGAATTAAGCCTTTCAACAGGCCTAAGGGGAGTATAGCGGTAAATCTACTTCCGAACCCGTTGAAGAATGCATGGTAAGAGAGTTTTTGCAATTTTGAGTTGTTTTGTGAGAATTCTTGATATCATTGTCTATTGATTTTCAAAGGATTGTCAACTGGTTATATACCTATTGGTATAAATGAGTTTTGTTAAGTGGTATATTAGTGTTTGCTACCTTAATGGTGAAGCGAATAATGCAGTGGGTAAGTTTATAAAAGCAACTTTTACTATTTTATTTTTACCCTAATTGCATTTAAAGAGAGTTTCTTGAACACTTGCAAAGTGAAAAGGAGAATTTCTAGCTGATTGTAGACGGATTTGTGTTGCAGATCAAAAGATTGAGTTGGATTCAAAGATTAGTGAAGGCAAAATGGGTGTACATTTGAGAAATCAACCAGAAACCTTGCTAGTGTGGAGGAATTAAGGTATTATTTTGTGAATCTCTCTCAAATCGAGTTTATCCAGAATGGCATCATCGTCTAAGAAAGTAGAGAGACTTATGATTATTGTTGAATCTATGGAGTCTATGGAATCAGACAAAATAGTATCATACAATGCATTGTCTCAAGTTCCTGATAGTCTTATAGTTAAAGGTGATTTATCCAGTTACATTGACTATAAAATTGAAGATTTAGGATCATTATCAATTTATTCTCAACTGAAATCCTCGTGTGATAAAAGTGGCAAAATCAAACCCGAGTACATCAGGGTTTATGAAAAATGTTTTCATAGTGTGGCATATTTCCTTGAAGATTTTGAAGAAAAGCATGTTAGGATAATTCTTAGTCGTGTTCATGGAGAAAATATATATCTTGACAGGTCTCACACAATCACAAAGGAAGCAATTCATGCAGTGTCTAGTTTTTGGCAAACTAGTGAAGTTCCAAAGTTGAGGAAAATTTCAAAAGAGATGGTGGTTACACTAACTCAGACTGCCTCTGATGATTGTGCATTTTCAGTCAACAACATTAAAGACCCAATAGTTAGACTTGCAACTATGTTCGTTGGTTATAGGATATTTTATTCCCATAGGATGAACAGTGTGCCATCTGTTGTTGTGCATGCAACTTACATGATGATTGTTGAGAATGTAGATTATGACTTATGCGAGGAAATATGGAGCCAATTGATGTTGAACTTGCAATCAATTAAGAAATACAGTAGTCAAAAGTTCAATTTTGGTCAACTATTGATTGGTCTATTCTTTTGTTTTCAAAATTTCCTACCGAGAATTGGTGTAACTGCTCAAATCAGGAACAACATTAAGGTTGTAAAAAACACCATCTTTGCTTCTATGAATATATATTTTAATGAGTTCCAAAAGAAGATGAGCATGAGGTTGAGGCTGCCTGAAGATGTGGTGAAACACTTTGCAAAAGACATCTGTTTCTTAGTCACCACATATTTTTGTCTTATGGAGGCCGTAGAACCCAGGGAAGATGAGATGGATGAAATGAGTTATGAAGTCAACTATGACTTATTAATTGGATATTACAACAACCTTTTGGCATCTCTCAAGGATAATAAGAAGAAAAGACTAGGGACTTACGAGGAGAGAAATGCACCTGCTAAACCCAGTATTGCCAAAGAGAAGAAGAAGAAGAAAGTTGAGCAAGTACCTTTAGTGACCACCGGTACAAGGGTGAAAAGAAGTGTTCAAGTCAAAAAGGAACCGACACTCAAATTATATGCTAAGAATCAAACTACAATGAAGAAGAGAGGTAGGTAACTCATTCTTCAAGCATAATTTGAGGATACCAACACTGAGGAGGAACCAAAGAAGATAAAAGCAACTGGTAAGAAAGCCCAACCAGTAGGAGACACTTCACAACAAAGTATTCCTATTAATGCTTTATCTTACAAACCTATGACTGATTTTGAGAGAATTGTAAAAACATTAGGGAGGAATAGGTTTGATAATGTGAAAAAATGTTTTGATTCATTTGATGATGATCAGAAGCAACAAATTGTTCAAGAGTTAATCAACCACTTGTGTCAATACAATCGGTTGCCTCAAGATATTGAAAAGCATATTTTTGATTCTTTGTATTCTATTCTTGCAAATAAGTGGAAAATGGTTGTTGACCAAGATCAAGAAATTATTGATAGTGTTTTCATTCAATATTTTCCTGAATTGTCTAGAGATGAATTATTAGCATTGCTTGATAATTTAAAAGGACAGTTTCATTCTAAGGCGAGAAGATTAAAGTTATTGAATGAAAAGGTTCAATCTGTCAAAGTTGAAACTCATCAGATAGCTAGAAATATTCAAAGGATGCATGAGAAAATGAAGTCACATAATGATGACCAAATAGAGATTGAAGCTCAATCGGAGTTAGATGAAGAAGAAATTATTGCACCAGATAATGTCTATCCTATTAAGCATAAGGATGACACTACTTCTCTACTGGTTATCTTTGTAGATGATACTGATGAAATCCAGGACACAATTGATACAACTGGTAATATCATTGCACCATTTATGGAACCTTTACAACAACCGGTCATTACTATTATGCAGGAAGTAGCTGAAGTACTGGTCATTGAACCTATTGTGGATATTCAACTGCCACCATAAAATGAACACCAAGTGGAAAATCAACTACCACTAGTTACAATAGATACACAGGAGAAACAAACAAAGGCAGAAATAGAGAAAGAGAAATCGAAGAAAGAGATTGAAGTGAAAGAAACTAAAAAGAGAAAGGTAAAACAGAGGAGTCGATAAAAGATGAAAAGGAAAAAGCAAAGGTAAAGTAACAAATTGATGATGAGGATGAATCAATAGGTATCAAAGGGCCTATAGATGTAGAAAATATGAGTGCATCTGAACTCATGGAGTTTGTAATAGTTATGCAATCTAGAGATCAAAAGAAAAGATTGAAAGAGTAGAGGAAAGAAGCTAAAACAATTCAAGCTGCCATTTAGATTTTGTCAAGTCTTCTACCAGAGATTGACACTGGGAATTTGTCAATTCCTATTGGCAAGCTTGGCCAGTTGGTTGCTAATGCTTCTGACCAACCGAAGTCCCTTGAAGAAACTGCTTAGACTTTAGTTGAGAAGAATTACAGAAGGAAAAGAGGAGAGCAAATAATGAAAGATATTGATACAAGGAAGATTGCTTTATCTCTGAATAAATATCTTTTGATGACTTCTATTGAAACTGGAGGAAGGATACTGGCATATACATCTAACGTTTCATTTTTCTATACTGATTTGATTAAGAGGTGAGAAGAGATAGAATAGGAACTCGAAAGGATATGTATTGCCTACATACCTTTACAAGACTCAACCTTAGCATTTGGCAAATCAGTTTATGATTTACAAAATTAGTTAGATATCTATGATTATGAACAGGCTAAGAGACTATGATCCTTGAAGGAACTCAAGAACCAGTTGAGACCCAAAGTAGACATCTTACAATGGGCATACAAGGATGCAGAAGCGGTTTTGGCAACTCTAGAGATGAGCACAGTGGATGCAATGGAAGAATTCATTGCACAAGTTATGACAACCATTGAGATCACTAAAACATTATTGGAAACATGGGATAATTATTTTACTCAGATGAAGATTACTTTCAGTGACATTTTCTTGAAAATTGCAGTGAATGCTCCTTGATAAAGACTCATATTTTTTCTGTATATGTAGTTTTTGATGCAACTTTTGATCTAATATATATGTATTTTACTTTTCAATTTGGCATTATTGTCAAAGGGGGAGTAGAAATATGTATGTGTTGTGAAAATTTTGTATGTATTGTTAAGGGGAAGTAGAAATATGTTTGTACAATTTTTTTAAGCACACTTAGTTGTAAAGTTGTAAAATTTTCTAAGTGTTTCCATCAATGCCAAAGGGGGAGATTGTTGGCTTGATGATGATTGTAATAGATGACTTCATGTGTTGTCATTGATGGCACATGCACACACACACACATATGTTCACATTGTCATAGTCATCTTAGTTAAGACAAACTGGTATTACTCCTAAGTCTTTGTATTGCAAAATCAGTATTATATGTATAGTAAAATTCAAATGGTTTTGAGGGTGTCTAACCGGTATTGCAAGGAATGGCATGACACCAGCTTGGAGATTCAGTGGAGATCAATAAGGAATTGAATAGAGGACAATCAGTCTATGAGTTGGAAGTGGTTAACTATTAACCAGTATCGGTGTTCCAACCGGTTTCACTGATTGTGTGATGAGTTATCCCTAATCGATAGATTTGGTGACAATTTGTGATGAGTTATATTAGATTGTCCAGATACACTGCACCTAGGAAATTGTGATATGATTCCTGAGCTGACATGAAATCTAATGTCTATATAATGACATTATGATGAACTATTTTCATTATGCAAGAAAGAAGTGTTAATATGTTCCAATTTATTGAAGGTGTTGTAGAGTATGTCGGTGATGTAGTTTTGAGTGAGCAGAAGAGGATCTATTCTAGCAAGTTGTCCTACTTCTAGATCACACCACCTGTTGTTTTCTAATCATTAAAACAGTCAAATCCCCTAACCAGGTAAGCTCTAACAAGCTTCATTGTACAAATCCTCTAACCAGGTGATCCATTAGTTTGGGTTTGAAATCCTCTATTGAGGTTACTCCTAACAGGGTATAGCTCCTAACAAAGCTTTGGGATCTTTAACAAGATTTTCTCCTAGCAGAGCACTTTTGTAGACCTTAACTGGTTAGCTACCTATTACTGCAGATAGTTAACTTGTGAGTTCCATCTCACCGTGGTTTTTCCCGGTTGGGTTTTCCACGTATAAACACTTGTGTTATGGTGGATGTTTTACTTATTGTGGATTCTCTAATATCATTTTGGATTGCATCCATAGTAGTAAGTAAATTGGTTAACTATCTTTATCGGTCTATGTTTAAAGTTGTATTCTTTTTATTATCACTGATTCAACCCTCCCCCCCTCTCAGTACTTTATAATTATATCATCTTATACCATGCTTCTCACAAAAGTTATTAAATTCACTGGATGTGAATTCTCCACCATGATCTGACCTCAAACATTTGATCTTCAGTCTTGTCTTAGTTTCCACTTTAGCCTTAAAGATTTTAAGCTTTTAAAATGCTTCATATTTTTCTTTTAGAAAAGTAACCCACATCATTCTAGAATAATCATCAATGATTAGCATGGAATATCTATCACCTTGAAAACTTTTAACTCTAGAAGGGTCACACAAATCAGTATGAATAAGATCAAGAAAATCATTTGATTTATCTTGTATAATCCTAAAAGAGGTTCTGACCTATTTACCCATTTGACATTGTTTACATATCGGATTATAGGGCTTCATAATCTTAGGTATATCTCTAACTGCCTTAGTTGAATTGATCTTTACAATGTAATAAAAATTCACATGACACAACCTTTTATGCCATATCCAACTCTCATCAATCTGTGTAATCAAACATGTCTTCTCACTGGAATTCAAATGAAATGTTACCTTTTGTCTGTGTACCGATTGCAATCTCCAAGCCAGATCTGTTAATGATTTTGCATTTTCCATCCTTGAACTGTAATTGAAATCCCTTATCCACCAATTATCCTACACTCATAAGATTATGCCTTAAACCTTTAACATAATAAACATTGTTAGTATTGTTCTTACCATCCAATTGTATAGTTCCTTTTCCTTTGATCATGCATGCCTTGTCATCTCCAAATGTAACTAGACCGCCATCAAATTCTTGCAAAGATAGAAACTGATGCAAAGCCCTACCCACACACCTAAGGACTAGACCAAACAAGGTTAGAATTTTAACCCCTCAAATGATCACAAGGGTCCTGCAAGAAAGGACTCCACACCTTGAATGAAACTACACACAAGTCCACTAGGCTTGGGCCTACTCAAGATGAGTAAATACCTCAATACCTACCCTACACCATCCCATGAGACCCTTCTCCTAAGGGATTAAGATTTGGTTCATTTATGGCCATTATAAACTGGTCCAAGCATTGGTTTTGGGATTAGATCCCAATTCCTTATACCTCCTTTAGAAACCTACCCCCTAGGCTTCTAGCCCTATTTGGTGATAAAATGGATCTTAACTCCAAAATGTTCCACACACCCATACAATTTTTTTATCATTTCAAACACCCTTTTGGAATTTGTATTGACCCCAAAAATGGTTTGACCAATTTTGCAATTATAAGGTTTGATCCCTTTAGAGGCCAAGAGACCTAATAGGGGCAATTAGGCCTATTTTCCAAAGAAACTACCAACCCATGAACACAAAATGGAAAAAAAAATCTATGGTCATGTGGGGGATTGTGAGTAACCTTTAATTCCAGGGTTGCATGCCTGGAATCCACCGCTATGACATTTTATGATGGCTTTCCTAAATCTTATCCTAGGTAGTCACATAGAGATGCCTACCTGATTTTGCTCCTTTCTCCACACAACAAAGGGTCCCCTACAAAAAAAAATGAAAAATCTAAATTACAGAGGCTTATCCTATATCCCTCCAAAAGAAGAGTCTTCTAATGGAATAGAATGCAAGATAAGGCTATTTTCATCCAAAACCCTCTCCAAACCCTTAATTTTTGGGTTGTAGTCAGAAGAATGGAAGGTTCTCTCTACTTCAGAACAATTAGGACCTTAGAACACCACAAAAAAATATATATATATTATCCCTCTATCTACTCCATGGATGGTGTGATTCAAATAAATCCATACAGGTACGTGCAACTCCTGCAAACTCAGAATTTCTGGGAAAACTGCAGTATTTTGTGTTTTGTTGCTTCACAAACTCCAATTACAACAACAAAAACCTTGGGAATAATGTCCACAAGGATTATAAATCTCTCTAATAGTTTTCCACTAAATTTGGAGTATGTTGGAGCTATTGAAAGGCTTCTCCCAACCGTATTTCAAAAAGTTGTACTTTTGCACTCAAAAGTTGTATTTTACAAAAGTTACAATTTTGCAATTTTGCACAAAATGTTGTCATACTTTCTAAGGTTGGAATTAACATACATGGATAAACCAAACACTCCTAAAACATGTCTAAAATCCTATCAAACACAAAACTAAACCATCTACTACCCCTATTGACCACATTGTCCCAATTGGCTTATCAAATTGCCTAATTGGTGACATGGGCTTACATGGTTGGGTTTATTGCATACATGAAACACAAGACACACTAAGACACTATAATGATCCCAGTCTTCATCCTTAGGGTCATTATTTGAATTTTGATGAGATGCCCCTGCACCAGAAACTTCCCTTTATCTCGAGTCATATGATGTGAACAACCACTATCAATTACCCATTCATCCTTGTCTTCAATTTTAGCAGCAAGTGCCTTCTCTTCAGGTACATTCTCTTCCAGTGCCAGATCATCTTCCTTGATATCCAAGAACACCCATTCCTTCCCATTTCTAGAACCACTAGTAGAATCTTATGTCGGTTCATCATTAGAATCAGTAATGCCTTCCTCATCCGCTATGTAGCATGATTTGTCTTTGTTTTTCCTGTACTTATACTTGTTCTGATATCTAGGGTTAGGCTTAAATGATATTCTAACTCTTTCTTCAAATATTGAATTACTTTCAGGACATCTAGATGCAAAATGACCAATCTTATTACATGCAAAACATTTAAAAGGTGCTTTTCCTTCATACTTACTTCCTACAGGTCCTTTAGGTAATCTTCTAGCAAATAGTGCTTCAAGTTTCTCAAACTCATCATCTTCTCTCTTCATATCTTCCAATTCCTTTGCATACAAGGCTTTCCAATCTTGCTTATAGTTGCAGATGTAGATGCATGATAAGCAGATTCAGTCTTCATAGCTCGAGAAGGTCCAAATTCTTCAAGCTCAAAAGCAGATAGTTTCCCAACCAAAGTATCTATTTTGACAAATGTATTTGCCATTATTCTCAAATAATTAATAGCAGTAGCCTTCATTTTGTAAGCCAGTGGTAGGGCTCTTAGAACTTTAGAAATACTTTCATCTTCGCTCAGAGTTTGACCACAACATTGAATTCTCATAACAATCTCATTTACCCTTTCCATGAATGCAGTAATCCTTTCATCTTCTTCCATCTTCAGATTTTCATATCTCACCTGGTAACCATCAAGTTTAGCAATCTTCAATGTAGGGTCACCTTTATTAAGAGTCTCCATCTTATCCCATACAACCTTTCTAGATGATTTGTTGGTTAATCCCACTATTTGTTGATCAGAAAGTGTACAGAAGAGGGCTTCTCTTGCTCTACAATCATTCTCAAGCTCCTTATCCAGGTTTCCCAGAGGAGGATCGCCAGATGTTAGATTATAAGGTGTGATGCCATTCTATGTGATCTCCCAAATCTCCTTCCCAAGACATCTCAGATGAGTCTTTGTCCAAATTTTCCATACTGTGTAATTTGTTCCATCAAGCCTAGGAATATCTCTTTGAAAGATAGCTCTAGATGAACTGGATGAACTTGAATTGTTAGTCGCCATAGGATCTTCCTCAAGCGGTTAAGCTTTCTGCAGAGAGGACCAATGCTCTGATACCAATTATTAGATAGTTCAAATGACTGGAAGACAAATGAGAGGGGAGGGGTGGGGGGGTGAATTAGTTGTCACAGATTACCGGAACCCAAAACATTAATACCAGAATAGCAGTTAAACCAATTAAGCATAAACAATAATCACATAATAAATACCATCCACATGACACCAATATTTGTATAGGGAAGACCCGGTAAAGGGAAAAACCACGGTGGGAAGTGTAATGCCCCACTCGGAACCCTAAAGGAAAACAACACAACTAGGCAACTAAAGGGTGAAATAATTTTTTTTTAAAGATTAAGTGCATTAATTATAACCATTGCACATCTAATAACATAGTGGAAGTCTAACATATGATTTCCTAAGGGCTACCAGTGAAGATTAATTCGTAGATTATATTAACACCACAGTTAATCTAATTGTCCATTTAATTAGATAAATTAAATGCTTAAATTTAAAAATACACATACATCTAAATTCCATAATGAAGAAATGAAAGTACTCCAATGTATCCAATTTCCATAAAATAATTTAACATAAGACCAAAGCAACTGAAATAACATACATTCCACTGACATACTATTACAATATCCATAAATACATGGCTTCCAATAATGCCACAGATTACAAAGTTTACAATATCAAGGTTACATAAAAGTTTGATACAATGACCACAAGGTCTCAACTGAACAATGATCTCGAACAAGAGTTGGTACATGAACCATGAACCAAGAAACACTAGCAAAGCCTTTCCTTGCCTAAATATACCATCTAGAACATCCGATGGGAAGTGGCACTACCACCCGACCATGTGATCCCTAAATGGAACCACCCCACCGTGCTAGGAGATAATAGAAAACCCTCAAGCAAGCAAAGTAAGACAAGTACGAAAGGACTACAAGACTCTGCAAACATCCATGTAACTCAACTCACAAAACACTAGTGACTCTAAGGAGAGAGTGTCATCACATAGCTTAAGATGGATACCATGGTACAACCTCCATAGGTCCCGGCCCCCATCCTGGGTTATCCTGGTAACCTCTCCCGAGCCTTCAGTTCCAACTAAGTCTCATGCGGACCCTACCAATCCTTTCGTGAAGACAAGGTGGTAAGTTTGCCATTCCAGGCCTTCTCGCTACATTATGAGCCTTCTACTACCACTCACCTATGCACGAGGTACATTATCTTAATTAATATTTATTCTACCCACCCCCTAATCAATGATTAGGTTATCACTTTTTAACTGACTTTCGATGGGTTATCCTATCATCCACTTTGGGCACGGCCCCCGCTCGAAAGCCACTCTCTCTCATAGGACATTGACATGAAAGGTCTCTCTACGAGAACTCTATGGTGAAACAAACAACCATAACTAATCTTGACAAAGCACAGGTGAAGGATACACGATCACTAACCCAAGATTGACCATTTGGACATACACACACAATGGCTCACATCAATAAGGTTATAGAGCAACACCTGACCAAGGAGATATAACAACATAGGAAACAATGACAACTCAATCGGAATTGCAATGAAATTAAGCTTGATTGAAAACATCATTTACACAAGATCCTAATACAGGCAATCTTTTCTTAAAACAACCAAAAGCATAAATAACTTGCAATTAAAGATTTTTTAGACAATAAGAATTACAACTATATTAAATAAATCAATTTTGTCATTTGTCCAATAAGTTAAATAAAATCTCATAGAAATTGCTCTCCTAATGTATTTCCAACATAATTATCAATTCTAAAAATTATAAGCTTTTCTAAAAATATCCAAACTATAAATTGATTATATATATATATATATAAAATATAATTGTATGCATACCTATATATACATTGTATATATATAATATACTTATAATTATATTACAAATATATATATATATATATATATATCAACTCATAAATAATATTAAAATAATAATACGAAATACCCTAGGGAAGAGCACATGTAGTATTGTCAGGCCGTCGTGCATGGTAGCTCGTGCTACCCACAGTAGCCCATGCTACCGCTGGTAGTACGTACTACTGCCAGTAGCAGGTGCTACTGCTCGGTAGCACTGCTACCTATTTTTTTTTAATTAATTAATTTTTTTTTTTAAATTTATTTCCTTTGCCCAATACAATGATAAAATAAATAAATTTCCAATACCAATATTATTTAATTTTTTTTTTCTTTGATTTAAAATTTAAGTAAATTAATTTTTTCAAGATTTAATTAACCCAAATTTAATTTATAATTAAATTTATAATAAACCATTTCACAGAGATTCCATTATTAAACAAACTGCCATAGCCAAAATCTTAAAACAAAATCAAACAAGAGGGTATGATTTCTCTGGTAAACCCCATTCCTCCCAATTCTTGAAATTTTCATACACAATACAAATCTTGACAAATTTTCCATAAACTAGAATTATCTTCAGGAATGGATTTAACCAAAATCAAGAAATAATCAGACAGGATTTCAAATTTGACAAACATCTTAATACACACATCATTCAGAGAGATAGAAGAATAGAAATATTTTCTTAAAACAAAATCAAAAGAAGCCACCCAACCTGGTATAGCTTTCCTGGAAGAATTTTGTAGAAGAGCCCTAATCTTTCCAATAAATTTCTTCACCTAAATTCCTGACCTGTTTCCTGTGTATCCTAAAATAATGACCTATTCCTCTTTTTAAACTAAAATTCTAGGTTGAATAATTTTTTCTCCAAAAATCTAAATTAAGAATAAAAATAATTTTATTTTCTTTTCTAATTTTGTAACAAAAGATAACCCAACATGCAATAATTAAAAATCATTATTCCTTCTTTTCTTTTCTCATGCAAATTAATTAATTTTCCAAATAAAGAATTAAAGAAATGCTTTAATTCTAATTAATTCTTTTATTCATTTATTTATTTATTCATTTATTCTTTTATTCATTTATAATATCATGCAGCTTGCAACTTAATTTAATAATTTCTTTTAATTAACTAAATTTATAATCTCAATGCATAATCAATTCAACTATGAGATAATTCCATAAACTTAATTAATTAATAAATTAAATCCACCAAAACACACACAACATAACAAAGCTTAAGCAAATACTCATAAAAAGATCAAACAACAAAATACGAAGGCCGAACAAACTGACTGGATGACCAACTGACAACACTCACATGAGTGTAATTGAGTAAAATAGGGTCAACTACTATCTCCTCCACTTCCATCGAAAAATATAAGGCATGCTCAGACCTCTGAAGCCAGGTGGAGACGATACCCCATACCTACCCAGTACTTGTACCTGCAATATCCTGCAACACTAAACCACACATGCATATACAATATAGAAAACACGGTATACACACCGATGAAGGAGAATCGCGACGTTCCCTGTCTCACTGAAATGAGTTAAGGAAAATCGTCCCCTTGCATCCAATACACTCGCAAACACGCAACATATAATTTCACATTGCATAAATAAAGTAAAATGTCAGTACATAGCAATAATCCATAAAATACCATAAATCACAAGTACTGAAATACTGTAAATAATTTATCCATCTCATATCCAGATAAAGCATGAAATAATGTCATAAAAATCTAAATAACACATCATGGTAATGTATCCACTGAAAATAAACAATAATAAAGTATGAGTCTAATGAGTTCAAACAAGTAGGGGTACTATAGAAAGCCTACCCATAGTCAGATAATACTTCTGCAATAAGTATTTGAATTACAATTGAGGGGCCTACACTTGCAGGAAGGCCAACATCCTAGAGCACACTGCTCATCACAAAAGGAGTCTCACTAACTACATAGAAATCTAGACTACAATCCAGAGAAGTGTTGAACTGCAAAAGATAGCATCTCCTATGCTTGAGTACAATTTTGGTTAAGCTCAATACCAGAGTACTAAATCCTCTTACATAAACCCAATTCAATCTCCAATGATTGACCAAATCCTCCACCTAAATGATATTACATTATTCGCACATTACATCCCTTGACCATGACTATGATCTCTACTATATATGATCTATAATGAGATCTTACATCTATATATACAAACCCTCAACCATAAACAACAGATAATAAACCAATAACATAATTACAATCCATGTCGGCCTTAGACCAAACAAATAATATCCAACACATAAGTCATCCTGGAAACACATCGAGAGGTCCAATCCACACGCTTCATTAAAGTCGCTCCATAACCTAGACCAACCGGGACCCAGTATAGGTCCACACGCTACAACAATTATCTCAATCCACCAAGTCTCAAACATGATCACCAACAACATCTTGAAACTCCACCATAAGTTGCACCAACACCACTTATGCAATTCATCAAAGATATTCATCAAAAGCTTTGTCGGTGAAACCCTCATCAAAACCAGAAACCAAGCTTCTAAAAAAATAGGATAGCATCCGATCACTAGACCAAAATGAACTTACTAATCATGAACAAGAGTATCATGAACAAGCCAATTCCATCACCAAACTATACCGGATCCTACCGGATCATGCCAGATCCAAATCAAACAGAAACTGCTCAGCCTACCGAGACCAGAAGGGTGTCAATAAAGCATCCAAACAGCTAGTGTTGGCATCAATGACAAAGGTGATATGCACCTGGTTAAGAGTGTAAATGATAATGCTCACAACTTCTCTCCAATAGACATGTGGAAAATTTCCTTCTAACATCATTGTCCTGACAATTTCCTAGATGGTTACATTCTTCCTTTTTACAACTCCATTTTGTTGAGGGGTTATCGGAGCAGACAACTATCTTCTTATCACATGTTCTTGTCAGAATTCATTGAACTCACCAAAAGTGAATTCACCACCTCTGTCAAATCTTGACACTTAAACTTCAATCGTATCTCCATATCAACCATAGCCTTGAAAATATTGAACTTATCTAGAGCTTCAGACTTCTTCGTCAAAAAAATAACCCACATTATCCTAGAATAGTCATCAATCAGCAACATGAAATATATGTCGCCTTGCAAGCTTCTAACTCTAGAAGGACCACACAAATCAGTATGCAGAAGATCCAATAATCCATTTGAGTAATACTTCTTACTCTTGAAAGAAACTCTGGTTTATTTTCCTAACTGACATTCCTTGCACATAATGTTAGCAAGTTTCATCAACTTAGGAAGATCTCTCACAACCTGAGTAGAACTTATCTTAACAATGTTATCAAAATTCACATGACACATTCTTCTATGCCAGAACAAACTTTCATCAACCTGAGCAATCAAACATCTTTCACCAGCACTATTTAAATGAAATATGTTGTCTTTAGTCTTTGTACCTAATGCAATCTCAATTCTAGAGCTACCCAAGATTCTACACTTGCCATTCTTGAATTGAAAATCATAACCCTTATTAACCATCTATCCAACACTCAATAGATTATGATTTATACCTTCTACATACAAGACATCATTAATATTGTGCTTACCATCAAGATAAATGGAACCTCTACCACAGATTATACCAGCTTTATCATCACCAAACTTTACAATGCCACCTTCATACTTTTTCATACTCACAAAATTACTCTTATCATCTGTCATATGATGAGAGCATCCATTGTCAATCACCCATTCATATTTCTCTTCAACTTGTGCAGCCAAATCTCTTTCCACATTCATGCAACTAGCAGAATCCGTAGGCATTGGATCATCTTCCTTGATAGCAATAAACACCCATTCATTATCACTTGCATCTCCTTTATCAGATTCATCATCTGTCACACCTTCATCAAAATAATAATAACATCTCTTCCAAAATTTAAGCTTGTAAGGTTTCTTAGGAACTCTTTCCAGACACCTTGAGGTAAAATGACCTATCTTATTGCAAGAAAAATATTTAACAAACAATTTTCCTTCATACTTACCAACTCCTTTGGGCAATCTCTTAGCAATAAGGACCTTAAGCTCCTCAAGATCTTTCTCCTCTTCTTCAATTTCCTTCCTTTCCTTCTCATATCTTCACATCTACCTCGAAGAACTTTCTCTCGGATCCTATCTCTACTCGTCTTTTCTGGAAATAGTAGCTTTGAATGTAGATTCTACCTTAGGAAGAGAATCATCAAAGTCACTTATCTCAAAGGTTGAAAGCTTACCAATAAATATGTCCCTGGTTACATCTATCACAATTCTGATCTCCTCAATAGCAACAACTTTATGCTTGTAAGATGTAGGTAAAGATCTGAGCACTTTAGCAACAATCTCTAATTCTTCCAACTTTCCATCGACACATCTAATATTGCACACAAGATCATTCACCTTCTGCATGTAAGAAGTGATGTTCTCATCTTTGCCCATCCTCAACATCTCATATTTTCCCTTTAGGCTCTCTAACTTGGTAATCTTCATGTAACTATCACCTTCATACAAATTTTCCAACTTCTTCTAGACCTCACGAGTAGTCTGCAATTCCATAAAATTTGTCATCTTAAAGTCAATCAAAGCACTCAACAATGCTTCCTTAGCCCTAATATTGTAGTCAACATTTTTTATCTCATCTGGAGTTCAAGGATCATTTGCAGTAATGGTATACTCATTTTTAGTAATATCCCAGTAAGGTTCGCCAATGCATCTCAGATGGCACTCGATGCAATTCTTCCAATGAGAGTAATTAGTACCATCAAATCTTAGACTGTCCTTATAAGTCGTCATCCAGGATCACCTCAAGTAGTTAAGCTTGTTCGGAGGAACCTTCTTTGATACTAATTGATGTAAATAGGGAAGACAACAGAGACGGGGGGAGTGAATCAGTTGTCACAAGAATTCACTCAACTTAAACTTATTCTCAGATCTAATATCCAAACATGAAAGCATAGATCAACAGCACAACATAAACACACATAACACCAAGATTTTTGACGTGGAAAACCCGGTCAAGGGAAAAACCATGGTTGGTATAGTCTGTTAGAAGTATTACAATGGGGAATGCACATGCATTCAAGCACACTACCTAGAGCTCATTGCTCAAAACAAGAAGGGTCACTGCCAAAAGAGAGAGGCTCACTACCTACAATAATCATGGATTACATCCAGAAATCATGAACTAAGAAATAGAATCTCCTTAATGCCCCTTTTTGCCCCATTCAAGCACAAAAAAACTTTCTTCTTCACACTCCTTCTCTGCCTTCAAATATGTATATATTTAGTGCACATACACACTCTCTTATTCACACGCCTCTACCACACCGAATATAAAGATTATAACAATTATTTATACATGACATCAACCTTGGAGAAATCATCAAGGTCGGCTCAACACTCACCACCTATTTACAAAAATACAACTATACTCAACACAAAATAACATGCGGACCAAGCAATGTCAGTCAAGACATAGCACAAACCCAAATTTTTCCCCTCGAACATGCTACATCTCCAAAAATTATGCCTCAAACATCTGCAACATGCTACAAGTATCTAGTTGGCGAAGAACATGAAGAACATCAATATACCAGAGAAAAACATCAATTATAAACACAACGATAAATGCAGACCACCAAAATAGAAGGCACACAATCCAAAAACATCTCCACCAACACAAATTACTAGAATCATCAACATATTCATACCGAACCTCGGGAACACTAACTGCAATGACTATCAACTTGGAAAAATCACTTGCAAACCTCTAAACCGCAAACCACTTGAATTAAGGACACAAAAAAATGTTCCAAACATTCCTCCAAATCCGCAGATCAAGATATTACAATGCATATCAAAATATTGTCACTCCATTACCACTGAACAATTGAAAAATCAACCACAACCCTAATACCAATAACTCAATCAAATCTTCATGTGAACCTTTGATAATTGAATTGAATCAACTACAGACAACCATCTACAAACCCTTTAATCTGCAAGCTCTGATCTTCATCATACTAAACAAACTAACTCACTGAGCTATGCTACATCACTATCTTAGATAGAGAAATATGTTGATATCAATGACACCACATCTCTCAAATATGTTGATTCAAGAAAAAACTCATAACAGATTATTTACAAACCATAAAAGCAATGAAAATAGTCCTAGATTCATCTAAATCTCATCACCAGTACAATCATGAGCACCATCACAAAGCAGTATATGAATAGAAATCATAGCTATGAATGCAAACCTATAGCATCATGATGGACAAAGTTTGAAACATTAAAGAAGACACATTGTTATTTAAGGACTGTTTAGAGCTAGAAATGAATGAAGTCTTGGAGCACACAAAACTAAGGAGTTTGGAAAAAGGTTATAAGGAAACAAGAACATAAATGACCTAATCAAGATCAATCAATAAAGACCTCGATAGCCCTAATGACACTAGATGTGTATCTAAACAAACCATTTTGTTCACTATCATGAATAAAAACAATGAGGATAGGGAAATGGCCTAAGTAGGCTTCAAGCAATAAAGCCCTAGATAGGTTCCATGAGAAAATACAAAGGAAGAATGGCTATGAGAGTAGCAGCAACATAGATGGCATCCTAAGAGGAAAATGCAATGCTTCTAACTATTTATAGACAAGATTCCAAGATAAAATCCATCAATCATCAAAGTGCGGCAATATAGTGACCTCTAAAACCACAATGCATAATGCAAAAACTGCTAAAAGGGGGCTTCACAGTCAAGGGTTGAAAGTGACAGTTGTATGCATAAAAAGCAATCATACTATAGAAATATGATATCAAATCATACACAGATCAAGCCAAAGATAGGTTTTGTGCAGCCATAGGAGAATGAAAGATTAAAAAACAATTTTGAAGACATGAATAAGCTCATATATGGCAGAGATATAGAGAAATGGGAGTGAATTAACAAAAGACAATGATAGTGTGATTATGATAAAACATAGTAACCATAGGTTTGTCCTATGTATTAGACCTTCAAGAAACATTTCCTTAAAATAGAGAAAAGATTTCAAGAACATTTATGGAATTTCCTTTGTCAAATAAATGTTGAAATTCCCAAAGAACCAAAGGGAGAGTTCATGCTTCATTTCAAAATGGTCATAGTCACCATAACAAGAGTAGTTGACAATCTCAAAGACCATGAAGATCATATTTGGCACTGTGATTTCAAAAAGAGTAGGTCTTCATCCAAAAGAAAAGAATATAGTACTATTAAAGTATATAGCATTTGTATTTCTTTGAGAAAAGAGAGGAAAGAAACAGTGTTAACAATCAAGGGCCAGAGATTGTCAAGAAGCAATGAGATCATAGAGGTCAACACCATGCATTTACACATGACTATATCAATCATGAGGAAGGCTTATTAAAGAATTTAAAATAAAGACTCAATCAAGAAAAGAGAAGCATATCAAAGTATTGATAGTCGTATAATCACATAACAAAGATGGTAATGCAAACCTTGTGGAGACCACATAATAACATAATCCAAAAAGGCATTGAACATAGAGAAATATTTATGTATGACAACTAGATGTATCCATCAAAGGAATTGTTAAATAAAAGTGTTCCATTGTTATTTCACATAACCAGAGATAAGTCTCACATAGGTTATAAAAAGTCATCATGCACAGTCAATCATGAAGGTCAAAGAGTAAGCTTTGAGAAGTATGAACAACAGTGATCAGTTTTAAAGGCTTAAATTCAACCACAGTCATCAAAGTCCTTCAAAGACCATCAAAGAAAAGTCCAAATACAAAAGTATGAGATTAAAGACCAGTGGAAGAGAATGGCATATAATGAGAAATAAAAAACCTACATAGATGCAATCATAAACTTCAAGCTTGCAGCTATAAGAGAGAAGGAAGAGGTGGAGTCTTTAGTTCTACCTCGGTTTGAAGCTTGAAAAGTAGGATTTGGAGTAGTTCAAGTTTAGTTTGGAACTCCACATGGATTAATTATCAGTTGAGACAACTTTTAAGCTCATCTACACTTAGTTGGCAGCAACTTTCACTTCTTTCTTGCATGTTTTTAAAGTAAATTCAACCCAAGAGGCCACATATCATGCAAGATAGAGATAAGATCAAGGTAGAGACTTTAAGCTCAACCTGAGTTTGAAGATGAAGAGGTGAAGTCCAGAATCAATTAGCCTTCAATAGAGATCAAATCCTTCTTTTCTACAAATCCTCTCTTCTTAATTTCCAGGGAGTTATTTCTTCCTTTTGGCATGTATTGTAGACTATTTTTGTCTCTTTCATGCTTAATTGCAGACCCATAACTCATTTTCTGAGTTTTTGTAATAGCAACAATTCCTTTATTTTTCAATAAAATAGTAGCAAAATCCTTCTTAATACTTCTTGTATTATGTTATAAATGAATAATTTGATGAATTTTCTATGATTGTGTCTAAAATCCTCTAAATTTGTCTCATCCAATCAGTATTTGGTGTAAGAAGATACATAGTAGATGAAGGTCTTAGATTGTTTTAATTGATTTTGATAGTTTGTAGTTGTGAAAACTCGTGGTTTTCCTTCAAATGAGCAGCAGGTTCAACCCTTTCTCAAGAAATACTTATTCATCACATGTTTAGTTAAGTTGTGAAAGATTCAAATCTATTTTGTTGAAAGGTTTTGTGAGTTTAGTAGGTTGTAGATCTCAGCTACGATTGGTGCATCACCTCCTAGGATAGTTTTTATTTCAAAGTTACCCTTTTATCCCTTTACCTAGAAAGTTATTTTCATGAGGTTCATCAAAGAGAACCAACTTTCTCTAGAGATTCACCCTCAATTTGAGAAACCCATACGCTTGAAGGTGTATCCATGTTTCATAGGATTACTGAGCTCCCAAATTAGCAATATGGCGCAATCCTTTGTGACAACACCTACAAAATGAAATAATTCATATTTATCTTCATAATTTCCCTTCTTTTTCTAAAGGATTCAAATATGAAAATGTGTTTCGCACCCTCAATCATATTTTTTCCAAAGATTAGGAGTTTAAGTGAAGGATCCACAACATGTTTATCTTCTCCATTCTTTTCTTTGTGGTAAGGTTTCATAACCTTCTCCTTTCTAGGACTTCTTAATGGTGTAGCATTGTGTTCTCTACCTTTGTGTTTTTCTAACTTGATTTAAAATAATTCTTTCACTAATATCAATTCACAATTTGCTAGGAATCATTCTCATTGCTCTTTTATTTGTTTTTGCAATACTTCTTGTATTGAAATTAATATATTTGTATATGTCATGGGGGATGGGTTCTAGTTTGATAAGTGTGCCTCTTCAAATTGACGTTTCATCTTTGGTAATTTCTTTCTTTTTGTAAACGACATTTCACTGGTTATCATTGATAAATCCCCAAAACATGACTTTATTTTTTTCTTTTTATCTCCTCTCTTCTTAACTTTCTTATGCTTATTAATTAATTATTCCAACTAATCCTTAAAGTAATACATAATAATTTATTTTAGGATCTAAGGAGTTTCATGAATTTTTCATCACACCAAATTATGATATTGGATATGCTAGTTTTATCAAATGGCATTTTGGTAAAATTTAGTAGTGTTGGAGCCTCACTACTTCTACAACCCTCTAACAATGTCTTCCTTGATACCCTATAGTTCTCTATGCTTCCTTTTTTATGTGTCAAAATTTATCTTAATCTCTCTATTTGAGAGGTCATTTTTTTACGAGTTTTCCATTCTTATTCTTCAATTACTTTTCCTTCTTCTTAGAAGCACCCATATTGGCATGCTGACTAGCAGCCACATTGGTGTGTTCACTATTTATCTTTTCTTCATTCTCTATTCTTTTACGATCTCTTCCGTATCTCTCAATATTTTGTTTTTTTTAATATCCTCATTACTTTGGCTTTTCATGTTTACTTTTGAATTTAGTGTCCCATTTGATTTCACTAAGTTTCTTATTATCTCTTTCCATGGGTGTTACATTACTCCTTTATTTCCTCCCATTGTAGTTATTTTATATGTATATTGATTCAGAACATCTCTGTAGGTATTTATTTTAGATATTTCCCCCTTTCCATTCCCCATCCCTTGAATTCATAACCCCCTCTCACAAGGTTGACACCAAGGAGATTGTTATATAGTATATGTGATGGTGGAAAGTAGGGTTGGGGTTAAATTAAGATAATAAAACCACTAAATGACCTAATTAACCTACACATTAAGGAGGAGAGAAATATAATAGATCTATCTTTGTAAGACCAAGATTGAGATTAGATTCTTGGTTCCTTGATAAGAATTCATCCTCCTTAAATTGAATCAAATTGAATTATTTAAGATTAGGGAAAGATAGTGAATTATTGAAGCAATCTAATAGAAACAATGAGCTACAGATGTTGTACGGAGCCAACAACCTAGACATGAGCAGAAGAAGATGATTCAGATCTGTTCCTAGAAGTTCAGCCTGATTTTTCAAGAACAAGTAGTATCAATTTTCCATGATCCTCCGAATATCTTGAGGTTGAAATCTAAACATGTTCATCTATGTGAATCTTGTCGATCATCCTAAACACATATTTTGTACCTCTTCCTAGACACAATGAAAAAGGGGGAATTGTTGGGAATTGGGGTTTGCCTTAGGTCAAACCTCAATTTTTGAATTAACCAAGAAATTGAATTGAAAATGTAAATGAAGTACTGTAGTAAAATACTTTCCTTTTGAGGGAAAGACTGAGAATGAACGAAACACTAATGATATACCTTTAATGAAGTGTTGTTTGTCTCCACCAAGGAATTAGGGTTTCATGTAGATTGCCTTCATAAAATATGTTGAAATAATGCGTTGATTTTTTGTTGTGGTTATCATTGGTGTCAAACTTGTCATTCTAGATTTATTTGGAATGTTTGTGGTGTAGAATTATTTTATTGTGTTGTTGATGTTGCAGTTGTTCTATTGGTTAATCTGGAAATGGTTGGATTCTTGGTGTTGAGTTTTGTCATTATCTTCATTGGATATAGTTTTGATATCATGAATATGATGGTTTTGAGGTCCAAAAACATCTTTGTGTTCTTCGAGTGTTGTGGCATTGATCGTTCCTGGTTGTGAGATTTTATGTTTGACCTATCCTTAGGTCTGGATTGTTGGAATCCAAGAACACTGAGAGGGGGGTGAATTAGTGTTTTGTTGGTAAGATAAGTTTTAACCTTATTAACATAGTATTTCAGTAACTGGTAACCATAAAAGAATATAACAACAAATATAAATAGTGTCACCACAAGAACATACGCCATAACACAGAGATTTATACGCGGAAAACCTAAAAGAGGAAAAACCAGTGGGATTGGTGACACACAATATCTATCCACTAGCCAAATGAATACATATTACAAGAGGGGCTTGCACA
Source organism: Cryptomeria japonica (assembly GCF_030272615.1). NCBI lineage: Eukaryota > Viridiplantae > Streptophyta > Pinopsida > Cupressales > Cupressaceae > Cryptomeria > Cryptomeria japonica. Next base: position 474,815,845 of record NC_081405.1, read on the forward strand.
TGCAGAAAGGCCAATAGCCTAGAGCACACTCCTCATCACAAAAGAGGCCTCACTAACTACAAACACCAAATAATGGTTTACAAACAAAATTCTAAACTCAGAAAATGCATCTACTATGCTGGATGAGTTCCGATTCAAGAATTGTTTGTACCAATTTCTAGTGTGTCCTCATTTACCAGTAACTTGCTCTACATCCCAAACCTTTAAACCAATAACCAAGACCAACTATAGAATATTATATTCGCATACAGTCGATAAATATTGTTCGCACAATATCACATAACTATATCTCGCATCGTATGTATATCTCTCAAAATCTCATATCCAAAATATCCTAACCAAACTGAATTAAATACCCTTCCCAAACATAAACATAAATTCCTTATGTCAGCTTACAATGATATTATAATTTATTTGTTGGTATTATGGATGTGTTGCATTAGTTTTGTCATTGATGTCAACACTTATCCTTCTGGAGATCTACATTGTTGATTTAGCATTATGGTTATATTGGTTTACTATTGAACTGACACATTGTGTTCACCGACAAGGTGACTGACTTATGCATAGTCACCAGTATATTGTTCACCGACAAGTTATATGGTTCACCAGCACTGATGATGACTTAGTATCATCAGGAGATCACTTGATTATGTCAAAGACATGGTTTGGATACTTGGTTTTTATGTTTTGGTTATTGGTCTAGGTTATGGACCAGCATACGTTAGCTATTCCAGATCAGCACGACACGTTATGGAGATGATTTATTGATTGGATATTGTTGTAAATGCATTAAGCCGACATGATGCATCACATCAAGACTTATTTTGTTATTGATTTAATTGTAATATTCTTAGTGAGCCGACCTACACATTTTGTCTTAGGTTTTGTATATATGTAAGATCTCATTTGTGAGATGAGATATGATATAATATAAGGTCAAGGTATGGTATTGTAATATGGTATGTGTGAATATTGAAGATCATATGAGCAGAACATAGAGAAGGTTCAAGGAAGGTTTGAAGGTGTTTATTAGAGCTTAACCAGTACTGAATCCGACATTAGAGATACTATTTTGAGTAGTACATTATTCTAGGATTTAACCATCCTATTGTAGTCATTGTGACTCCCATTTGAGTAGTGTGCTCTAGGCAGTTGGCCTTTCTGCATGTCTAGACCCCATTTGTATACACATACTATCTGCAGTAGTATCATCTGATTGTGGGCAAGGTTTCCCACCGTGGTTTTTCCTCTTATAGGGTTTCCACGTCAAAATCTATGTGTTATGTATTGTGGATATTGTTTCTCTTTTTGTTTCATGCATTAAGTTTCACCGGTATTGATATTAACTGCTAATCTGTTAACTAGCAATAAGTTTTGTTTACCGGTATTAAGCATTAAGTTTGATTAAGTCATAATTGGGTTGAAATTCATTGACAACTGATTCATCTCCCCCCCCTCTCAATTGTCCTTCTGGTTCCTAACAATTGGTATCAGAGCTAAGTCCTCTTTTTGTAGAAGCCTAACAACTTGAGGATATCCTATGGCAACAAACATTTTCAGGAAGGATAGTCCTAAACTTGATGGAACTAACTATGGTATATGGAAGATTAGAATGGAGACACATCTGAATTGAATTTGGAAGAGACATATGGGAAGTTACAAAGGATGGCTATGTTGGTCCTACTCCGAATCAACCTAATCCACCAACTTTGGGTAAAGATTAGGAAAATGATTGCAAAGCAAGAGAAGCACTTTTGAGTGCATTATCAGATCAGCAAATCATGAGATTATCATACTGATCTACTGCTAAAGCTATTTGGGATAAATTGGAGACATTGAATGAAGGAGATACCACTGTCAAAATTGCAAAACTGGAATGTTACCGGGTCAGGTATGAAAATTTGAAAATGGAAGAAGATGAAAGAATTTATGCTTTTATGGAAAGAGTTAATGAAATTATTTTAGGGATACAATGTTGTGGAGGATCTTTAAGTGAAGATGAAATTGTTTCTAAAGTTTTAAGAGATTTGCCACCGACATACAAAATGAAAGTAACTGCTATTAATGAGTTGAGAACAATGCCTAATACATCAGTATCTAGAGATACCTTGGTTGGAAAACTTTCAGCATTTGAGCTTGAGGAATTTGGTCATGTTGCTACAATTAAGACAGATTTAGCCTTCAGAGCATCATCATCTGCAGCATCATCATCATCTAACAAATCTGATTGGAAAACACTTTATGAAAAAGAACTTGAAGATATCAGGAGGGAAAATGAATAACTGAAAGAACTTGAAGCACTATTCGCAAGGAAAATGCCTAAAGGTCTAGTTGGAAGTAAGTATGAAGGTAAAGCACCATTTAAATATTTTAATTGCAATAAAGTTGGTCATATAGCATCTAGATGTCCTGATAGACATGCAAGATTGAGAGAGGAAGCTAAAAGAACATATAAGCCTAACCCTGAATATCAGAGATACAGATTTAAGAAGAACAAAGATAAATCATGTTACTATGTTGATGAAGGAGTTATAGATGATTCTGATGAAGAACCAACAGACAATGGATGGGCATTTTTTGCAATAAAAGAAGATCAACCGGCACCTACTATCCCACTGGTAGAGAATTCCCTGGTAGCTAAAATTGAAGAAAAAGATGAATGAATCATTGATAGTGGATGTTCACATCATATGACTGGTGATAAAAGTAAATTCTTATCTTTTCAGGAATACAATGGAGGTGTAGTAAGATTTGGCGATGATAAAGTTTGTTTAATCAAAGGAAAAGACACTATATCTTTGGATGGTAAGCACAATACTAACAATGTTTATTATGTTGAAGGTTTGAAGCATAATCTTTGAGTGTTGGTCAATTAGTTGAAAAGGGATTTTAGTTACAATTCAAGAATGGTAAATGCAAAATCATGAACAAAACTAGATTGGATATTGCAACCAGTAATCAGACTAAAGGTAATATATTTCATTTGAATAAAAGTGATAAGACATGTTTGATTGCACATATTGATGAAAGTTGGTTATGGCATAAGAGACTTTGTCATGTAAATTTTGATTTCATTGTAAAGATTAGTTCAACTAAGGTAGTAAGGGATTTACCTAAGATTGTGAAACCTCATAATCCGATATGTAAGGAATGTCAAATGGGAAAGCAAGTTAGAACAACTTTTAAGAGTATTTCTGAGAAGTCCAATAATGTTCTTGATTTAATTCATATTGACTTGTGTGGTCCGACAAGAACAAGAAGTCTACAGGGAGATACATATTTTATGCTAATTATTGATGATTATTCTAGAATGTGTTGGGTTACTTTCTCAGGGAGAAATCAGAAGCTTTTGGAAAATTCAAGTTATTCAAGGCAATGGTAGAGAATGAAACTGGTAAGAAAATCAAATGTTTGAGATTTGATAAAGGAGGAGAATTTACATCTAAGTAATTTAATACATTCTATGAAGTGAATGGAATCAAAAGACAACTATCATCACCCTGGACACCTCAATAGAGTGGAATTGTTGAAAGGAAGGATAGAACTATTCTGGAAACATCTAGAAGCATGATATTTGAAGAAAATCTACCTCATGTGTACTGGAGAGAAGCAGTGAATATAGCGGTTTACACTTTCAACAGAGTTCACATCAAAGCTAAAACTGGTAAGACCCCTTATGAAGTATGGTTTGGTAATACTCATACTCGTAAATACTTCAAAATATTTGGAAGAAAATGCTATATTAGGAGAGATGAGTATGTTGGTAAATTTGATCCTAGAAGTGATGAAGGAATATTTCTTGGTTATTCATCTAAGAGAAAGGCATGTAGATGTTTTAATAAAAGATTGCAGAAGATCATTGAAAGTGCTAATGTGAAGATAGATGAACACTTTAGAGGAAATTCAAGGTTTGTAGATTCGGAACCGGCAATTGAGATGATCATAAATGAACCGATACAAGATGCACCAGTATAGAATGTGGATCCAGTCACATCGGCATCATTAGAGAATTCCACGGTGACTAAAGAACAACATCATGTGAATAAACCCAGGTATGTAAGACTGAATCATTCAAAAAATCAGATAACTAGGAATAAGTATCAAGGTGTTATGACAAGAGGAAGATTGGCAAATGAAGAGGTATGCTTAATTTCCCAAATTGAACTAGGATCTATTATTGAAGCATGTCAAGATGAACATTGGATAAAAGCAATGGAAGATGAATTAGAACAAATTGAAAAGAACAATACATGGACATTAGTTCCCCGGCCTAAAGACAAAAATGTAATTGGAAATAAATGGGTATTCAGAAATAAACTTAATGAAGATGGTAAGATAATTAGGAACAAAGCAAGATTAGTTTGTAAAGGATATTTGTAGAAAGAGGGAATTGATTATAATGAAACCTTTGCAACGGTAGCTAGAATTGAAGCAGTTAGATCATTTCTTGCATTTGCAGCTCATAAGAACTATAAAGTATATCAAATGGATGTAAAATGTGCATTTATGAATAATGAGCTTGAAGAGGAAGTTTACGTTGAACAACCAGATGGATTTTTATTGAAAAATGATAAAGATATGGTTTTTAGATTAAGGAAAGCTTTGTATGGATTGAAGCAAGCTCCTAGAGCTTGGTATGCTAGATTGGACAAATATCTTTTGAAGCTTGGTTACACTAAAGGTAATGTTGACAACAACTTATATTTCAAAGTGACTAATGATGACATCTTGGTTATTGAAGTTTTTTTTGATGATATCATTTTTGGAGGAGAAGATGGATTGTGTAAGGACTTTGCTAACAAGATGCGGGAAGAATTTGAAATGTCTATGATTGGGGAGATAAAATGCTTTTTTAAGATTGTAGATTTCACAAACTGATAGAGGTATATTCATATGTCAAATAAAATACTTGAAGGAACTATTGAAGAAATTTGGTATGGAAAACTCTAAACTGGTAGAAACTAACAGAGAAACTTTTTTCCACCTTTAATAGAGGAGAGCTACTTCTCAGAGGGAGTAGTTGGTTGTATGTTCTGGTATTTCTTCTTAACTGCTTTGGCATTTGATGTCAAAGGGGGAGAGAGATATATGGAAAAAAATTCTTTTGGAGATATTATTCATTGGGGGAGAGATATATAATCCTTGTATTTTGGTTTTGATTTCTAGTATTAATCTATTCAGGAGATTGTCGGTTTTTCGTTTTTGGCATTCTGTTTTGGCACTTAGATTTTTTTCCATCTAGTGTTGCCATCAATGCCAAAGGGGGGTATTGTTGGTATTATGGATGTGTTGCATTAGTTTTGTCATTGATTTCAACACTTATCCTTTTGGAGATCTACATTGTTGATTTAGCATTATGGTTATATTGGTTTACTATTGAACCGACATATTGTGTTCACTGGAAAGGTCAGTGACTTATGCATAGTCACTGATATATTGTTCACCAATAGGTTATATGGTTCATTGGAACTGATGATGACTTAGAATCATCTAGAGATCACTTGATTATGTCAAAGACATGGTTTGGATACTTGATTTTGATGTTTTGGTTATTGGTCTAATCGGGTTGACATATTTGTTGTTACCAGTAGATTGGTCTAGGTTATGGATCGGTATACATTATCTATTCCAGATCAGCATGACACATTATGGAGATGATTTATTGATTGGATATTGTTGTAAATGCATTGAGCCAACATGATACATCACATCAAGACTTATTTTGTAATTGATTTAATTGTAATATTCTTAATGAGCCGACCTACACATTTTATCTTAGGTTTTGTATATATGTAAGATCTCATTTGTGAGATGAGATATGATATATGATAAGGTCAAGGTATGGTATTGTAACATGGTATTTGTGAATATTGAAGATCATATGAGCAGACTAAAGAGAAGGTTCAAGGAAGGTTTGAAGGTGTTTATCAGAGCTTAACAGGTACTGAATCCAGCATTAGAGATGCTATTTTGAGCAGTACATTATTCTAGGATTTAACCATCCTACTGTAGTCATTGTGACTCCCATTTGAGCAGTGTGCTCTAGGCAGTTGGCCTTTCTGCATGTGCAGACCCCATTTGTATACACATACTATCTACAGTAGTATCATCTGATTATGGGTAAGGTTTCCCACCGTTGTTTTTCCCCTTATAGGATTTCCATGTCAAAATCTTTGTGTTATGTGTTGTGGATGTTGTTTCTCTTTCTGTTTCATGCATTAATTTTCACCGGTATTGATATTAACTGGTAATAAGTTTGGTTTACCAGTATTAAGCATTAAGTTTGATTAAGTCATAATTGGGTTGAAATTCATTGACAACTGATTCACCCCCCCCTCTTAGTTGTCCTTCTGGTTACTAAGATTATTTGCATGTCGGCCTAGACAATAATAAATACATTAAACTTCATGACCGATTCCATTGATTGCTGTCGTGTAGACATGTTGGATCAATCTCCTATGTCGACCTCATATATCGGTTCTTAGTTTACTGGTTTCCCTGAATGTCAGTTGTCAAAACATGAATACCAATGAGTATCAGTTAAGTGTCCAACCCAAAATGATATGTGTTGTCATCAATGAAAACACAACTAAACTAGATGAGTGTCAGTTGCCAACAATCTCCCCCTTTGGCATTGATGGCAACACTCATGTTAAAAATGAATCGCTCAAGTGTTGTCTCGGTTCCTCCAAAAACTAATGACCAAAATTGACCCTGCTCCCCCTGAGCTATACATTACTTCTTATTTCCCTTGAAATTTTTCACAACAACCACTCCCCCTTTGACATCAATAACAAAGGCAGGGAAAAAGAATGAAAGAATGAAATCAAAATGTGTTTACGAGATCTAGATATACTTGAATATATTTGGATAAGCACCCTTCAAAAATCCTAAGTATCCCAACTAGTTTTCAAAGTTCCCAAAATAGATACAAACCCATTAATAATGTATGCATGTAGTTCTTCTTTTGTTAGATCCGCTAGTGTGGGTTTATTCATCAATTCTAGACTTTCCCCCTTATGAAGTAATAAAGTGTTCAACTGGGGACTTACCAATCCTCTCAATTCCCTATCTCGCCAAATTAATCTGTTGATATCTTTCTCCAAGGTGGATATCTTAGATTTTGTACCAAAAATTTGACCATCAATGACGTTGGTCAATGTCTGAGTACCATCAAAATTGTTAGCCAGATGTTCCAACTGGGCCTTAGCCGCTTTTGTTTTCACCTCCAAGTCAGTTGTAAGTTTGTCGGTGTTAGTACAAGACCTATATATACAACTAAACTGATTAAGAACCTCATCAATCTTTGTAAGTTTCTCTGTCATCTTTACCTTGTCTGATATGATCATATTATCATAGGTGACTTTCCTAGCTGCATTGTATCGCTCTATGAATTGTCAGTTTGATATATGTTGAAGAGTTTGAAACTCTTTTACAATATGTTCATTCAAACTCTTAAGCTTACTAGAGGGGCTAGCTCATGGACTAGCATGTCCTGGAACTAGGTGTTGCAAAATCGGAATGGCCTACTCAATGACCTGCTTGTCTTCTGATCCTTCCTTCCTCAACTTATGAGATGCAACAAACATTAATTGAAAATTGCTCAGGTGCTCAATGTTCTTCTGGCCAAAATCAACTTGACCGGATGAGCCAAGTGCCAATAATGAATGACTAGACTCTCCAACCTGCTAGCTAGCACTAATGGCTTCACCACTTGGTGCAGTAACCATCTCAACCTTAGCCTCTTCAGTATGTGTATTTGTTGCCAGAGGTTCAACATCCTCAACCTATTTATTATTTGTATCCACATCAATAACCTCTACATCCGGAATGTTCTATTCTGATGTATCCTGCTTATCATGCACAACTTCAAAGTTATCTACCGGTTTCTCTACATTATGTACAGGTGATACTATCGGAGGAATATCCTATGTTAGTTTTTGTTCCAAATTGGTAAATCCATACCCAATATACCTTTTCCCTTACCATCAATAGATATGTCTTCAATACCATGCTTAGGCACAAATACCAGTGCAGTAAAGAAATCTGGTTTATCTACAAAGAATTTTACCCACGGCTCATGGGTCTCCTTAACTATTTCATTTACTCTACCTACCATGAGACTCACATGTCGGTGTCGGCTCTGAATTTTTTTCTATTAGCATATTCAAGACACTGCTACAACTCCTCATCAGTTATAGAAACACAAATAGTTAATAACTCCTGCAACTTTATATTTTTATTCTCCTCAATTGTAGATAATCTTTGAGCATCTAGCTTATTGTACAAATCTCCTGGTATTTGATTTTCAATCTCAAGTAATACCTTCTTATATATATCTAAATATAACAAAATTGCTTCCTCAATCTCCATTTGCTCCTTATTATCCATATGTTCATAATAATGTTGGATATTACTCAAAATTCCATCTTTATTTATTTGATCTATCAATTTAGAAACTAAGAGAGGAGGAGTGACCTCAATACTCTTATCGGATTTGAGATCTATATCTAATTTTGATTTCTTCTTCTTGTCGGGAGTAGAAGTAGATTCTTTAACCGATTTTCTCTTCTTTGTTTGTTTCATCTCCTTCAAAATTTTCTTTGGAGCTGCCGGAGGAGTGACCTTTACTTTCTATACCTTTCCTTCCACATGCTTCTTCCTCTATATCCTGATGTATGTCTAGGGAATCTTTGGGGGCACAACATCAGTATCAGAACCAGATTCAATAGGGGCAATATAAGTTTCTAGTTTCTTCATCTTCAATATACCCTTGCTGGTTGTTGCTAATGGTGGAGTTAGAACTGTTGCCGGAGATGACCCTTCTTCCAGTCCAATGATCTTATTGATTTCAGAGGACATCTTCTCCATAGCTTCTCTAACCTTCTTGATTTTTCCTTCCCTCATCTTCTAACTGAAACCCATCTGAACTTCAGATTCCTTTTGTTTTGTTGTCTCAAAGGTTTTCTCAGTTTCATCATCTAAGGCATCAATAAGAGTCTTGGCATATAAGTCCAAGATCTCAGCATCAACCTCATAACCCATCTCAGTGATCCAAATCTTTCGTGGTTGCACTGCTTCCATCGATGTTTCATCCTTCTTAACCATAAAGTAGATTTTTGTAAAGTACTTATCAACAATATGTTTAGGCACTCTCTCTCTTTTCTTCATAGCCTTTTGAAATGATATGAAATAACCCCATAGAATAGAGTCTCTCTCCTTGTCTTGTCCTAAACCTCTTATAGCATCTTTTATTTGCTTTCCTATCAGCATATCAAATGCCCATTGAGTTTTACCGGATCCTAGTAACTCATTCAAAAGGAAAAGCATCAAGCAAACAACAAGATTGCCATACCGGAAAACACCTTTCTTCTTACCCTTAATCTTCCCTAGGTTTAAAATAAGCTCTTCACACATCCATTGACAGAGATCATACCTATCATTTTATTTGACCATCTGATGAGCATAGTAAATGCATGAACTGGAAATAGAGTTCAATCGGTTTGATTGGGTTACCTTGTAAGCGATGATCATGCTTGCAATTTGAACAAATTTTTCTTTGATAGTGCTTATCCTGATTGATCGGTTGTCAAAAGTTGCACCAGTTAACTTCTCAACCTCATTGTTAGGTATTTTCTTCCTTCTAGGATTCCGACTAGTTTGGGGCAAACCAGTGATTGCACAAATAGCCTCCTTGGTAATTTTGTAAAGTTGGTCCAACCATATGAATTCCCCATGGACACGGCTCGGTACATACCGGATCATTTCATCTTCAAATTTTGGCATCTCCAAAATGTTTGTGAAACCCTAATCCTTCAAAATTTGTAATTCCGGTTTCATCAATCCCTTCCTATCCAATAGATTTGTCATGTACATTGTTTTGATCTCAGTTGAACCTAAATCCTCCAGAGTGCAGTGGATATATGCATGAACATCTTCATCATATAGGATTCCATTTGGAACCCTAGAAAATACGTCGATTGAATTATCAACCTTCACAATCTGAGGGCATTGCGTGAAAATTAGGTGTGGATGATCACTGATGTCAATAACAACAGGGGTAGCCACACCTACCAGAGCGGGAGAAGATCCAGAAGCCATTGCAAACAAAGATAGTCTGGAAATTGAAAAAATACCTCACAACCTTCGCCGGTGAAAGTTCTTGAAAATCCACACCAAATGAACTGGAATTCGCTTGAAAAGATTTTGGTCACCTTGAATCACCTTAAACTCGCTCTTCTTTTCTCTGAATGTTGTGTGATAAGAAATGAACCATTTCTCTTTTATTCTATGAAAACCTTAATTTCTCATTGACATAAATGTGTGTCGGTCTATCATACCAGATTCAAAATCCATGACCTTAGTGTCGGGAAACCTTCAAACTAATTTCACCAAGATCTGAAACAAGCTTTCAAACCACTACTAGGGGTAATGCAAGATCTATCATTAATTTACCTCCCCCTAAGGCTAACGCCTTAGTTATTGAATAAGTTTCTTGTTGGTGCAGGAGCATTCTAATCTGTTGGTTGAGTGACCAAGTTGATTGTCTCTGCCAGTTGATCTTCAGATTTCCTAACCTATTTCCTCTCATGCTCCTTCCGGATATCATCTTTCTATTTTCCTTTTTTATTTTTTCTTACCAGATTGTTCTTGCTTCTACAGAATTTAGCAATATGTCCTATTTGGTTGCATGCATAGCAAGTGACGTTATTTTTCTAAATTGCCTTACTGTATCCTTGATTATTCCTTGACCTGCATTGATTAGCCATATGTCCAAACTTTCCACATGCATGACATCTCACATTCACTCTACAATCTTCTATCCTATGACCATACTTCTTACAATTTGAACACTGACCAGGAACTGCATTATTATCTTGATTTCCTCTATTTTTACAATGTCTTGCCAAATGACCAAATTTATTGCAAACAAAACATCTACCATTGAATTTATGTGCATTGGGTTGCCTTACCAGTGGTTTTTGGTTGATAGGTGGATTCTCTTTTTGACCAGTTGTTTCAACTCCATTTGCAATACTAGAGCTTTCTCCTTGTTCAAATCCAAGACCTCTAATGTCTCCCTTGTGCCTTTGATCCTTTAATAGATCATCAAGCTTTGTAGAACTATCCTTGAAATTGTCTCTGTATTCATTTGTAGTATCCAGATCTCCTCTTAGGATTGTTATCAATATTTCCAAGCCTTGCTCATTGTTTTGGGTTTTTACTAGCTCAGTTCTCAACATATCATTCTCATGTGCCAGCCTAATGCATTCCTCAGATCTATCTTTCAGAGATCTGCCAAGATTTTCTTCATCCTTTTTCTGGTCTTCAATCTTCTTAGACATCCTCATAATTAGGGCTTGCATTTCACTCTTCATGACAATATTCTCCCGACTCATCTTCTGACATTGTTCTTTAAGGGCATTCTCCTCTTCATCACCCTGATTTTGTAAAAGTTCCTTTCTTCTAGCTTGAGCAGATGACAGCCTCTGATGTAGGACAAGAATGAATTCCTTTGCAGAGTCCAACTCATCTTACAATTTCAAGTTTTTCATCATTTCAACATCATAGTCTTCAAGAGCTACTTCAAGTTGTTTCTCCATACTCATCTCCATGGATTTCGGATTCAGGATCTTTCTTAAGTTGTTAGACTTACTCCAAGGCACCAGGCTTCGATACCAATTGTTGGAATCCAAGAAAACTAAGAGGGGGGCTGAATCAGTGTTCTACTAGTAAGATAAATTTTTAACCTTATTAACAAAGTGTTTCAGTAGTCGGTAACCATAAAAGAATATAAAAACAAGTATAAGTAAAGCCACCACAAGAATGTACACCATAACACAAAGATTTATACTTGAAAAACCTCAAAGAGGAAAAACCATGGTGGGATTGGTGATCCACAATATCTATCCACTGGCCAAATGAATAAATATTACAATAGGGGTTTGCACATGCAGGAAGGCCAACAGCCTAGAGCACACTGCTCATCACAAAAGGAGCCTCACTGACTACAAACACCATATACTGGTTTACAAATAAAATTGTGAACTCAGAGAATGCATCTACTATGTTGGATGAGTTCCGGTTCAAGCACTGTCTATACCGGTTTCCATTGTGTCCTCCTTTACCGGTAACTTGCTTTGCATCCTAAGACTTTAAACCAATAACCAAGACCAACTACAAAATATTATATTTGCATACAATCAATCAATATTGTTCGCACAATATCACATCACTATATCTCGCATCATATGTATATCTCTCAAAATCTCATATCCAAAATATCCTAACCGGACTGACTTAAATACCCTTCCCAAACATAAACATAAATGCCTTATGTCAGCTTACAATGATATTATAATTTATTTACATGTCAGCCAAGACAAAAATAAATACATTAAACTTCATGACCAATGTCACTGATTGCTACCGTGTAGACCTGCCAGATCAATCTCCTATATCGGCCTCATATACTAATTCCTATTTTGTCGGTTTCCCTAAATGTCGGTTGTCAAATCATGAATACTGGTGAGTACCGATCAAAACCCAAAATAATATGTGTTTCCATCAATGACAACACAACTAAACCAAATGAGTGTCAATTGCCAACACGGATATGAATTTTTGGAAGCATGTTTGATATGTTATGGGTCTCACTGTAATGTGTGGAGATCTGGATTTGAGTTATTTACATTGAAGAATATGTTCTTGACTGTTAATTGCTTATATGGATGTGTAGCATGTGGATATGTTGTTTGTTATGTTTTAGTGATTGTGGATTGGTGAATTGGTCTTTGGAAGATGCGTTTTGGTCTCCTCTTTCTCTTGGAGTGGTTCAATGTGTGTATTTTTTGTTCATAAAGTGTATCTTGTTTCAAGATAACTTGGTTTAAGCTTTGATGATCTATCTTGTATAGAAAGATGTGTATGATTGAGTTGTGAAGAGTAAATAAGAGTGAAGAGAAGGAAGGAAGGAAAGTGTGATGAATATAGATGCGAGGATAATCAGTGAGTTTTGGTAAATAGCAAAAGAAGAGTTGTGTTTGAATGATATGCAAGTTGTTTTGAGACTGTGATAGTGATTTGAGACAGAGTGTTGGCAGTTGAAGATCAGAGTTATGTGTATTGATGTTGATCACTTGATGCAAAGGTCAAGGATAGCTTCATGATCAGAAGATCCTTATTTTCATATCATTTTTGTATCTTTCCTTGAGTGCAGTTAGCTTAAGGTTTTGCAAGTCCTATCTTGTATCTTGCCCCATGAGTAGTTAGCCTTGGTGTGCAAGTTTGGAGTAGTTAGCTCTTTTCTTCGTAATCTAATATGCATAGTAGATATATTTTATGGGTAGGTACTCACTGTGATTTTTTCCTGCTTGGGTTTTCCACGTATAAATCTTGGTGTTCATGTGTTATATATGTGTTGAAGTTTAATTGTTTATGTGTTGCATTTAATTTTGTTTTGGACTGATTCACCCGCCCCTCTTAGTCATGCCTTGGGATCAATAATTGATATCAAAGAAAGGTTCCTCTTGAGTAAGATTAAACTCTTGAGGTAGATCTGGTATAGTGCGGGATGTGCATTACAAAGTTCCTATCTTTGATGGTACAAATTTTTTGTACTAGAAGGAGAGAATGGAGTCACATTTGGAAACATTGTAGAATGAAATTCAGGAAATTATTCAGACTGGATATACACCTCTGTAGGGTGGTGCTAAGACTATAGATCAGATAAAATTAAAGGAGGCTAATGCAAAGGCTAGAGCGATAATCCTAAATTGTATAAGTGATTCAGTGTTTGAAAGAGAAATGATTCAAGGAAGTAAAAGTTGTATGGAAAAAGTTGTGTTTGGCATATGAAGGAGATTCAAAGACAAAGTGGGATAGGTTGATTAATTTAAAGCAGAAGTATAAGTACCTGAGAATGCTTGAAGATAAGAGCATTGAGAACTATATTATAGAGTGACTGATCTTGTTGATAGAATTATAGTTGTCGGTAGACATTTGGAAGAATGTGATGTTGTTTATAAGATATTGTTGACTTTGCCTAATTCCTACAAGCCACAAAGATGTGTTATACAAGAGAGCAATGATTTGAGTAAATATATTATTGATCAGCTTATTGGTACCTTAGTAGTCTATGAGATTTTAGAAATGGAGCAAGAGAAGAGAAAAAAAAGAGAAGAAACATTTAATGTTTAAAGAATTGATGATTTGGAATGCAGTGGAGATGTAAATAAATCTAAAGCAATTTTTTGAGAAGATTGCAATGAAGCACTAGAAAATACAAATGTAAGTTACCTCTAAAATGTTTTTCTTGTGGTAGAATTGGGCATTATGCTTCTAATTTGACTTACAAAGAAGATTATAAGAAATTGGATGTCGATAAGAAAAAGAACAAGTTCAAGAGACACAATTTTAATAGAAGAGAGAAGAAGGGCTCATATTCTATCAAGGAGCATACATCATGATGCAAGAGCACTAGTCTAGTTCTTATCGGTTGGGCAGTTTTCAGTGGAATTGCTTAAGAGCGTGGCATTTCTTCATGTTTGAGTGTTTAGCATTGTGGTTTTGGGTTTATTCCCTTGTGTTCATGGTCTTTACCATGAAGTTTCATAGTATTTGGCTTTGTTTTTGGTGAGATGTGAATTCTGGTATTGTCTCGGTTGATATGTTCTTACCAGTTAGCCAGGTTGTATGTTGAGTGAAGATGATTTTGGGTTATGGTTGATCTCCATGACTTGCGGATCATTAGAGGTGTTTCTTTGGGTCTTGGTCGGTATTCTCCAAAATCAGTATATCATTTTATGCTTTGGAGATTGTTCTTTGTGATTTGAGCCGACATGTTACCGTTGCACATTTCATGAACTAGTTGGTCTTTGGGCCGACTTGATTGAGTTGTAATTATTTGTAGATGGTATAAATGGAAGCTTGTGAATCATTTGAGGGGAAGCTAGAAGATTGAAGGTAGAGCTTTGAGATTGAGCGAAGATGTAGAACCGGCGAGATTCTGATCCGATAGGACTGAGGCTGGAAGGCTAAGGTCTGGATTAGGATAGAACTGGTAGACTATTATTGGAGGCCGACTTGATGTGCAAATGATCTGCCGATCTTATATTTGTATTATATGCATTATTTGTATCCTGGACTATGATCCATCATGTGGCATGTATAATTCTTCAGACTATGATAAGATTCATTCACATTGTTTACCGGTTATGTGTTTTGTGTTGTTACCGGTTGTTCTTCCTGATTTTTTTGGTACCTTGTTACTGGTTATCGGTATGCTTTGCATTGTTTATGTGTTAAGTTGCAAGGTTGGGTTGTCCTTCATTTGATCTCCCTGCCTTGACTGCGTCACATCAAAAGATGAACTTGATGATGATTCGAATGAAGAATCCCTATTTTTGGCAATTGAAGATAAGGAGAAGGCTTTGGAGAAATTGAAAAAGGAGAAATCAGTTAATATTGCATTGCATGCTAAGATAGAATCGAATACATGGATTATAGACCGGATGTTGAAATAATATGACTAGTGATAAAGACAAGTTTATTAATGTCAAGAAGTATGATGGAGGATCAATGAAGTTTGTTGGAGAAGATGGTGCATCTATTCGAGGTCATGGAAGCATTTCTATTGATGGTAAGCATATGACTGGTGATGTTTACTATGTTGAAGGATTAGGACAATTTGTTAAGTGTTAGTCAGATGTGTAGAAAAGGGTATGAAGTTTTGTTTAGTAGCACCAGATGTGTGATCAAAAAGGAGAAGACTGGTAAAAGAGTTGGAAAAGGAGCTGGAACATGTGAAAATGTATATTATATCAAGGATAAAGAGGAGAGTAAGTGTTTTCTAAAGCAGAGTAATGAATGTTGGTTATGGCACAAGAGAATTGTACATGCCAATTTTTGATAATAGGATCAAGATTTGTAGATTTGAAGCAGTTAAAGATTTACGTAGACTTGTGAATCCTACTGATACTATGTGTAGAGAATGTCAATTGGGAAAGTAGATAAAGAGAAGATTCAAGAATAAGGAATATTCTAGTATGAAACCTTTGGAGTTGATTCATACAAACTTATGTGGACCTATAAGGACAAGAGGTTTAAACAGAGAAAGGTATTTCATGTTACTCATTGATGACTTCTCTAGAATGACTTGGGTTACATTATTAAAGGACAAATCTAAGGTTTTTTTATAGCTTTAAATTTTTCAAATTTATGGTTGAGAATCAAGTAGATGCTAAGATTAAGTGCTTAAGATCAAAAAAATGAGTAGAATTCACTTCATGGGAGTGATATTTTTGTGAAATTCATGGGATCAGAAAGCATTTTCTACTCCAAGGACTCCTCAAGATAATGATGTTGTGGAAAGAAAAAATAGAATTGTTATTGGGATGGATAGGACTTTGTTAAAAGATGCTAATTTGGCTAATGTATATTGGAAAGAAGTAGTTCATGCTATGATGTATCTTCTTAATAGGGTGTAGATCAGAGTAAACCATACCAAAACACCTTATGATCTATGGAACGGTAGACCTCTTACTATGAAGTATTTTTAGATCTTTGGAAGAAAATGTTATATCAGAAGAGATGAAGACAATATTGGGAAATTTGACTCTAGAGAAATGAAGGAATCTTTTCGAGATATGCTACAAACAACAAGGCTTACCAATGTTTCAACAAAAGGTTGAATATAATAGTAGAAAGTACAAATGGGAAGGTATGTGAAGAATGGAATTAGATTGAACCTAATATTGAGACTGGTATTGAGATTGTTCCAATTTTTCAAAGAAGACAAGTGATCAAGAAGAAAACAAAGAGAAGGAAACAAATGATGATGATGAAGAAGATGAGGATAATTTAGAGAAAGTTCCTGCTAAGTATGTTCAAAAGAATCATTCAGAGAATTAGATAATCAGAGATAAGAGAAAAGGTGTTTAGACCATAAGGAAGATTGCAGAAGCTCAAGATCAAGCTAATTAATGTTTTCTATCTATGATGGATTCATAGACTTATGAGGAAGCAAGAAAAGATGAGAGTTGGGTTAAAGAAATGTAAGAAGAACTAAATCAAATTCAGAAGAACAAGACTTGGGAGCCGGTACCTAGAATGGTGGACAAGAATGTAATAGGAACTAAGTGGGTATTTAGGAATAAGTTGAATGAGAAATGACAAGTGACAAGGAATAAAGAAAGGCCGATATGTTCTCAAGTGGAAGGTATAAACTTTGAAGAAACTTTTTATCTGGTAGCAAGGATGGAAGCTATTCGTATGTATCTTGCATTTTTTGCTTACAAGAACTTTAAAGTTTATCAGATGGATGTCAAATCAATATTTTTGAATGGAGATCTAGAAAAATAAGTTTACATTGAGCAACCAGATGGATTCATATTGATAGAAGATTTGGATATGGTATGCAGACTAAAGAAGGAATTGTATGGATTCAAACAAACACCCAGACCCTAGTGCAAGGTTTTTACTTCAATTTTTTTTTAGAAAAGGTACAATAGACAGTAATCTTTATTTCAAGATTGATGGAGATAAGTTGTTAATTGTTATAGTTTATGTTGATGGCATTTTATCTAGAGGAGATGATATCTTATGTAAAGAATTTGCTAAGGAGATGCAAAATGAATTTGAAATGTCAATGATTGGTGAGTTGTCTTTCTTTCTTGGGTTGCAAGTCGTTCAATCAGAAGATGGAATTTTTATTTCTTAGAGCAAGTATGTGAAAGAAATTTGGAAGAAGTTTGGTTTTGATGGTTGCAAACAACTCCTTCAACCATTGGATGCAAGTTGAGTAAAGAAGATGAGTCTCCAGAAGTTGAACAGAAGAAGTGTAGATCGATGATTGGTGGATTGTTGTATTTGACTATGTCTAGATCAAATATCATGCAAGTTGTTTGTCTGGTAGCTAGATTTCAAATAAATCCAAAGGTAACACATGAGCAAGATGTAAAGAGAATTTTTAGATACTTGAAAGGTACTGTGGATTATGGACATTGGTACAAAAAAGGTGGAGATTTTATGTTGAAATCCTATACTGATGTAGATTGGGCTAGAAGTGTTGATGGTTGAAAGAGTACTAGTGGTGGTGCATTCTTTTTAGGAGACAGATCAGTCTCTTGGTTCAGTATGAAACAAGATTCAGTTTCCCTATCTACTATTGAAGCAAAGTATATTGTAGCGACATCTTGTTGTACTCAGGTAATGTAGATGAGACAAACTCTTAAGGATATCAAGGTAATATATGATGAAGCAATTCCTATTATGTGTGATAATACTAGTGCAACAAACATTTCAAATAATCTAGTTATGCATTCGAGAACAAATCATATTTCAATAAGATATCATTATATAAGGGAGAAAATTGTTGAGAAGGAAGTTCAATTGGAATACATTTCTATGAAAGAGCAAGTTGCAAATATTTTCACTTAGGCATTGGAAAAAGATACATTTGAGTTTCTTTGGGAGAAGCTTGGGTTCATTGCCCCTCCTTCTAGCTAGGTGCATCATGGGGATGCATCTTTCTAGGGGGAGCTTTCATGCCTATTTCTTTTCCTAGATTGATGTTGTGACTTCTCTCAAGGGAAGCAATGGTGCGTACAGTGTTATTGTGACCTTTGTCCTTGATGGAAAAGGAGGAGAGATTGAGTAAGTTCTAGCAAAGGGAAAGGTTCAATAAGTTTGATATGTTGGAAAGATTGATATTGAGAGAGATAGTGCAAAAATGTGATGTATGTTTTAGAGAGATATTGAGCAGTATTCTTCTTATTTAAGGTGTAGGTGTCATCAAGTATTGCCATCAATGACAAAGGGAGAAATTGTTGAAAGTATGTGCTGATGTTTTGTTTTGGTTGTCATAGATGTCAAACTTGTTGTTTTAGGATGTTCTGGGATGTCTATTGGTTCAGAATGTCTATGGTGTAGAGTTATCTTGTTGTGTTGTTCATGTTGCAGTTGTTCAATTATTTTTTTGGAAGTGCTTGGGTCTAGAATTTATTGCTGGTGTTGAGTGTTGTTATTTTCATTGGATATAGTGTAATGCCCCACCAAGAAACCCTAAAGGATATGACTAAAAACAGTCAAAAATAATGCAAATTTTTTTTAAAAAAATAATATAGAACATAAAAACTTATGGAACAACGTAGCAATAGAAGTTGCAGAAGCGAAAGACTTAACTCAAACTCCTAAAGGGTTTCCCAGCGTGAATTACTTAATTAAACTAACCTTTACTTAAGATCAATTAACCCCTTTAATAAATACATTTAACCATTAGAATCTTAATTACACTAGTCAATAATTGTTTCATTCTTTTGCATGAGATAACACTAACATTTCCATACTTCATTTATGATTAAACACTCAATTAAATTGCTTTAATGAATTTAATTAAAGATAGAAATCCTAACATCTAACTCACATCATAATACATTTCTTTTACATTGCAAGGATAGCTTAGTATTACAATTGCACTTAATACATCAAGTCTCATAAAAATTACATAATGATTGCATCAAATTACAACTTCCATGAAGGAATACATATAACATATGATACAACCAACCACATAAGGGTCCAAGAGATAAAATATCTGATCCAAGAAAAATAAGAAGGATCCAACTGGTACAATGGAATGAAGTGAAACCAAGAGATACATTTGGAGCACCTATGAAGCTAATCCCTCGCAAGAAGACATGAACAAAATACCCAATGGAAAGTGCCACTACCACCCGACCATGTGGTCCAAAAAGGAACCACCCCTCCATGCTAGGAGATAGTAATAAGGCCCTCAAGAAAACCACAATAAAGCATCATATGGTTTGTAATGCCCGCCAAAATACCCTAGAGAAATACACTAACTAACATGCAATAGAGATTTTTTTTATTTTTAAACATCAACTAATGCAACCATTACCATCAACTACTCAAATGTAGTAATCATTCATTAACTAAATAACATCTAACCATCATAATCAAATTCACATAAGAACATAACGCAAGCGGAAATAAACACAACATCTCAAAACATCCTCTAGGGCATCTCAACGTCATCACTTAAACTAACCATAAGCAATAACATTATAAGCATGATAACACAATTACCACCATAGACTAATGCATACTAATTCCTAGCATGATTTATTCTTCCAATGTACACATCATTCTTCACTATTATATATCATGATTATATCCATCTACTAAGCATACTTAACCAATCCTTTTTAAGTTCATTTTAAAACACCAATACCAAATGTTCCTACTCCCAAATTACTTATACATTTATATCATCATGAACTAATCACAAGATAATCTAACATAATCCAACATTACATAAGACTATACAAACATCCATGAATCAATTTCCATTAATGAACCAATTTTACAAGTTACATTATTTATTCTCTTAACATACTATTACAACATATATGATTACAATATCTTTCACCACAAGGAACATGGTCCTATTTAGATTTAATTTACATCAATCTACTACAAGAATCCATCCAAAGTTAAGAAGACAAGATATCCACATCCACGCAAGAGCATTTAACAAAGAACATCCCAATGGAAGAAGGCATCAAACCACCCAACCATGTGGAACCAAAGGAACCACCTGTTAGCAATTGACACTCAATTGGTTGGTTTCACTATGTTATCATTGATGGCAACATGATATCTTGTTTCGGCTTCATGTTTTGGGTTAGTTGTGTACCTGTAGGCACTTCACAGACACTTCACTGGCACCGGCACCGGCAAGATGGAAGGATTTCTTTTGTTACTAGCAATGTATGCTGACATGGTTTAGAATCAAGTTATCTATATTGGAGGCCAACATATTTTGGATCCGGCATCGGCAATTGTTTTTTTATATTCATTTGTTTATGTTATCTAGCTGACATGTATTTTGATATTATAAATATCTTTGTAATCTGACATAAGACATGATAAATTGTATAGGGTATATAGGTCAATTGGATAGATCATTTTGTGATGTAATAGTATGGATGTGAATATGGATGATAAGCAATGCGAAATATATCAGAGAGATCATGTATGTGGGGATATTTTTGTAAAGGGTTTAGGGTTACAGACTGGAACAGATAGAGTTTAACCAGAACTGTATTCAGGCATAGAAGATGCTATCTTTGTAGTTCATTCATTTCTTTGGATTGTAGTCTGGATTTATATGTATTCAGTGGGGCTCCTTTTGTGATTGAGTAGTGTGCTCTTGGCTATAAGCCTTCTAGCAAGTGCAGGCCCCTATATATTGTAATATCTCTTCATATGGCCAGTGGATTGATATTGTGGGTCACAAATCCCACCGTGGTTTTTCCTCTTTGAGGTTTTACACGTATAATTATGTGTGTTATGGTGTTCATTTATGTGATTGGCGTATTACTTGTTTCACTTCTTTCAATTATGTATGTACTGGTATACCGGTTGGTGTATGCATGTTTTAATAAGGCTAAAATTGATCATACCGGTAGAACATTGATTCACCCCCCCCCCCCCCCTCTCAGTGTTCTTGGATTCCAACTATTGGTATCAGAGCCTTGTGCCTCAGAGGAAGTTTAACAACTTGAGGAAGATCCTGAATCTGGAATCCATGGATATGGGTTTGGAAAAGCAACTTGAGATGGCACTTGTGGATTATGATGTTGAAAGGATGAAGAACTTAAAGCTACAAGATAGATTGAATTCTGCTAAGGAATTCATTCTTGTCCTATAGGAGAGGTTGTCATCTGTTCAAGCTAGGAGGAAGGAACTTTTACAAAATTAGGATGATGAAGAGAAAGATGCACTTAAGAAACAATGTTAGAAGCTGAGTCAGGAGAACATGGTTATGAAAAATGAAATGCAAGCTATAACTATGAGAATGTCTAAAGAGATTGAGGACCGAAAGAAAAAGGAAGAAAATCTTGTTGTATCTCTGAAGAATAAATT
Organism: Cryptomeria japonica; assembly: GCF_030272615.1. NCBI lineage: Eukaryota > Viridiplantae > Streptophyta > Pinopsida > Cupressales > Cupressaceae > Cryptomeria > Cryptomeria japonica. The sequence continues at coordinate 474,837,796 of NC_081405.1, forward strand.
TGAAGAATGTAGTAGGTTGGTTCATGAGAATGATATGTTGAGAACTGATTTAGTACAATCCAAAAGTAATGAACAAGAGCTTGAGAGACAAATGATAATTCTGAGAGATGATTTGACTATTACAAGTGAGTATAGAGAAAAATTCAAGATTAGTTCAACACAACTAGATAAGTTATTGAAGAGACAAAGGTAGAATGGATATTCCAGTGGACTTGGATTAGAACAAGGATAGAGTTCTGGTACTGCTAATGAAGATCAAAACCATAAGACATCGGTAAGACATTTTAATGCTTATAAGTTTAATGGTAGATGTTTTGTTTGTAATAAATTTGGTCACATGGCTAGGCAATGTAGAAATAGAGCAAATCAGAATAATAATTCTGCTTTCAGTCAATGCTCTAAATGCAATAAGTATGGTCATAAGACAAAAGATTGTAGAATGAATGTAAAATATTATGCATGTGAAAAATTTGGACATATGGCTAATCAGTGCAGGTCAAGAAATTATATAGATTTTAGCAAAGCAATTCAAAATAATAATGTTACATGTTATGCATGTAATGAGGTTGGACATATTGCTAAATTTTGTAGAAGCATAAATCTACCAGTTGGTAATGGAGGATAAATGAGAAAGGGAAAGAAAAGGTTAATGAAATCTGACAAGATCATACCTAGAGATGGGTTAGGAATTCTGAAGAACAATCAACAGATGGTAATGTACCAGTTACTTATCCAACAGAGGAGGTTTCTCCTGCACTGGCAGGAAGCTCATTCGATAACTGAAGCAGATGCCTTAGGGGTAGGCAAAAATTCATGAAGATACTATATATGCCTCAAGAAGAGGTTCTGGAAGATGTTCCAGCTATTGGAGATGCTTATTTGACATGGAGATGTTTTATCGAGATCCCATATCTTCCACCGAAAGTCATTGATGTCAATGAAAGATTAGGGTTTTTTCTTTTTTCTTGGAGGATAAAAGGTTGAATCTACTTCATTTCTGATCACCTTGCATTCAAAAGTGATTAAGAGCGATTCAGAGTGATTAAAGGTGATTCAGTGCGATCAGATATCTTCTTGAGCAATTTCACCAATGATTGGAAGAGGTCTTTAGGGTTTTTCACCGACAGTGATTCACAAGTATTTATCCTTAATCATGGAAGTGGGATCATCATTTGTAGCTATCTTTGTTGCAAATTTGGTTGTTGTTGAGGTCAAGGACCATCCCAGGCTGACTTTCAAGTGATATCTATATGTGGCTACTGTAGACACCCAAAAATGGTCAACGCTTGCGAAGTCATACTTTAACATTTGTGCATTGCCTCATTTTAGGTTTTTGTGTCGCATTAACATTTCTCCTATGTTACACACTTGGTCTTTATCATTTGTGAACATCGAGTCATTCTTCTAAATTCTTCATTTGTCTCGCTTTTGAATTTGGTCTTGTCGACAACACTATCCAATCATGATTTTGATCGATTTTATCCTATCGCATCAATGTGCGTGCTAATTTGTTATCATTTTGGACATCGTCAATCCTAATTAGGGTTTTGTCCTCTTATCAATCTTATCATCAATCTTATCATTTTGGACATCGTCAATCTTAATTAGGGTTTTGTCCTCTTATCAATTTGTCATCAATCTTTATCATTATCAATCTTGTCATTTGCGATCAATTTGTCATTGATCGTGGTCATTTTCAATATTATCGTTTTGCAATCTATTTTGTCATCGATTATTGTCCTCTTGTCAATCTTGTCATTTGGCAATCAATTTGTCTATCGATCATTGTCCTTCTCAATCGTGTCAATTTGGATCAATTTGTCATTGTTCCTCATCAATTGGTGCATTTATCAATCGAATCATTTTATCACATTGGTCATTTATCAATCCAAAATCAAATCGAATCGAGTCAATTATCTTTCAAGACCTAATTCATCTTCTAGGGTTTCGTGATTTAATCATTTAACCTTGTGTGTGTCATTTCTTCCTTTAGGATTAATAAATTGTTTATTTATCCTAAGTCTTCTCATTACAATTAAATGTTCATTTAATTGGCTAATTATTCCTCTTTGTGAATTAATTAATAAATGACAAATTATTAATTAATTTACCTAATTTGCATCAATTTTACCTAATTTCTAATTCTTAATTTCCTAATTTCTAATTTCCACCTATTTTCTAATTTCCTATTTTTTCCACCTAATTAACTTGTCTTTAGTGCTCCCTATTTTTGTGCTTCATGCGTCATACTTTTGACATAGCAAGATGTCATAAGCTTCTAGTCCTCTAACCATTGCATTGGAAATATGTCATAATTCATGACATAGAAGGTGTCATAACCTTCCTTTTCCACTCAATTGTACCATTTTCGAAATCAATTACCAAAATATCAATGTCATGCTAATCTTGTCTTTTCTCCAATTTCTCTATAAATTGGATGATCTTCATCAATCAAGGCTAATTAATAATTCTTATCAGACTATTGAACTTACGCTTCGAGTATTCTTGAATGTCAATCTTGCTTTCATAATTAGGTGTATGCACTTGAAGGTGAGATCCACAACAAACCTATTTGGAGAAGAAAGAAGAACAATGGAGCCGCATGGAAGAAGCATCCAAATCGTCATCTGGTTTGCATGAATATTTGCTTTTGAATGCTTTGTTTTTATGTCTCTATTGAGTGTGCTTAGGATTAGATCATTGCAATGTGTGATTGAGCTAATAATGAATAATATGTCTTTTTATATATTGCTTTGATGATTCCTAATCCGATGCTACATTAATTGGTGAACCCGACGTGAACACTAACCATCTAACCCTCTAACTATGTTTTGGAGTGCTTTCAAGTTGATTTTGCAGGTCAAAAACCCAAAAACAGGGCCGTGCAGGGTATTCTGGGCACTTCTGCGCCTGTGTCCTGCATCTTGCGCCTGTGTCCTGCATCTTGTGCTTGTGTAGGCAACATTCTGCACTTGTGTCAGACATCTTGCACCTGTGTCATGAGTTCTGCGCTTGTGTAAAGTCCAGAACAGAGGTGAAAAATGCAGTGTTTACTTGAAATTTTTGGTGTTTTTGCATTTTGTTTTCTGTGCTTTGGATTTTGGTACTAATTATTTGTGCAGAATCTTGGCATACGCATGGAAAAGACTATAAATCAAACTACTAACATGTCTTATGCAGAATCGATGGTTAAAGACAACAAATCAAACCTCTAACTTGGGTTTTGCAGGTTGCCTTGGAGAAACAACCAAACTGTGTGTTTGAGATTTTTAATTAGGCACTTAGTGATTTACAAATAGGTGGGAATAAACATTTGTTTGCTCTGATTGTTAAGTGTGACATTGGAGTAGGAGAGTATGCTCTCATCCTTCTTAGGGTGATCAGAAATCCAGATCTTCAATACCATGCTTGTGTGTTGAGTGTGTGTCACATTTAGAGGGCCTGCCTTCCCGACCACTTTGCTTTAGCAAGCAAGTGATAATCGTGAGAAGGGAACGACCCAAAGTGAGTATGGCTAGAATTCCTTGGCATTCTAACTCACTATAAAAAAATACCCGATGAGCGAAAGCTTTGAAGGAAGTATTACATGGGAATTGCAGTTACTTGGGAAGTGATGACCCTTGGACTCTTTCTCATATGAACATCTAAGTAGGGCCTTTTGGTCTAAATCGTGCTTGCACGACTAAATTTGTTGGTATCTTGATGGGCTTAATGTCTCAATCATGATTGTGTGACATCAAGGAGTAACGCTTAACAGAAATCCTTACTAAACACCTTGTTTTTAGAGGCCAAAAACCCTTCTAGTTGCTTGAGAAGGACAAATTCAGAAGAGATACTAAGTTTGCCATGGGGAGATTTCCATGGGGACTGATGCTTGGCTGCCCTGAGAAGTGAGTGTCGTGGAGGGGAGCCCGTGGGGTCAAGCATCTATGTATTCTCCTTGAATCTCATAATGAGTCTACCTCTCAAGTACCTAATGTCTTTGCCTACCATAAGAAATGTGGAAATGAGCATGATTGTCTTGAGTCTATGTTAAAACATCTTGTCTTCTTTGCTTGTCAAAAGTTGAATTGTATCTCATTTCAAAAGCAAAACAAATTGATCCAACATAAGATTAAACACAAGAGACATTCATCCAACAAAGGTTTAACAAAGTTTAAAACTCATCTTCAAACATGGTTGTCAAATATTGTTCAAGATCTTGTCTCAAGAAGCATGTCACTTACATTTAGGTTCATCCTAGGTTGCATTTTGCAAAAGTCATTGTCAAGTACCAAGGTTAGGTTTCACCTAAGTCATACTCCTTTGCATATCAATAAGGGTCATCCATTTGCATATGTCCTCTTGCATTAAAGTCATACCATTGTCATACATTGCTTACCCTAGGTCTCTCCATTAAGTTTAGGTCATTATCATATCATATTAGGGTTATTTGCATAGTGATTGTTCCTTTGCATATAGTCTCAAAAATTAGGTTTGGTCATACTTGAGTAATCCAAATCTTTGAATAAACCCTAAGTCATTGTTAAGAAGTCTAGACCTTATCAAACCTTTGTCTTTTTGTCATCAATATCATTTGGTCAAACCTAGCTTAGTATCCAAGCATATAGGGGAGACATTGTCATCTTGTCCTTTGTCACTTGAGTCCTTTTGTCCTTTGAGGTCTAGATATCATTCCAATTTCCTAAGGGTCCCTCTCTTAGATTTGCATTCATAAGTTTGTCAAAATCTTGAAAAATAACCAAAAACATAGGTTGCATTCTTGCCATAGATTGCATTTTCATCTATTTAGTTTGCATTTAGTTGCATATCATATATTATCCTTGAAAAATTTCAAAAATATTGCATTTGCATAGTGACATGTCTATTGAAACAAGGTTCCAAGCACCAATGATGCAACAAAGTTTGACATATCAACCGACAATGCAATCACAATTCTATCCAACCCAACAACAAGGCAATATTGATCAAACATTTTATGATGAAACAAGTCTCCAAATACAAAAACTAGAGGAGAAGCTAGCTCAAGAAAATGAGATTTTGGAACAAAGAGTGAAAAACATTGTGAAGAATAGATCACAAATGTCCAAAATGTTTCAAAAATTTCCAGGTCGAAATCCAAATATCGAGCCAATTGATGTAAGATCTCTTATTGAACGATCAGACATACCAGCTCTTCTCTCCCAAATAGAGATGATGAAATAATTTCAAGAAAAGAGACAACATCAATTTCAACATTATGTGCCTTCACAACAAGAACAAGAAGGTGTTTACTATCAATCAGATTTTCAACCAATACAACCAATGGTCCAATTTCAACAATATGTCCAACTGACTATCAAGTATCAACAACAAACTCAATGGACAACTCAGTATCAACAACAACAACCAAACATTCAAAAACAAAGGTTGCAGCACACACCAACCCAAGTTTCAAACATGTCAGAACAATTGAACCAAGTCCAACATCAGAACATGACATCAGATCATAACCAAATTATTTCCAAACAAGTTCAAATTCCAGATACAACCATGTCAAAACCTCAAAAGAAAGGTGGCTTTATTGCAATGCTCTTAAGGAAATTACCAAGTGAGTTCTTTGAGGAAGATCAAGATAATACACTTATGTCTAGCAATGCCTCATCTCCCCACAAGCAAATTGACTCTCCAGTGGCATCTATTCCTACACCTTTAGAAGTTTCGCAGGAACCTTCCATATTGTCCTCATCAAACAATACACCCAAGGATGAAATTTTCCAAGAGCTATCCATAATTGATTGCCAAGATAATCCAATTCATGATGCACATCCTTGTCATGTTTCAGAAATACAAGACCCAATGCCACTATGCACTTTATTGCCATTACCTGTTTTAGAGGACCCCATTCGAAGTCCCTCTTCCTCATGTTCAAGCATTGATTCCTTGTTAGAATCCATCACAAATGTTCAAAGTGCATCCCCTTCATGCCAAAGCATTGATACCTTGCCAAAATCCCCCATGCATATCCAAAGTCTAACCCCATGTCAAGAGGATAATTTAGAGCATGAAGAAACATGTCTTAAAATAGATCAAGATCAAGATCCTGAAACCTTATCATCCCATCCAATTGTTGACCAAGATCTCATCTTCCCAGACACTCACGATGATTCCCCTATTCTTGTCCATCCTATCCAAAGTCCTATTGACACTCCATTCCCCGAGGAAGATCAAGATATCTCAATCCATCAAATCCCAAATGATACCCTTCCATTTCATGAAAAAAATGTCCTTTCAAATCCCATTGACATTCCACTTCCTGAGAAAGATCAAGATATCCTTTCCATCCTTTATGATGATCCCATTGAAAGTCAAGAGAAAAGCACCTTTAAAGAGGATTCCAATGATCTTCCTCCTTGTCAAGATCAAATTATTCCTTCAGATCCTCCACAAGATCCACTTGTTCCTCCATCTCCTTGTCTTAATGCTCCATATACACTCCAAGATCATATTTCTTGTTATGATCCCCTTATTTCTCCCTTTCCATCTCTTGAAGAGCCTATCATTGAACTATGTCCACTACATGATCCTAATCGCCAACATGATCCTAATCCACCTCATGATTCTAACGTGTCAGTGCAAGATGTTCATGAACCCTCGACATGCATAATGGGTTCTTCCACTTTGGTCCAATCTGATCCACTTCAAGAGCTCATTATTTCTCTCATATTATTTCCACCTCATAATGGACTCGCGTCTTCTTCCCAAAGCAAAGAGTATCCTATTAGTCAAAATATTGATAAAGGCAAAGGGGTAGACCTTCATAAGAAAGAATCCCTTCATGTTAAAGAATATACTAATGGTCATGGCTACAAAGCTCACACTCAAGGCGTTGGTATCCCTTCAAAGTCAAAATCCAAATGTCCACCTTCCCCATCATCGCTTCCATCCATTCTAGGTCCCTATATCCCTCCATCTCTTATGCAACATTAGCAAAGGCACACATCTTGGAGAACCTTCCATCCATCTCACATGCCTCCATATCATTCCCATCCACACCGACATTCATTCCCTCTTCCAAGCAATTTGGATGCCAAGCATAAAAGTCGTAAGTCTAGAAATCCACATGTATTCAAGGATCAACATGTCCAATATAATCGACATGTCAAAACAAAGAACAATATGATCTATAAAGAAAAAGAAATATCCAAAAGGCCACAGAGGCCCATTGAGCAAAATAAAGCAAATTCAAAATATATATGGGTTCCTAAATCCCTTGTGCAAGCAATGCACTCCAAGGAACCACAAAAGCATGAAAAATCAAAAACCATGTGGATTCCTAAGCGGCTCCTTGAAGCGCAAAAGCCTAAAGAGACATCCAACTTGGCATCCAAAATTGCTATTCCTCCATCCAAACCGTCCAAGTCTATTCCTCCATCCATTTTGGGCCCTTATGTCCCAAAATCTAAAGTTGTTCCTTCATCAAAATCTCAATATCCAAATTACATCTTTCCTCCATCAGTCCATCACCCCTCAAGGTGTGTGCCAATGTCGATCTTGCCTTCATTTCCATCCATTGAAGCCCAATTCTTCCAATACCCTATCCATTAGCCAATGCATATTTTCCATCCTTCGATCCCTTTGATCCAATCCTTTGCATAAATCCTTGCCTTAGTTTCATCTTATTTTCCATGTCCTTATCCTACCAATGTTTTTGAGCATACTTTTAAAGGTCATCATCCATTTTTTTCAAGGCTACTATCCAAACAAAAAGACGCTTGAGTCCTTCTTCCATCCCCTATCATGTGTCTATCTTCTATTGAAAAAGTCAAAATACAAAAAAAAAAATTGAAAAAAAAAAGACGAGAAAAAAAAAAAGTGAAGCAAAAATAATTCGTCCACTGGTGAAAACCTGGCAAACAGGCACCTTGGGCAAGTACCGTGATGAAAACCTGGCAAATAGGTGTCATGCGTAATCTATGAACTTCTTGCACACCACACTTGGGGGCAGGTTTACTCCTTCATATCCTATTGCCCTTCATTATCCTATCATACCCCTGTCCTATTACCCTTCCTTGTCCTATCATCCCTCATGTCTAGTTTCCCTTTCCACCTTTGATCTTGACAAGGCTAAGGATCATCATGAACATCATGTATCTTGTTTACAGCTTTTAGTCCATCATAGCTTTTGGTCTTTATCCATTTGCTTATTACAACTTTTCATCCATATTCCCTGGCTTATTGCAACTTTCTACCATTATCCCTTAGCCAATCCCGACCTTCAGTCCATGTCCCTTATCCATTCTTAGTTTTGCTTATCCTATCCATATCTTATCACTATCCATACACTCTTTCTGTCCCTTGATCTTGATCTGACATAAAGACGCAAAATTTAAACATGGTTTCAAAAACCTCTTGACATGTCCCTCATGCCATGTTCCTGCTTTACATTGTCATATCCAGTCTCTTGTCCCATCACACCATAGCCCTTGGAAATTGCATCCGTATTGTCTCCATGACAAAAGGCCTTTGTCTTCCCTCTATCCACCATCATTTCAGCAAGCCTATTTATTCACCTGTCATATTCCTTGCCTTGCTAGACACTGGGGGCAAAGTCATTAAAAACTAAAAACAAAAAAATTTAAAAATGTCCTGAAAAAATCTCAAAAAAATTGGAAAATGTCCTGAGATAAAATCATAAAAAAAAAATCATAAAATGTCCTGAAAAAAATCTCAAAAAAAAAAAATCGAATAATGTCCTGAAAAAAATATCTAAAAATCAAAAAAATGAAAATCCATAAAAATCATAAAAAGTCCTGAAAAAAAAAATGAACACAAAAAAATTAAAAAAACTCGAAAAGCATTTTGCAATAAATAACCCCTCTATGCATAGACAGATCGCTAAGTATACATCCAACGACTCGCAATCCAATGATGTGCTTTAATGAAATCATGCGTTAACAGATGAACTTTTTTCAATCAAAACCAAACATTCAACCTGATCAAAATTGTCATCTCAATCGAATATCAGTATCCAAATCATTTGTCCTTGTTCCTATTATCATGGGTCTTATACAGGGTGTGGTATACTCGAAACCAGACTATGTCCTGTCTTAGACGGGGTACCACATTTCCTAAAACCAGACAGCATGATCGTCCTATCAGCACTTTCAACTTTTGACAATGACCTCCGAGAGCGTGACCTGCTCTCTGTCCTCGATCGTGCCCGATATGAAGGCACTCTCTGCTCTGGTGGAACAACACCCTCATATAGTGTCCTCCAATACAGTCTCTCCTCTCTAGTCTCTACCAGCATCTGTGCCATCTCCCTTGCACTGGCATCCCTAATCGACCCAATGAACTCAGTGACTCTCTGTCCCTCTCACTGTGCCTGAGCTATGGCTATATCTCGAGCCTCTGTGAGTCTGGCTATCTCCGCTTTGAACTGCTCCTGCTCTCTCTCCAATGTCGCAATATAGTCCTGCTGACTCGCTATGGTAGCCCTGCACATCTCCACCTCCTCTGTCCTAGCTATCCCCGGCTCTAGAGGAATATCCTGCAATGTCTCCTAATCAGCTGAGTCTGGCTCATCATCGTCCTCCCCACCATCATCTCCATCCCCATCATCATCATCCCCCTCATCCTCATCCTCATCCTCATCCTCCTCCTCATCCTCATCATCTCCCTCCTCTCCTGTGAGTGGGAAGTCCTCCTGTCTCCTCGGTACTGGAATATCTGGATCTGTCAATGGCACTAGCCGTCGTGGTGCAAACCATATCTCATACTCCTCTGTCGTCCCAGCATCTACCACATCTGACATCCAATCCCATTGTCTCTGCTGTAGCTGTGCAAAGTCGGCATATGCTATGTGTGGCTGAATCATACTCCCCCACTGACTCGTCTCTCTATGAGATCGGGCAAAGCATGCAGTCCTCCTAGGTACATCCTGTGTCTCTCCAAACTGTCGTCTGACCCTCTCTGGCAGGTACAACTCAATCACTCTCTGGCGATTCACTGGTCGCCCAATCAGGTACCTCTCCTGTCTGCAGTATGGTAGCTCATCATGATCATCTGACCATCTGGGGCAATCTTGATATGGCCTCCATATGAACTCTCTCAGTCTATCCAGCTCATGTCACCAGTACAATATATATCCAAACGGACCCTGTCTCAGTGCTCCACCATAGCTATACGCATATGGTCGGTGTGGTACAATCTATCTCTCTGTAATCGGTCGACATATGGAAATATGCTCGAATGCCCATACCTGAAGCAATGTGACTCCACAGCTCAAAGTCTACACTCCCTGGTATGCTATCTGATGCAGCTAAAAATATAGCATAGCTAGTACACATGGTCCCCACGCATACACTGTCCCCTCTGTCACCATCCGCTCTAGTACTCTTCCCCAGCCAATAGGGAATCCATGTCCTCGTCTATCCCCTGCTAGAAGACATGCTATCACAACTGCTATCACCACATATCGTCGGTCATACTCGGCAGCCATGCTCTCCCAGCCGATCTCCCTCTCGACAATGTCCAGATCGTCTGTGTTGCACTCAAATAGACTGCACAAGGTGTCTCTACCTGTCACTGGGTCATACTCTATCATCTCCCCATGTATCGGAATGCGGAGGATGCGCCATACATCCTCTAGAGTCCCTGTCGCCTCGCCAGTCGCCAAATGGAATGAGGAAGTCTCTGAATGCCATCGCTCTGCCAATGCGGTAAGCAATCCTGTGTTTGCCCTAATCTCGGGCATGTATGTGATATAATATATCCCCAGTCCTGCTAATGTGTCTCTCTTTGTGCTCCTGAGTCTATGTCATAGCATGAAACAGTCTGGTTGATTCTCCCGTGTGATCAACGGATACTGTCAACTCTGCATCACAATCGAGACATCTTTTTGTCAGTTTTAGGGTTTGCTCCTACGGGTTGCATTTCCTCATTTTCATGTCCAATCAGGGTGTTTTTCATCTAATCTGACCTATCCTACCCTTATCCCCCTTTTTTCTGATCATTTGCATGTCATTTTGACCAAAACTAGGGTTTTCAGTGCACAATTGCGCTTGTGTCAGAGAACCTGCGCCTATGTCAGGTAACTTGCGCTTGTGTCTTCCTCCACAAGCGCAGAACACCTGACACAAGCGCAGAAGTCATCTTTTTCATCCCCCGTGGGCCCCGCAATGTCCCGCAAATGCGTCAAATTCATCAAATTGAAAACATGGGTTTTTGAGATCCATACCACTGCTCCTGCGTCGTTCAGTCGTCTGAATGTGTGTACAAGTTCTCCAAGGTGATCCGCCATTGTAATGTTCGCCATCTTTCTGCAAGTGTCCTTGTCTAGAGCAACAAATCCTCCTCTTTAGCTAGTGCAAATGAGCAATTTTCACCCTCTTGGTCCCATTTATAGCTCTTTGTCATTGCATATATGGACGTGCATCCTCTCCATCTTATGTTGGTCGCGGTCTTGTGCACCTTCCATTGCTTGTCCATCATGCATCCGATCTCCGATTGTCAGTCCGTTCGATCCTATCATTTTTATCGATCAATTGGCCTCTTTTCCGCATGTTTCCGGCCAATTCCTCGAGGGGGCATGCATATGTCATTATCGTTGTCTAGGGCATTTTAGTCATTGTTCTTTGAAACAACGCTTAAAATCGCATTGTCTCAAAGAGGGGCAAAATGTAGACACCCAAAAATGGTCAACACTTGCGAAGTCATACTTTAACATTTGCGCATTGCCTCATTTTAGGTTTTTGCGTCGCATTAACATTTCTCCTATGTTACGCACTTGGTCTTTATCATTTGTGAACATCGAGTCATTCTTCTACATTCTTCATTTGTCTCGCTTTTGAATTTGGTCTTGTCGACAACACTATCCAATCATGATTTTGATCGATTTTATCCTATCGCATCAATGTGCGTGCTAATTTGTTATCATTTTGGACATCGTCAATCCTAATTAGGGTTTTGTCCTCTTATCAATCTTATCATCAATCTTATCATTTTGGACATCGTCAATCCTAATTAGGGTTTTGTCCTCTTATCAATTTGTCATCAATCTTTATCATTATCAATCTTGTCATTTGCGATCGATTTGTCATTGATCGTGGTCATTTTCAATATTATCGTTTTGCAATCTATTTTGTCATCGATTCTTGTCCTCTTGTCAATCTTGTCATTTGGCGATCGATTTGTCTATCGATCATTGTCCTTCTCAATCGTGTCAATTTGGATCAATTTGTCATTGTTCCTCATCAATTGGTGCATTTATCAATCGAATCATTTTATCACATTGGTCATTTATCAATCCAAAATCAAATCGAATCGAGTCAATTATCTTTCAAGACCTAATTCATCTTCTAGGGTTTCGTGATTTAATCATTTAACCTTGTGTGTGTCATTTCTTCCTTTAGGATTAATAAATTGTTTATTTATCCTAAGTCTTCTCATTACAATTAAATGTTCATTTAATTGGCTAATTATTCCTCTTTGTGAATTAATTAATAAATGACAAATTATTAATTAATTTACCTAATTTGCATCAATTTTACCTAATTTCTAATTCTTAATTTCCTAATTTCTAATTTCCACCTATTTTCTAATTTCCTATTTTTTCCACCTAATTAACTTGTCTTTAGTGCTCCCTATTTTTGTGCTTCATGCGTCATACTTTTGACATAGCAAGATGTCATAAGCTTCTAGTCCTCTAACCATTGCATTGGAAATATGTCATAATTCATGACATAGAAGGTGTCATAACCTTCCTTTTCCACTCAATTGTACCATTTTCGAAATCAATTACCAAAATATCAATGTCATGCTAATCTTGTCTTTTCTCCAATTTCTCTATAAATTGGATGATCTTCATCAATCAAGGCTAATTAATAATTCTTATCAGACTATTGAACTTACGCTTCGAGTATTCTTGAATGTCAATCTTGCTTTCATAATTAGGTGTATGCACTTGAAGGTGAGATCCACAACAAACCTATTTGGAGAAGAAAGAAGAACAATGGAGCCGCATGGAAGAAGCATCCAAATCGTCATCTGGTTTGCATGAATATTTGCTTTTGAATGCTTTGTTTTTATGTCTCTATTGAGTGTGCTTAGGATTAGATCATTGCAATGTGTGATTGAGCTAATAATGAATAATATGTCTTTTTATATATTGCTTTGATGATTCCTAATTCCGATGCTGCAGCTACCTTGGAAGATTCGGTTGGTGCTTTTTCCTATCAGAAGGAGTTGTGTATGTCGAAGATGTAAGAGCCTACATTCATTATCATATTGAGGATTTGGGAACATCTGATATCAAGAGAATGTACATGAGTGAGCTAATGGGATATTCTAGAAAGATTAAGCCCGAGTACAAGCACATTGAGGATTTAGGGTTTACCGACATTCTAGACATTCCAGAATTCAAAGATGAAATTTTTAGGTATATTTTGAGAAGAGTGCATGGAGAGTTTATCTGGCTAGATAGACCATATAAGATTATAAATGAAGCCATCAGGGCAATCACCAGTTTACCACAGGTTGGGCAGCATTCAGATAAGAAGGTTTCTAATGATCATGTCAACAAGATTACCGATGCAACATCTGACAGGTGATCTATGAGAATCAACACTATCACCAACACAGACATCAGATTCAGAAGCATGATTATTGGGTATAAGGTAACTCAATCAAACCAAAAAAATTATGTTTCTAGCTCCTGCATTTTCGTAGCTTATAAGATGATGAGGGAAAATGAGAAATCGGATCTATATGGTTGGATGTTGGATGAACTGTTGATAAACCTAGGAAAGATTAAAGGAGAAAAGAAAGGGACTTTCTGGTATGGTAACCTAATTGTCTGTTTAATGCTATTTCTCATGATTGAAAATCCCAGTTTTGGGAAGAGGCAATGGGCATTTGATATCCCGATAGGGAGGCAACTGAAATAATTAATTGCTTCATTAGGAAGTCAAAGAGATGAAAAATTATGGGGTTATTTTAAGGCATTCCAGAAGGCTATGAAATCTAGAGCAAAGGTTCCAAAGCACATTGTTGAAAAATACTCAATTGACATATGCTTCATGGTGAAGAAAGATGAAACACTCATGGAAGCGGTCAAACCCTGGAAGATCTGGATTGAGGAGATGGGTTATGAAGTTGATGCATAGATCCTTGATGCTTATGCAAAGATGTTGATTGATGCACCTATTGATGAATTTGAGAAGCCATGTGTTACTGCTAAGAAGAAGACTCAAGAGGTTGAAATTGAGTTCAACTTGAAGAAGAGAGAGAAGCAGGAAGGAAAGGCAAGAAAGTTTCATAGGACATCAAAGCATTGATTGATGATGTCCCAAAGAAAGGTAGGAAGAGAAAAGAACCAAAAGTATTCATTGAGCCTATTGCAGCAGAGTCTACATCTGAAGATGACACACCCATGGCTTTCAAAAGGGCTATAAGGAAGAACACGGAAGAAACCAAGGTGGAGGCTAAAAAGAAATTGGTTAGGAAAGTTACATTCAAGTTACCAGCACAAAAGAAAGCACCAAAAGTAACACATTTAGCTCCATCCGGTACTGGAAGAAGAAAGAAGAAGGATGACATTGATCTGCCAATTGAATCTGGTAATATAACTATCATTCCACCAAAAACTTGTGCATAATTAGTTGATGAAATTACTAAAGATGGTATGTTAAAGAATGTACAGTTTTATTATGAAAATTTAGAGGATGATGAACAAAGAGAGATAGAGGAAGCAATATTGTTATATTTCGATATTTATAAGAAAGCCTTGATAGAAATTGAAAACCAAATACTAGCAAAATTGTATGATATGTTAGATGCTAGGAGACTATCAACAATGCAAGAAGACAAGCATATAAAGATACGAGAGTTGTTATCATTTTGTGTTTCTATTTCACCAAAGGAGATGGATAGGACTGAGGTTACAGATAGGAAAATATTTAACAACAAACATAGAATAATCAGCCTTATGTTAGGAAGAGTAAATGAGATAATCAAGGAGACCCACAAGGATTGGGTTAAGTTCTTTGAGGAGAACCGTGGTTTTTATACTTCACTAGACACTAAGACAGATACTGCAGACATCTCGGTTGAAGGAAATGGAAAGGGTATTATGGGTACTTCACCCTCAATTTTGAAAAACATTAATGTTAGAGTAATCTTTTATTAGCTAATAATTATTTATTTAATTATTAGTCTATTATACTCTATGCTTAAGCTAAACTTAGGAATCTTATAATTCTTTAGGGTTTTCACCTTTAGGGTTTCGAGTATCCTCTTATAAGGATTCTCTCTTTGTATTTTTATAACAATTGTTATTATTGAATTGCATTCTTGTTGCACAATCAATATGACTCCTCTTTCTTGGATCTCTGAATTCTGACCTCCATAGTTTTTTTGCTTCTCTCCTTCTGTGACAGGTTTGCATGCAGGTGATCTTTGGGAGTTGTAGAGTTGATTTTTCCTCAACTCCAATATGGTATCAGAGCTCTAGATCTGCATGCCCCTATTCTCTTCATGATATTTTTTGGGCCTTGTTCTTCAGATCTGAGTATTTATGGGCTTGTGTAGTTTTTTTCTTCATTTCTGGGGGTAGCTGATTTTTTGATACATTTTGGTGCCAAAAGGACCTCATGGTTGGATTTCCGTGTCTGGGGGTAGCTGATTTGTTGGTACATTTTTGGTGCCAAAAGGACCTCACGGTTGGATTCAGAAGGTCGTTTCCATGAATTTTGATATATAATTCAACCTATTTCGGTGACAAGGGCATCTGGGCCATGATTTTTTCATTGGGATGCTTTACGAGGCACAAAAAATCCGTACGACTATACCTGCAAATGCGTAAAAAAAAATCGTGAAAAAAACAAAAACAAAACAAAAAAATAAAAAATAAAAATTTTACCTTCTTTTTGTCGTACAAGAGGGGTTTCTTTTCTTTTGGCCTTAACTTGGTCATACGGAGGCACTTTTTCAAAAACCTTATATCATCGGAAATCTCTTTCCGATCTCTATCCAGATCTAGAGGTTTGAACTTTTGATTTTTCTTTTTTAATGGCATTTTTTGCTGTCAAAGCCAAAGGTTCCTTTTTGCACTCTAGGAGACATAACTTGACCATCCGAACTCCATTTTTCAAAAACTTTATATCATTGGAAATCTTATTTTGTGTTCTTTCCATTCATATGAGTTTTCTTTCTAGATTATACTCCAGGTATATTTTATTCAGTTTTTTGCTTTTCATCACTCTGGTGAATATCTTGGATGTTTCAAGTCCTGGGATCTCTTTCTTTGAGTAGGATGTCTCATTTTTTGTTGTTCTTTTTCTTTCCAGTCTTTTGTCTCTTTTGATCATTGTAGCATTGTATTTATGCAAACGCACTGAGATAAAGTGCCAATATGCATTGTATACTTGGGATCTTGAATATTTTGTGCCTTATTGTACATGCACTACATTATAAAGTGCCATGGGGGGTTGATGTGTTTCTTTTTTTTCCATCTACCTTTGTCACGTGAGTGTTCCTTCCATGACATTAACCTCATGATGTGTGTCAAGTGAGTATTCCTTCCATGACACTATATACTTTCTTTGCAACTTTGATGTTCCTGGTTCTTCGTTGTGCAGTTCTTATTGGCCATTTTTTTTAGTGTACCTGTCCCTCTCCCTTTTCAGCATTATGGGGAGGTGTGTCATATTGTTCTAATGTTTCCTTGGTCTGATTGATCATCTCTTCAGGCTTTGGTGTTTCATGCTATCTGTATCTTCAAGTTCAATTGTTTGCCTTTTGTTTGCCATCTAATTTGAGTAATGTCATTTGAGGGCACTCATGCAGATTATAGTTTTCTCTACCTATTCATGTTCTATTTCAGTGGAGGTTCTTCAGATCGGCAGTTACTCTTCGACAATGTTTGCAGCTATTTCATGTTTCAGTGGTGTTCTTCTTGCTCTTTTTTTGTTCCTATCTTCTGGAACACTCTTGTTTGGAGGCTTTCATCTCTTCTTAGAGAGGAGTTTTTTTCTCACAGGGTTTTCTCTTTTTTCTCCACTTTACAGAGATTTTATTATACTTGGGTACCTCATCAAGCCTAGTTGTCGAGACCCAATGTTGCTTTCTTGCATTTTTTACATGTTTTTTTAGTCCTTAGTTGTTTTTTAACTACTCCCTAAGTTCATCTTAAGGGGGGGTGTTAGGGTAATCTTTTATTAGCTAATAATTATTTATTTAATTATTAGTCTATTATACTCTATGCTTAAGCTAAACTTAGGAATCTTATAATTCTTTAGGGTTTTCACCTTTAGGGTTTTGAGTATCCTCTTATAAGGATTCTCTCTTTGTATTTTTATAATAACTGTAATTATTGAATTGCATTCTTGTTGCACAATCAATATGACTCCCTTTTTTTGGATCTCTGAATTCTGGCCTCCATAGCTTTTTTGCTTCTCTCCTTTTGTGACAGGTTTGCATGCAGGTGATCTTTGAGATCTGTAGAGTTGATTTTTCCTCAACTCCTATAATTAATATAGTGTAAATTAAGCCCCCGATAGATACAAATGTACATGTAAATGTTGAGATACTGACAAATACAAAGAGTGTAAAGGTTGATAATGTACAAGATACTAATTTTGAGGACAACAGTCCTTCGGATACAAATGTATAGGTTGAGTTTATAGTTCCTAGGGAGGAACCGACAGTTACTGAGACTGCACCAAGTGGTGAAACCACCGATTCAAGTGAGAAATCTATAAAGGATAAATCATCAGAGGAGAAGGAAGAGGAATCTGGTAGGGAACTAATAGTGAGTCCATCATTGTTGTCAATTGATACCTCATAGGTTGAAAAGAAAAGCATAACCGAGATGAGCTCTACTGAACTCATGATGATGGCTACACAGAAAATGATGAAGGAGGGATCTATGGATAAAGGGATTATTGATCATTCTATCACTATTTTGCATAGACTAGTCCCAGAGTGCAAGATTGATAGAGAAGCGAGCCCATCCAACAAGCTTAAGACAATTAGAGAGCACATTTCAAAGGATTTCCAATCCTTGCAGCAGATATCAAACCAGCAAGCACCGGAGAGGTTCACACAGGCAAAAAGAGCTACATTTGATTAAGTGATTGAGTCTGAGAGGAAGAAGATTAATGAAAGGTTGAAATTGATAGATAATTCTTTGAAGCAGTGTACAAATATTTACAGAGTATGTTGTAACACAGATGTTCTTACATTTAATTTGGATAAGAAGATTAAGAAATCTTTGGAGAAAATTGCAATTATGGCCAATTCTTTTGATGAATTGAATCCATTAACTACATCCATTGATGGTCAGATTTTGGTTTTGGAAGCCCAAATTTATGTTCTTGAGAAAGAAAAAGACAAAATCATAAGAAGAGAAAGAAGTCTTAGAGGTTTGGTGAGTCCCCTATTAGATTCACTTAGTGTGCATTAGGAGTGTATAGATCTAGTTGGTAAGCCCACATCGGCAGAGTTAAATGAGAAAGAGTCATTTGCACATATGCTAAATGGACTTCAATCTATTTTTGGCACTTTCAAATCTGGTTGGGATACTTATCTTGAGCTATTGGAGAATGCATATCAAGATATTTTCAAATATATTAAGCTTCAGTAAGTTATTTTTGGGACATTCATTGTATAGTATCTTTCATTCTTCGTCCCAGTTTTAGATTTTTGGTATTCTTTTTTTTATGGCGTTGATGTCAAAGGGGGAGTGATATAGATGTGAAAAAGAAAAAGGGAGTTGTATACATTAGGGGGAGATATGGAAAACTATGGAAGTATGGAGTATTTTGTATTGATGGATATTCATCTCAGGGGGGACAGATTCTGGATGAAACCGGCAGATGAAACCATGATCATTTTTCATATGAGTGTTGCCATCAATGCCAAAAGGGGAGATTGTTGGCAATTGACACTCAATTGGTTGGTTTCACTATGTCGTTATTCATGGAAACATTGATATCTTGTTCTGGCTTCATGTTTTGGGTTAGTTGTGTACCAATAGGCACTTCATAGACACTTCACTGGCACCGGTAGGATGGAAAGCTTTCTTTTGCTACCGTCAATGTAAGCCGACATGGTTAAGAATCAGGTTATCATTATTGGAGGCCAACATCTTTTGGATCTGGCATCGGCAATTATTTTTTGATATTCATGTGTTTATGTTATCTAGCTGACTTGTATTTTGATATTGTAAATATCTTTGTAAGTCATTATAAGGCATGATAAATTGTATAGGGTATATAGGTCAGTTGGATAGATTATTTTGTGTTGTAATGGTATGGATGCGAATATGGATGATAAGTAATGTGAAATATATCAGAGAGATCATGTATGTGAGGATATTTTGGTAAAGGGTTATTCTGGTGAAGGGTTTAGGGTTTCAAACCAGAACAGACAGAGCTTAACTGGAATTGTATTCAAGTATGCTATCTTTGCAGTTCATTCATTTCTCCGGATTGTAGTCTGGATTTATATGTAGGTAGTGAGGCTCCTTTTGTGATTGAGCAGTGTGCTCTAGGTTGTAAGTCTTCCTACAAGTGCAGGCCCCTATATTTTGTAATAGCTCTTCATATGGCTAGTGTATTGATATTATGGGTCATAAATCCCACCATGTTTTTTCTTTTTTGAGGTTTTCCACCTATAATTCTATGTGTTATGGTGTTCATTTATGTGATTGTGTTATTGGTTGCTTTACTTCTTTCAGTTTTGTATGTACCGGTATACCAGTTGGTGTATGCATGTTTTAATAAGGCTAAAATTGATCATACTGGTAGAACACTGATTCACCCCCCCTCTCAGTGTTCTTGGATTCCAACACCACCCCCGTGCCAGGAGATGACACAAGATCCAATGCATACTCTAGATTTAGGTAGACATCTAACAACCAAAGGAAAGACCCATACAACAAGGAACACTAAGCAAACATAGAATAACCAAATGATAACAATCAACGCAAATCCTCAAGAGGCAACACAACCAAGCAAGACTCAAGGCGCTAGGACCTACATGTAGGGAGAAAGAGTGTCATCACATGCAAAATGTGGGTACCTGGGTCCCAGTATTGAATGTCCCAATGTAGATGTGGAGCCATCTCAACCTTTATGGAGTGAGGGAGATTAGCTTACCTGGGTTACCAAGGCCTTCCCAGTCCTATCTCGGTCCACCACCGCAGGGTAAGGCAAAGGGGCCAACATAATTTTATTCTTATTAAGATCGACTATTCTACCCAACTTAAGTGTTATTAATTAAGTTATCACTTGTTTATATTGGCAAACTTCTTGTGCGATATCAAGTGATCTAGACCTCAGGTACACCTAACAGTCCACTCCACGTGATCCCAGTCACTCACTAAGAAGCCCACTCTCCCCTTAGCATGCACCTAGACCTTAGGGTAACAACGTAAAATATTTCAACATATCCATAGGCTCACAATAATACAAGACCTGGCTCACCAAGGTATCCAAACCAATCCAACTGAAATCATCATACAAGAATCTAATAAATGAGCCCAACTACAAGATAATCACATACATAAACCAACTAATCAAAATAACCAATAATCAGTCAATGAAATGGACCTAGAACATCTCAGGTATCAGTAAACAGCCTTTGGATTTTGGAAACCAAGAACATAAATATGGAAAATGAACTAAAACTGGCAAACTGACTCAATTGACAGATTGGCGCATTTACACTACAGATTGGCGCATTTACACTACAGATTAGCGCATTTATACAATCCTTCAGTGCATATGTCTAATTATTCAGTGCATGTATCCAATCCTACAACGCATATGTTCAATCATTTAGCGCATACATTTGACAGATTAGCACATATGTTTAAATGTTTGGAACATATGTTAAATAAAGTAGCACATATGTTCTTTGTTTTAGTGCATTTGTACACAAGACCAGAAAACTCAAAAAACAGAAGATTAAATTGTAAATTGGAAAATAAAATCAGACAAATAAGTTTAAGTCTTGAAAATACAACCAAAAGGGACACAAATCCAATACGAAACTAAGGAACATAAATTCCACACTCAAAATAAACTCATTTGAGGCAAAATCCAACTCAAAAATAATTACTCCAAACAATTTATAACCATGAAAACTCACATGAAACCAAATATAAAGCTCCTGGCCAACTAAGAAACCAAATAGCTTCTAGAATCCAAAGCCTAGCCTTCAAACCCAAAAAGAATCATATCCAAGGAAGCAAAATGCACAAACACAACAAAGCAGAGTTAGACATACACGGCAATCAAAATATTCAGACAAATATATTGTCCCCAAAATATATTATAAACTATCTATTTTATTCATTCTATGAAATATTATTTATCCAAAACTATATTAAGTAAATATTTATCTCCCAAACAACCTGGAAGACAATCTTTCTTGAAAATAAAATTCTTAAGAAGAGGATTTCTCCAACCTGGAAGATAGAAGTAATGGAAAAGAAAATTTGAAGAAGCATAATCCACAATCCAAGAAGCCAAGACATCCCCAATCTCCAAATATTCAAGCAAAAATACAAACTTGCAAGAGAAAACCGGAAAATGCTCACCCGACAAAATACACAGGAAAGCCAATAAATAGAAAATCAAATCATAAACTATAGAATATATCAGCCATTCAAAATATTACAAAATAATATCTTACCAACCTTTCACATAAACCAAGGTAAGAATAATAAAATACTATTTAATGAACTTACCCAATAATTCAGCCAATAAAATAAGAGGGTAAGTAGAAAGAATATATTAATTACCCCAAAGTGTAAAAAGAGAAATAATAATAATACACATGGTACAATTATCTATAAAATCTCATCAACAAAATAGCCAAGGGTGTATAAACAAACACCCAAATTAATAGATAATATTTATCCAATGATCATAAATCAATAAATACTTAATCAGTAATATAAAATCACTTATTAAATATAAACCCCAATAAATAAATAAACCAAGGGCTATAAATTAAAGCCACAATTAAATATAATCAAAGGCTATATAAACAATCAAATATCAAAGCCTTGTTATTACAAAACAATATTAATAATAATTACAAAAACCATTATCTAATAAATAATAAACATCCAATGATTATAAAATAATTTATCAACATTACTTCTTAACTATATTAAATATTATTACTAACTATTAATTTATTTTATCTGCAACAAGAAAAGTAATGGAGAGCTCGCGTGGAGGTGGAGCAAGCGACAACGGAAGAATTCAAATTTCAAATTCTCTGCAAGGCGGGAACTCTGGTTCCAATGGTGGGAGCGGCCAGAACGATGGAGCTGGTCCTATGGGGGAGAAGGGCAAGCCTCCAGATATTCTACAGGCTGGTGGTACTCTGCCAGAGAAGAATGTGGATTCTGGAAACACGGTGGGGCGGTCCAATGGGGGGTCCAGCCCATGTGAAGAGGTATTGGAGAATGGAAAAGAACTTAGAAAGTGGTCATCCCTCTTTGGAACTAGTGTTGGTATTTTGGTATGGTTTTGTCATTGATGTCAACACCTACTAGAACACTAGCACTTTGGAGATCCAGCAACATTCATCGGCAAGCAAGTAACTATTGCACAGTTACTAATATATGGTTCACCGGCAGGATAATGTTCACCAGCACTTGGAATGATATGGAAGACACTCGGTAATGTCGAAGACATTGTGTGGACACTTTGTTTTGAAGAATTAATCATTGGTATATTCATATTTGCATATTTTATTTTACAAGCAAATAGGTCCAGGGTTATCCAGGGTTACATCAGTAGGTTTATCTTTTCCAAATCAGCATGGCACGCTATGGAGATGATTTATTATTGTTGTAAATGCATTAAGCCGACATGTTCAATCGGTTATTGCATCGGATATTATATTGTTTGTAAAATGTTTTTATTGTAATAACTTGTAGAGCCGACCTACTAAAATTGGTCTTAGGTTATGGTATAAATGTAAGATCTTATTTGTAAGATCGAATGTGGAAGGGGAAGAAGAATTGTGAAAAGGTATATGCGAGATTAAGCAGAGGTATACACAAAGACATCATTTGAAGGTGAAGATAGGTTTTTGTAGAAGCATATCAGCATTACACCGGTACTGAATCCAGCATATGAAGATGCTATTTTGTACAGTACATTCTTATTGGATTTAACCATCCAACTGTAGTCAGTGTGACTCCCATTTTGTGATTGAGCAGTGAGCTCTAGGCTGTTGGCCTTTCTGCATGTACAGACCCTATTTATGTACACTTACTATCTGCAATAGTATCATCTGATTGTGGGTAAGGTTTCCCACCATGGTTTTTCCCCTTACAGGGTTTCCACGTACAAATATTGGTGTTATGTGTTGTGGATGACTTTATGTTTATGTTTCATGCATTAATCTTTACCAATATAGCAATTTACTGTTAACACTGTCTACTGGCATACTTAACTGGTTTACCAGTATTAAGCATTAAGTTGGTTAAATGGTTTTTGGTTTGAATTTATTAGACAACTAATTTACCCCCCCTCTCAGTTGTCTCCGGGACCTAACAATTGGTATTAGAGCATAGTCCTCTTTTGCAGAAGTTTAACAACTTGAGGAGATCCAATGTCTACTAATTATTTCAGGAAGGACAGTCCTAAACTTGATGGAACCAACTATGGGATATGAAAGATCAGGATGGAGACACATCTGAATTGCATTGGTAAAGACATTTGGGAAGTTACAAAGAATGGTTATACTATTGTTGTAGTTGGTCAGACTACTCCAACCACCTTAGCTAAAGATGAGGAGAATGATTGCAAAGCAAGAGAAGCACTTTTGAGCACATTATCAGATCAACAAATCATGGGATTATCAGATAGGTCTACTGCTAAAGCTATTTGGGATCATTTGGAAACACTTAATGAAGGAGATTCCATAGTCAAGATTGCAAAAATTGAAAGCTTCCGAGTCAGGTATGAACATCTGAAAATGGAAGAAGATGAAATAATTTCTTCTTTTATGGAAAGAGTAAATGAATTTGTTTTGGGTATTAAATGTTGTGAAGGAACCCTGAGTGAGGATGAAATTGTTTCAAAAATCTTAAGAGGATTGCCACCGGCATATAAAATGAAGGTTACTTCTATAAATGAGTTAAGAACAATGCCTAATACATTAGTAACTAGGGATACATTGATTGGAAAACTTTCAGCCTTTGAAATTGAGGAATTTGGTCTTGTTGCTACTATAAAGATAGATTTGGCCTTTAAAGCATCAACATCATCTGCTCCATCATTTGACAAATAACACTAGAAAGCCTTTTATGCAAGAGAACTTGAAGAACTTGAAGAACTTGAAGCACTATTTGCAAGAAAAATGCCAAAAGGTCCAGTTGGAAGTAAGTATGAAGGTAAAGCACCCTTTAAATGTTTCAACTACAATAAGATTGGTCATATGGCTTCGAGATTCCCTGATAGACATGCTAGACTAAGAGATGAAGCTAGAAGAACATACAAGCCTAATCCTGAATATCAGAGATACAGATTGAAGAAGAACAAAGACAAATCCTGTTACATTGCTGATGAAGGTGTGACTGATGATTCTGATGAGGATCCAGCAGACAATGGATGGGTTTTTGTTGCTATAATAGAAGATCAACTGGCACCTACTGCTCAACCGGTAGAACAAGCCCTAGCAGCTAAAGTTGAAGCAAAGGATGAATGGATCATTGACTCGAGATGCTCACATCATATGATAGGAGACAAAGGTAAATTCTTGAACTTTCAAGAATACAATGGAGGTTTAGTAAGATTTGGAGATGACAAAGCCTATTCAATCAAAGGTAAAGGCTCAATATCTCTTTATGGTAAGCATAACACTAACAATGTCTACTATGTTGAAGGATTAAAGCATAATCTTTTAAGTGTTGGTCAATTAGTTGAGAAAGGATTTCAATTACAATTTAAAAATGGAAAATGCAAAATCATGAATAGAACTGGTTTGGAAATTGCAACTGGTAATCAGACTAGAGGTAATATCTTTCATTTGAATAATAGTGAAAAGGCATGCTTGATTGCACATATAGATGAAAGTTGGTTATGGCATAAGAGACTATGTCATGTAAACTTTGATTGCATGGTAAAAATCAGTACTTCTAAGGCAGTTAGAGATCTACCTAGAATTGTGAAACCTCATAATATAATTTGTAAGGAATGTCAATTTGGAAAACAAGTTAGAGCTAGTTTCAAAAGTATTCCAGAAAAATCCAATAATGCTCTTGATTTGATTCACACTGATTTATGTGGTCCAGCTAGAACTAAAAGCTTACAGGGTGATAGATATTTCATGCTAATTATTGATGATTATTCTAGAATGTGTTGGGTTACTTTTCTCAAAGAAAAATCAGAAGCACTTGGAAAGTTCAAACTGTTCAAAGCAATGGTTGAGAATGAAACCGGTAAGAAAATCAAATGTTTAAGATCAAATCAAGGAGGAGAATTCACATCTAACGACTTTAATACATTTTGTGAAGTGAATGGAATCAGAAGACAATTATCAGCACCTCGGACACCACAGCAGAATGGAGTTGTTGAAAGAAAAAATAGAACTATCTTGGATGCAGCAAGAAGTATGTTATCTGAAGCAAATCTACCACATGTGTATTGGAGAGAAGCAATTAGCACTGTTATCTATACATTCAAGTCCCAGTTTGGGTTAAGTTACTAGGTCTGCCTCTTGTGTATTGGGCAGAAAGCATTTTCTCATGTATAGCAAGCTCTTTTGGTGAGCTCCTCTCAATAGATCTAGTCAAAGCTTCAAGAAGGAGGCTCACTCATGCCATATTTTGTGTAGGGATAGCTCATGATGTAGATATGCCAAAACAAATAGACATAGTGTCAAAGTTGGGAACATGGAAACAACAAATTGAATACGAATCCATCCCCTTTGCTTGCTTTCACTGCAAGAAAGTAGGTCACTGGGCCAAACTTTGTCCTCTCAAGCCTAAAGGGGAGCACAAGTAAGCCAAACCTTTAGTTGAAAGTAAAAGGGCTCTGGAGAAAAAGGTATGGCAAGTCAAAAACTTAGAAAATAAGGAAATTGACCTTGTTGATACCAATTGTTTTGAACCCTTGGGGGAAAATAAGGAAGTGGTCTCCTTAGCCTTTGTCTCTAATCTTCCCCCTGAGAAATCTCTGAGGAAGGATCAAATGAAAGTAGACAACCCCTTGGTAGGGCAGATCTGAATAGAGGAATTAAAGGAACAGTCTGAATCTTCAAAAGAAAACACCGAGATGGTAATTGCTGACATTTTGGCTAGTAAGGAAGTGCCTAATGAAGAGGATCAAAAGGATGAGGATACTAAGGAAGCTAAACAACCTGAGGAAGGGGATATTACTGGCTCCCAAGAAGAAAAGATGGACTCTTCCCCTCTCATGAACAGGTCTAATATGCAAGAAGCCCAGAAATGTGCCATATTGGGTATGAACCTCTCGGATTCAGACCAAGCTTCTAAAATAGTCAATAGTTATTCACATGATTCCAGATCACCTAATTGGGGTAATGAATAAATTTCTAGAATTCTCAGTAACCCTGAAGTGGTTCTTGAGAAAGAAGCTAACTGGAAAATTCCAAAACATGGGAATAAAAAAGGATCCACTCCCTCAGCTGCCCAATTAAGGAAGTCTAGTAGAATTGCTCAAGTTGATGTCAGGTATGTCTCCTCATCCCCAAGATGACCTTCAAACCACAAAGTTAGAGACAACGAGGCTAGCAAGAACATAGCAGATGGGACTCCGAAGACTCTGAAGGAGTTAGGAATTGGTAAGTAATTATGAAGATTGTCTCTTGGAACATTAGGGGACTAAATAATCCCCACAAGCATGATATTATTAGGAATATGATTAGGGATAGTAAACCTGATATTTTTCTTATTCAAGAAACTAAGATGAGTAGAGATAAGGTTGAACCTTTGAAACTCTTTAAATCTGGGAGTATCAGTGGTGGCAGCTCGAAAGGTGCCTCTAGAGGCATTGCAACTATTTGGAATCTCAATAGTGTTACTGGTCATGTTCTTATTCAAGAAAACAATTTCTCTTGCATTAAAATTGAGCATTTAAAAGATGGAACCTCATGGGTCCTCACTAATATTTATGCTCCTAATACCTTAAAAGCCAAAAGCATTTTTTGGAAAAAAATTATGGAAATAAGGGACAACTTCAAGAACCTTAGCTGGCTAGTCATGGGAGAATTCAACACCCCTTTGAGAGAAGAGGATAAATTTGGTGGAAGCCACTCTCAGTTGGAAAGAAGACTAGCCCTCATGGATTTTATAAACACTCAGGCTCTTAATGATGTGGAGATACAGGGTTGCAATTACACTTGGACTAACAGGAGGACTGGAAGTGACCTTATTCAAGTTCACCTTGACAGGGCTCTTATTTCTTATGATTGGTATAGAGATTATTACTGTAATCTGTGTGCTCACATCTGGGTTGGGTCTGACCATTATCCCATAACTCTTTTTGTTGATCCCATAAATAGAAGAAGGCATTTTCCTTTTAGATTTGAAAAAATGTGGACTCTTCATCTAGATCTCACCCATAAAATTCAGGAATGGTGGAACATTCAAGTTGAGGGCACTGCCATGTATAGAGTTGTGAAGAAACTCAAAAGCATAAAAGACAATATAAGGTCTTGGAATAGATCCAGCTTCGGGAATATTTTTGAGGCCAAAGGAAAAATTTAGGAAGACCTCAATAAAATACAGGTCCATATCCAGAAGGATGGATTCTCTACTGTGTCTATTGTTGAAGAAAATGAGATCCTAAAAAAATACCATGAAATCATTGCTAAAGAAGAAGCTTTTTGGAAGCAGAGGTCTAGATTTATCTGGCTAAAGGAAGGAGATAAGAACACTAGATTATTTCATATGTCAACTATCAAACATAAAGCGGCAACTAGGATCAAAAAAATGGTGGTGGACAATGGGGAGTTGGTTAAGGAGGAGGAGATAAGAAATGAGGCCAAAAGATTCTTCTCTAATCTTCTTTGTAGGGATCAAAGCTTGGATGTTGATGCTCAAAGTTCTTTCCTTCAGAACATTCCTTGCCTCATTGATGAGCAGAAGAATGCCTCCCTAACTTCAATACCTTTGAACTTGGAGATTAGAAATGTTGTCTTTTCTTTTGATGGTAACAAAGCCCCCGGACCTGATGGCTTCCCCATGTTCTTCTTTCAAGAATTATGGGATATTGTTGGGAAAGATGTTTCCAATGGGGTCAAATAATTTTTTGGGGCTAGAAAACTTCTGAAAGAAATTAATGGAACCTTCATTGCTTTAATCCCCAAAATTCAAGGTGCTCAATGGATAAGTTCAGGCCAATCAGCTTATGCAATTCTTTTTATAAGATAATCTCCAAGGTCCTAACTTCCAGACTCCTGGCTCTCCTTCCTTCTCTGATTAATCATCAGCAAAATGGTTTTGTGACAAGAAGAGAAATTAGAATATCCATTCTCTTGTTATGGCTAAGAAACAGGGTTTCATCCTCAAGCTTGATCTCTCTAAGGCCTATGATCGAGTTGATTGGTCTTTCCTCATGAAGGTTCTATTGGCTTTTGGCTTCTCTAACAAATGTGTGCACCTCTTCAAGTAGTTCATCTCCTCTGCCTCCTTTGCTATTCTTGTCAATGGGTCTCCCTCCTCCTTCTTTCAAGCTTCTAGAGGACTGAGGCAAGGGGATACCATTTCCCCAATCATCTTCATTATTATGGCTAAATGTTTTGGTAGGTCCATGGAAAGTATGGTGATGAGAGGTATTTTTAAGGGTCTCCAACCTTCATCAGCTGATCATATTTGCTCCCACCAATAGTTTGTGGATGACACCATTGTCATGGGGGACTCAAGCATTTCAGAAGCCAGAATCCTGAAGGACACCCTTTGTAATTTTGCTTCTGCTTTCGACCAGCTTATCAATTAGGTAAAAAGTGAAGTGTTTTTCATCAACACTCCTGAGAGAATTTAGTATAGAATCAACAAAATTCTGGAATGTTGGATTGCTGATCTTCCTGCTACTTATCTTGGTCTCCCCTTGGGCATTGCTCCACCTGATTCCTTTTGGAGTTCTCTAGTGGACAAATTTCAAAGAAAGCTTGCTGGTTGGAAAGGTTCTCTTTTAAGTCAGGTTGGCAAGCTTCAACTTCTTAAAGATTCCCTTCATAGCATACCTATTTATGCCCTTAGCCTCTTCAGAATTCCAATTAAGTATGCTGATGCCATTGAGAAAATTCAAAAAAAAATTATTTGGTCAGGGATTGAGGAAAAGAAAAGAATGGCTTTAGTGGCTTGGGACAAGGTGTGCAGATTCAAAAGTAAAGGTCATCTGGGCCTGAGAAGAATCCGGACCCTCAATGAAGCTCTCTTGTCTAAACAAGTTTGGAGACTATTCCACTCTGATAGTGAATGGTGTAAAATTTGAGAAGTATCCTCTTTTGTCTTCTTCTCTTCTCTCTTTCATCAATTCTGATTTCAGTATAAATGGTCCCATATCTGGAATCATGCCTCTAAGTGTAAAGACAACATTGCTAAAGGGGTGAAATGGAGAATGGGCAATGGTAGGAAAGTTAGATTTTGGGAGGATCCTTGGCTTTTTTATAAGTCTTTGATTGAAATCCCTGAATGGGCCCCTTTTGATGCCCCTTGTATTAGAGTCTTTGGCTCCTTGGTTGAGGGGTATTGGATAGGTGATAAATGGCAAAGCATTGAAAGTATTCACCCTGACCTTATCAATCTTAAGAACCATTTGTCTTCTGCATGGTTGTACAATGAGGAAGATTCCCTTATTTGGAAATATGAACCTAAAGGAAACATCACTATCTCTTCAACGTATGGTGTTCTTTCCCCTGCCCTCTCACAGAATCCCTTTTGGTATAAAGCCTAGATAAAGGGTCTTATCCCTAAAATCAATTTTTTCTATTAGACAATCCTTCAAAATAAAATATTGACCTTAGATAATCATAAGGTTAGAGGCTTTTCCTTCCCTAATAGATGTGCTTTATGCCTTGAGGAGGAAGAGTCTATGGACCATTTGGCTATCCACTGTTCCTTCACTGTTTCAATTTGGGAAAGATTAATTAAGATTTTTTGCATGGATTGGGTGTTTCCTAACACTATCAGTGAATTGTTCCATTTTTGGAGTTATCATTGGTATAACCCCTCTTTGAGATCTTTGTGGAAGCTATCTCTCCCTCACATCCTGTGGGGGATTTGGAAAGAAAGGAACAATCGCATCTTCAGGGACACTTCTCTCACCTAGGTTGTTGTTTTCCAGAAAATCTAAAGGGCTATTGTGGAGAACATTGATATCATTGGGGATCCTTGCAATTCTACCAACCCCTTGGAAACTCACATTTTCAGCTCCTAGAATCTGAAGAGTGTTGGTAATACTAATCCCAAACAAAACAAAAGACTAGAAGTCAGATGGCACACTCCCCCTCATGGTTGGCTCAAATCAACTTCGACGAAGCTGCCAAAGGCAATCCTGGCCCTGCGGGATGTGGTGCAATTCTCAGAGATGAAAATGGTAGTTGTAAGGAAATGATTGTTGTTCCTATAGGTTGCCAAACTAACCACATGGCGAAAGCTATGGTTGCTCTTTAAGGTATTCTGGCTAAAAGATGGAACTGTCCCTATCTATGGATTGAAGGGGATTCTACTAACATTGTCAAGTGCCTAAAGGGAACCTCTAAGCCTTCATGGACTATCATCAACATAATAAAGGCTGCTAGAGATCTCATCAACACTTTTGAGAAATGCTTCATTTCCCACATTTATCATGAAGCTAATGGTCTAGCTGACTGGGCAGCCAACGTGGCGGTCAATCACAACAATATGGTTACCTGGAAGGGTGAGGGTCTCCTCGATAATGTCAGATCGATCACATTTATGGATCAATACAATAGTACCCCAAAGATCATAAATGGACAAAATAATAATTAAATGGATTAATAGGAGGGCTATGAGTAATTATAATAATGTCAATACCATTTATTACAAGACACAAGCCACCTTTTCCCACGCTTTCTTGGTATATGTGGTAGTTTCGAGAAATTTCTTGCCTAAAGCTCTCTGCAACTCTCGGCCTTCTGTTTTGAAAAGAAAAAAAATGGGAGGAAATAGATGCCGCTATGAACCCATCAACTGTAAGGAGTGGAAACAAAAGGAGTTTGTTTGGAACATTTTGCAGAAGGGCGGGTTTTCAAAGTTTATGGAGAGGCTCCATGGGAGGGATGCCACAATCACTAATTTTTTCTGCAAAAATTGGAGGAAGGGAACTTTGAATATGGGACATCAAACAATCTCCATTGATGAAGACCTCATCGCTCAGGTCACAGGTCTTCGCGGGGAAGGAAGCAATTATTACAGAGACTGAAAATTGAGCAACGAGGCTATTGAGCGATACCCCGAAACGACAAAGGAGAAAACATGCCTAGTAAAGCTAAGTAAAACTTACTACCTGCCTAGGGCATTTATTAAGCCATGGAGGGAGGTCTTGTTTGCTATTATGTGTTATGTTACCTTGGATGGCAGATTCACAAAAGTGTATGGCTATCATTTTGTTTTTCTTAACCATTTCAGGTATGATGAAAAAGTTAATATTCCATATTTCTTGTTGTGTTATATGAATGCTACCATTAAGGCTCATAAAGAGAACCCTAAGGGTGATACAACCATGCATCAAGGTCTTGTGGTGTTAATTTATGACCACCTAAAAGCCAACCAAATTGCCTGCCCTTAGCCTTCTATCTCTGATCTGAGGAGGAAGGGTCGGATTCTATTTTTTCAATGGGTGAGGAGTCTGGAAGTGATTCGATGAGTGAGTCTGAGGAGAGTCTGGATGAATCTAAAGCTAAAACTAGAAAGAAAAGAAAACAAGTGAGTACCAGGCCTTCCTCCTCGAAGGGTAAGAAAAAAACTAAAGAAAAGGTTTTCCAGATTCGTTCCTCGGAGGAGGAGGAGGTCTCTGAGGATTCTAAGAAGGATGAACCCCAATCTCCTCGGAAAAAGAAAACCAAAATTTCTATTCAGACAAGGAGAAAATAGAAGAGGCGGGAAGATAATGTTATGGAGCTAGAGGAACAAGTGCAAAAAAAGGATCCTAATGTCGACCAGAAATTGGAGACCACAGGTGAAGGTTTTGATCACAGGATTGATGAAAAAGTTGATAAGATCACTAGTAGCGATGCCCCCAAAAATGAATAGGACAATCCTGATGAGAAAACTCCCCCTTCAAATCCTCCCTCGGAGGGTTTCAAAGGATTTGTGGACACCATCGATTGGTTAATTAACAGTTACAAGAAAGTTGTGGAGTATAATAAGAAGCTGAGTCACAGGGTCCAAATTTTGGAGACAATCAGTATTGGTGGAGGCAAATCTATGGCAGAATATGTTGAGGATTTGACTAAAACTGTTGCTAGAGCCGAAGAGATCAGAGATTCCTTCAACCCTAGGTTCGAGCAAATTGAGAAGGACCTGACAAAGACAAAAA
The DNA here is from genome assembly GCF_030272615.1 of Cryptomeria japonica. Taxonomy (NCBI): domain Eukaryota; kingdom Viridiplantae; phylum Streptophyta; class Pinopsida; order Cupressales; family Cupressaceae; genus Cryptomeria; species Cryptomeria japonica. Next base: position 474,870,336 of record NC_081405.1, read on the forward strand.
CTAATGATAATGTTATGGACCAGAGAATGGCAGATACTGATAACAAATTCAACAAAATTGAAAAATACCTCAAAAGTATTGCTGATCAAAGCTTAAGCATTCTGAAGGCCTCGACCGACAGTACCAAAATCCTCATTAGCAAACTAGAGGACAAGAAGGATTCCCTGGAGCT